>NC_138768.1:287185018-287700514 GCF_965119305.1 Pelophylax lessonae
GCCGAATAGAAAATATGATCCAAAAAAAGTGTATGTATATCACACGTACACAACCACACTAGGCCCCAATTACTATTGTTTGTACCCCTAAAGGCAGGATGAGGAGTAGGAGGAGTATGGAACAGGCAGCACCCTCAAATCTTCAGAAGTATGAGATGAACCCCAAAAACTTGGAAAGGTGGATCTCACACGTACCAACACAGACTATCCCGCAATTTAATTGTTCCCCAAAGGTTTTTATTGAATAGCGGAATAGGAAATATTATCAAAAAAAGTGTATGTATCTCACACGTGCAGAAGCAGACTAGGCCCCAATTACTATTGTTTGTACCCCTAAAGGCAGGATGAGGAGTAGGAGGAGTATGGAACAGGCAGCACCCTCAAATCTTTACAAGTATGAGATGAACCCCAAAAACTTGGAAAGGTGGATCTCACACGTACCAACACAGACTATCCCCCAATTTAACTGATCCCCAAAGGTTTTTGATTAAATAGCGGAATAGAAAATATGATCAAAAAAAGTGTATGTATATCACACGTACACAACCACACTAGGCCCCAATTACTATTGTTTGTACCCCTAAAAGGTTGGATGAGGAGTAGGGGGAGTATGGAACAGGCAGCACCCTCAAATCTTCAGAAGTATGAGATGAACCCCAAAAACTTGGAAAGGTGGATCTCACACGTACCAACACAGACTATCCCCCAATTTAACTGATCCCCAAAGGTTTTTGATTAAATAGCGGAATAGAAAATATGATCAAAAAAGTGTATGTATATCACACGTACACAACCACACTAGGCCCCAATTACTATTGTTTGTACCCCTAAAAGGCTGGATGAGGAGTAGGGGGAGTATGGAACAGGCAGCACCCTCAAATCTTCAGAAGTATGAGATGAACCCCAAAAACTTGGAAAGGTGGATCTCACACGTACCAACACAGACTATCCCCCAATTTAACTGATCCCCAAAGGTTTTTGATTAAATAGCGGAATAGAAAATATGATCAAAAAAAGTGTATGTATATCACACGTACACAACCACACTAGGCCCCAATTACTATTGTTTGTACCCCTAAAAGGCTGGATGAGGAGTAGGGGGAGTATGGAACAGGCAGCACCCTCAAATCTTCAGAAGTATGAGATGAACCCCAAAAAACCCAAATATCATTCAGCTCTGCTGCAGGCCACAACTTAATTTTTTTAACCCAAGGCTGTATATTGAATAGTGGAATAGAAAAAAAGTGTATGATTTTTGAAACCACTCAATATTAGCACATGTGAACTGAACACAGCAGTGTATGATCAGTCACTCAGCACAGCACAGCTGAAGGAAAAAGGCTGCACACGGTGCCTGATAGAAAAATACTTTTCTCCCTCCTCCTCAGTGGGCAAAAAAGATTGTGTTCACTGCACCCCAAAAAGATTGTGTTTACTGTACCGAAAAAAGATTGCGTTCACTGCACCCCAAAAAGATTGTGTTCACTGCACCCCAAAAAGATTGTGTTCACTGCAGCCCACACACAGCAAAATGGATGTGGACCACTGACACCTGCCTATCTCCTATCCCACACCACACAGCAATATCGATTGTAGTTTGTAGAACACACTTTCCCTAAAAATCAGCAGACTCTATCCCTAACAGGATTGATAAGATCGTAGATCGGGTGACTGCAAACCCCACCCCACACAGCAATATCGATTGTAGTTTGTAGAACACACTTTCCCTAAAAATCAGCAGACTCTCTCCCTAACAGGATTTATAAGATCGTAGATCGGGTGACTGCAAACCCCACCCCACACAGCAATGTCGATTGTAGTTTGTAGAACGCACTGTCCCTAAAATCAGCAGACTCTCTCCCTAAAATGCCTACAACTCGCCCTGCCTAACACACTCTGACCTGTCCCTCAATTCTATCCGGACACAAATGTTTTTTTTTTCCTGTCTGTCCCTAATCAGCAGCCAGCACGTTGATGTGTGCTCTCTCCCTGATCTAAACAGCAGAATGACGCCGCAGTGGCGCTGCCTCGAACTTATAAAGACTTGGTCACATGCTTCAGACGGCCAATCACAGCTACTGATACATTTGCAGGCATGGCTGGGATGGCTTAGGCACACCAGTTAAACGCTTGTTGATTGGCTGTTGAAAGCCCGCCATGAAAAGCACGCCAAAGCATGCAAAACCCGGAAATAAAACGACCGAACACAGATTTTTACCCGAATATACAGTAAAGTGTTCATGTCCGTGTTCGGGTAAAAAAATCCAATTATTCGGTATGAACACGAATAATACAGTCCGTGTTCGCTCAACCCTACTCATAAACCAAGACGTGAGTCCACTTTACAGATGCAAATGCTCAATTCACCACTATTGCTGAAGAATATATCGAAATAGTTCATATAGTGAAAAGATCAGTGAACGGCAACTGCCACCTTCAGATGAAATGGCCGCTCACCTTAGGAATTGACCAAAAGGTCAAGATATGCTTAAAAGAGACAGTATGGTCTTCAGATCCTGATCACTTTAATCGAAAAAGCTCTGCCTCTCTAAATCCAGAGTCCACTCCACCAATCTCTCTGCAGGGTGTACACTGGATCCTTGCCTCCCATCTCAGATATCACTCAGAATATAAACAGACATTCATAGTGCAATATTGCCAAGTATAAACCAATTTTATTAAACTTTTCCAAATATGCTTATATTAAGACAGAATAAAATCTTGCATAATGGTAATGCAAAAACAGTAGGGGTATTGCCTCCTCACTGCACTTATAGCAGAGTCACCGGAAATTATGTTACTGGCTCCACCCAATGGGTTGCGTCACTGGTCACGTGACTTCAGGGATTCCCCTTTGTTTGTACGTCTCCTTTAAATTTTCTTTATTAATTGATCCCCTAATCGATAATAAGTGATGAGGGAGAATTTGCTACTTCTTGCTAGCCCACGTAAACTTTCTGTATTTACATTGCAAACATTGCTGCACACTATAAACAGAAATGACAGCAAGGACTATTGTTATCTCATTCACAATTTTAGATTTTTTTTCAGTTTCAAGGACACATTTTAATCTGATTGCTGCCAGTGGGTGAATATGGATACATCCTTACTTGGAGAATATAATTTCAGTTTACACAAGACTGATTGCAGTGTTGGTTGAAAAGCATCTCCTAGATACTCCCCTATTCAACTATATATCTGAGTAATCCTGCAGCTGTGTGTCCCATAACTTCAACATTACTGCTATTCTTAGGTTCCTTGATGTTTTTCACCTTTTTCCACACATACAACTGTGCCCCTCCCAACATTCCACACCTGTTGTTCCAGAATCTTAACCTGATCCTACCTCTTATGCCAGCAAGGGAAAAGTAACATTATTTTGCCACTTTCATCATCAATTAAATAGGTTTTCTCTTTAGGATGTTAAGACTACATTTTTCTTGGATATTTTTTTGTTAAAAAGGTGTATTTTTTTTTTTTTTTGGGGGGGGGGGGAGTATTATTGGTACTTTATCTAATATAATAATTTTCTATGATTGTCAGTGCCATCCAGTGGTCATAATGTGGTATTGTCCTGAGTAAGGTGTTTCAGAAATATACCTCATTCTGGACACTAGATGGTGTTTTCTGTTTTCTATCATAGGAGATAATCATGACAAAGTTCTGTGATTTTTTTGCAGCTGCGTAAATGTTTGGCAATGCTGGCAATGAAGCTTAAAATGGTGGATCTGGAGGCCAGATCCCACAGGAACAATGTTAAGTTCCATTGGATCCTAGAGTCCATCCAGATGGCGGACCTTCACACATTTCAACAAAAACTGATGACAACTGTCCTCCCATCCCTGTCTCCTACTGACGTTATCATAGATAGGGCACACAGACTGCCTAAACCAAACTATTTGCCTGACAAAGTCCCAAGAGATGTCATAGCAGAAATACACTTTTACCACGTCAAGGATCAGCTGATGCCCTACTCAAGGCAACAGCTCTCACTTCCTGATCCATAGGCAGGAATCTCTCTATATACGGATCTGCAACTATGAAGGCAAGAAATGATCTTGTCCCCATCACAACAATCTTGCGGAATCATAAAATAATGTACAAATGGGGGTTCCCATCAAGATAACAATAGAACGGCATAACAAAACCTTCACAGAGACATCCCTTGAAAATCATCTGGAGCTCCTAAGGCAATGGGGCCTTTTGCCAAACGAGGAGTCAGGCACTCATGCCGCTACTCCACCAGTCAAAATTCCCATGCAGCGGCAAACCATTCGTGACTAAGTCTAAACCATGATCAAATATCCTGTAACAAGGGCTTTTTGAAATCTACCCTTAATCCCCGCTTGATGACATGAGCAGTATCCCGCCGTTAAAATTCAGCTTTGGATGTCTTTAGTCCCTGGTATTCAGCTGAATCCTAACGTTTATTTGCAGGGAGTTCCTGTGTCCGTTTTGTGGACGGCAGTCTACCATCACAAGCTGCATCACAAAATGTTTTTGTACTTTGAGTACCTTTATTATTGAGGATGTTCCTTCAATCAAGCTTTCAACCTTCCAGCATGTAACCTGGTTACCAATCCAAACACCAACAATAGTATTTTTCATCAACGGCTCAAGCAATGTCATTTTAATCTCTCATGTCACTTAAAATACTATCCTTTAATGTCCGAGGTCTAAACAGCCCATATAAGCATCGAGCAATGTGGAAAGAGGCACTATCTCACCACTCAGATGTACTTTGTGTCCAAGAAACCCACTTTGAACTTTTAAAAGCTCCTAAATGTTCCCATGTGAAGTTTCCACATGTCTAGACGGCTAATGCTCCTACCAAGCGCAATGGTGTTCTCATATCAGTAAATGACTCTATTGCCTATAATCTACTGGACTTACATATAGATGAGCTGGGTAGATTCATAATTCTTGTAGCAGAGTTTAACAACAAAGTGTACGTATATTCTAATTAATGTATGTCCCTAATAAGCATCCTTTGAGGTTTCTCCACAAGGTTTTAAAGCGAGCTCAATTAATGCAAAAGGGCAACCTCGTCCTGTGTGGTGCTGAAGAAAGGAAAGACACTGCTCCAGGTGTATAGTGTGTGGTGATTGCCAGGAGATAGGATATCCAGTAGAGTGTTGGCCCCGGCCCGCCTCTGTGGGAACACTTGTAGGAAAAGAATTAGCCGCACATCCAGGGATTCCAATAGGTTTCAAATACCTTTATTTCCAAAAAGTTGCAAGTGATGACACCAAAGACACCAGCATGAAGTCTCGTAGACGCGTTTCACACATACATCTTGTGCTTAATCATAGATGTATGTGTGAAACGCGTCTACGAGAGTTCATGCTGGTGTCTTTGGTGTCATCACTTGCAACTTTTTGGAAATAAAGGTATTTGAAACCTATTGGAATCCCTGGATGTGCGGCTAATTCTTTTCCTACAAGTCGTCCTGTGTGGTGACTTTAATATGGTATTGAATACATGTATGGACTCTTCTTTGAGTGCCACAAGAAGGAGGCAAGAACCAGGTTCATTTTGTGTGCAGGCAGACCTTCATGACCCTAGGCGCTGCCTACATACCACAGAAAAAGACTATACCTATTACTCTAATGTCCATAATAGCTATTCCAGAATCAATTTTGTTCTAGTGGATAAATACTTATTGCAAAAAGTGACTAAGGCATGCATCCACAATATCACGTGGCTGAGCCATGCTCCCATTACCCTTGAAACTGTGAATCCATAAAACGGTTCTAATAATATACTATGGCGGAATAACACCTTTCTTCTTTCAGACCCCTAAGATAGCCTTAGAGAAGAATCTTAACAAATTCTTGCGAACTTAACAAGGACGCAGACAAACCGTCATCTTTAGTGTGGTGTGCCAACAAAGCTTTTATGAGAGGTATCCTTATACAATTAGCATCCCGAGAACGGAAAAAAAGAAACTGTTATAGCACACCTACAAAAAGAGATTGCAGACTTGGAGGCTCTCCACAAAAAAACACATTTACTGCCCTCATCTACCTTGTCAAGACTCAATGCTTGCAGAGTGGAGTTGAAACAAGCCTTATATTCTGACCATGACAAATATCGTAAACGGTTAAAGTTGTCATATTATTCCTAGGGTAATAAGGCTGGCAAATACTTAGCCAACTAATCAACTAAAACAAAGGCAAATCAAAACAACAAAGGCAAATCAAAAACAGACTACGCCCCCTCAGACACTATAAAACAGACTCAATCCTTTATAATCCCCAGAAAATAGCGAATGCCTTTGGAGAATACTATAGGTCTCTCTATAATATTCAAAGGGACCCTAATACTAATCACCCCACAAAAAAAGAGATTGTGGAATTTCTTAAACATCTACACCTCCCTAGAGTAAAGGCAGAAACTCTTCAGCTAATTAATATTCCCATTACAGATACCAAAGTAATGACAGTGATCAAATCACTACCGCTTCACAAATCCCCAGAGGGCTGACGGCTTTTCATCTGAGTATTGCCAAAACCCTAGTACTAAAGCTTAAAGAACTGTTCAATGAAGCTTTAACCTTGGGTCATTTTCCCTCTGAGATGCTTCAGGCTATAATAGTTACCCTTCCAAAACCAGGAAAAGACCCTTCCATCCCTCAAAATTGCTGCCCTATTTCCCTGTTAAACTCGGACCTCAAAATTTATGTCAAAATTCTTGCGAATAAGTTAATGAAAGTTACACCACTCCTGTTGGGTTTAGACCAAGTAGGATTTGTTAAGGGCTGTCAAGCTCCTGATGGGACTAGGAAAATGATTAATCTAATATGATTTGCAGAATTAACAAAAAAAAAAAAAAACGAGTGTGTTCCTGGCACTTCATGCCGAAAAGGCTTTCAACAGAGTGCACTGGGGATATTTATCCCAGACTCTGTTGAAATTTGGACTTTCAGGACCTATCCATTTGGCAATTATGACACTTTACACTACCCCTACAGCTACAGTCTACAACCCAGGCATGCTTTCTGCCAGCTTTCCACTAACAAATGGCACCCATCAAGGTTGCCCTCTTTCTCCACTGATCTTTTCCTTGGCCATAGAGCCACTAGCGGAATATATTAGATTCAAGCCTTCCATTTGTGGTATCAATTAGTGGGACGATATTATATTAACAATAATCAAACCCACTATTGCTCTTCCCCCTATACAAAAAAGCCTCTCCTGGTTTGGGAAAATTACATATTACAAGGTAAACATATCAACATGTTATGCTCTTCCAGTTAATGTTTCTTGGATACAATGTGCATTGATAAGTCAGCTGTATCCAAGCATGTGAGAGTCCACTTCAATTATGGGTGGAAGTAGAAAAAGAGGTAACACTGGGACATGACTTATTCGCCCTAATGATGGCCTCCTACCTCCATCACAAAATGTATGCCCCTGATTACCCTACCATTCAGGCGACCATTTCCATTTGGTCTGGGCTGATCAGACACAAATTAGACAAGAACAGCATGTGTAAAATTGAAATTCCATTGAGATCATATGAATATCTAATCCCGTTCCTGTCAATACAAAAATGGGTAGAAAAGGGAGTGAACTAAAATTTAGAAGACTTGGGAAACATAGGTGCTGCTGACACATATAAAATATTCCAGATAAAGCAATTTCAGAAAAAGTAGAAAGTACAGCCTATATTGGTACCTCAGAAAATATGAAAGTTTCTGACAAGCAACCTTAACAAGATGCCAAAAGGCATCTCTTTTTTCTATAAGCAGTGCAACCATAATTTCCTAGAATAAAAGTGAAACTCCATGCTAAGATGGGAGCAGAAACTAAATCAAAGGTTCTCAACTACACAATGATTACAAGCAATTAAGATAAACAATACATTGTCAGCATCCATGGAACATTGGGGTAACTCCCAAAAAATCCTTCACAGGTGGTATATGACCCCCCCTAAGAATCAATCATATGTATTGTGATTCTTGCCGCATTGTTGGAGGAATTGCAATGAATCTATTGCACATACTATAGAGCTGTGATATTCTTCAAGGTTTTTGAACAGAGGTTTTTCTTCTTATTTCAGATCTCACGGGAGTGCGGGTACCCTCTATGCCAGCATTAGCCTTATTAAGTATTGGGATGGAAGCATTCCCCCATAGATCCAGAACTGTGGTAGCACATGTACTCTTTGCCGCTCATATGACTATCGCTAAAGAATGGAAATCCCCTTACCCACCTAAATTAGAATCAGTTGTCTTCTAAAATTAACATATAATGTCTGATTGAAAAAATGCTAGCGTTTAAAGAACAAAAAGCTTACATTTACCATAAGAGATGGGATCTATGGAGAGACCACAATTAAGACACTGCACAACTGTGACTATGGTGTTTGCTTACTAGCAACTAATTAAGTTTAGATGGAAATAGAAGAAGGAACTATCCTTTGTTTATTGTTTATTTGTTACTGGCTGCACAGGTTCTTACTTTATTAGACTTGCAGATAGGAAAGAGCATGGTAATTAAAATTTTCTACACATAGGACCTTTTAGTGAGGTAGCAGCAGCTCAACAAAGAACTACATTCTTGCCTGTTCACAGTGTGATCCCAACAGGGGTGACAGGCATAGTGACCTTAACAAAGGTTGAAACCAATAATCAATAACCAGATTCCTGAGAACTGACAAAATATCTCTTCTGTTTTGTTGCATTAATACCCCTGTGGCATTAGTTTGTTTGTGTTAGTGAATGATATACATGATGTCACTACTAACTGTAATCCTCTTTGTTTGTTATTCAAATACTCAATAAAAAATATATGGTTAAAAAAAAAAAAATAACCAGCATACACTAGAGCCAGGTGAGTCATCCAATGGCCACTTCTGGTAGTTAGAGGTCTGGATGAATGTCCGATTAGAAACTACTTGAAAAGGACTATAGCACAGAGTAAATAAGCTGACTCTGAGTTCCAGTGCCACACCATTGTTTCTGCATGTGGGAACCTGTGTTCCAGTTTGGTTGGACAACAGTTGGAGTATCTCCTCATCCAAAGATCAACCACAGATCTTGTCTTCAGGTCTTTGACACATAAACACTGTGATCATCCTCTGGAAGTATGTTAACTAAATATACCTGGTTATAATATGTACAATTCCACCAGGACCTTTGTTTGGCCCTTTGCTGATAATACCTGTTTGAACATTGGATGTATGTACTATTGTTAATGTCTTCTTATATGAAGCTTGTATTATTACCATACCGGTGTGCATCTATATACTTATGGTTAAAAATATATGCTGGTTGCAGTAGTTTCTCTGTTCTCATTTACTTTGATTAGACTACTAGTTAATTTCCCAGGAAGGGAATCCCCAAAGTGAATCTCCTCTGTTCACAGAGGTCCTGTCCTGTTTACCAATTTTATTACCAAGCCCACTCTTTCAGTTAGAATAAGTTCTGGTTCTCTTTTTTAACTATAGGTTTGGTGCAATATCCTGTTTGAGAAGGACCATTTTTTATAACCCCCCCAAATGAGGGCTACATATGTTAAGTTGTTTTTTGTTGCCATGACACACTTTTGGTCCTGCCACTATCCCTTCTCTATTGGTACCTTTACCCTGATTGTTGATCCGCTGCTCTCTACTTAGTTTTCTTTCACAATAGCTACATCCTGTCCACTCTATATTTGATGATGCTGCTCTCTGCATGCTATCTATATGCAGAAGGCAGTGCAGCACAATGCTTGAACAGGAGTCTGGTATATGAGCTGCAGTTCCTAGTCTCCCTGTTTCTAATATTCCTTTCTTTCACCCCTCACTCAACATAGTGTTTATTTATTTTTTCATCTTCTTGGGTCCTACATACAAGCAGCAGGTAAGCTTTATCTACACCTGTTGTCTATCAGGGGGTAATTTACATTTTTATGTGATTGGTTGGTATATTCTTTATATGCCCAGAGCGCATTGTATTGCTTGGTCACCTTCATAAAGGTGTAACTTTGTGTTGGCTTTATCTTCAGTTATCTTAAACAAAAAACAAAATGGACCAAAAATCTAAAAAAATAAAATGTACCAATGGATGATATATAAGTACATAGTAGGTTAAATCACCAGTCCATCCAGTTCAACCTGAGTGTGTTTTTATGTCACTACCAAATTCATTATCCCTGTAGATTGGGTTTGCTAAGAAATTCATCAAGTTTTTTCTATTTACCTATTCTTCCTACTGACACCTCCAACTACGGAAAGGATTTCCACATCCTTACTGCTCTAATAGTAAAGAACCTCTTAGGCAGTTTAAGATTTACCTGCTTTTTGTCTAGATTCATTGTGTGGAACGTGTCTTCTTTAGAGACCTAAGTGTAAATAGTTTTCTCCCAGTGATACAGTTACCATTCAAAGATTTGTATATTGAGATCATATCCACTCCATGTCTCTTTTCCAGGTAAAATACGTTTATAAGTCCCCTTATTAGCTTTGTTGCCCTTCTATGGACTCTCTTCAGTTCAAGGACATCCTTTATGAGAATTGGTGACCAGAACTAGCCAGCATACTCAAGATCTGGCTGAATTTGTTTTGTGTAGTGGTAAAATTATACTTTTACCTCTTAAGTAAATACCTTTTTTATTGTGTGATAATAGACTGTTAGCCTTGATTTCTGCAGCTTAGTATAGCATACTATTGCTGAGCCTGTGATCTACTAGGACCTTCCAGATTCTTTTTCATACTTTATTCCTCCAGAGGTTCTCCCCTTAGTGAGTTACTTGCATATTTTTTTTCGTCATCAAAGTGCAATACTTTCCATTTTTCAATAGCAATGTCGTCTGGTATAAAACTGCCCAATTCTTTACTTTAATTAGGTCTTCTTGTAAAGTTTTTATATCCTGTTGTGATATTATTGTCCTGCCTAGCTTTGTATCATCAGCAAACACTCAGATTGAACCATTTACACACCACTCACAACTCCAGACCATTCAGAAAATGTATCACTACTCTCTGGACATGCTCCTGCAACCAGTGTTACATCCAGGTACATATAACATCATCAATGACAAAAACCTCAATTTGTAAATTAAACATTTGTAGGGTGCTGTGTCAAATACTTAGCAAAATATAGATACACTATGCCCACAGACCTTCCTCTATCCAAATACAGCTCAGGGTAGAGTGCTAAAATGCTGGTCTGGAACAAATAATGTTTCATAATTCCATGCTAGGTAACACTACTCATACTACTTCACTGGTAATTTCTTGGATATCTACTTGCCGCCTGCCCCATAGTAGATTTACTGCTACACGGAAGCTGCACTGCACAGGATCACCTATACGTGATCCTGCATTTCTGGGTATTGGGTAAGAATGTGCGCCATTGAAGGCTCGCTCCCACTGTGCTTGTGCACAGCAGGAGCTGATCAGCGGGTCCGGCGGACTTGATGACTGCCGGCACCCAGCTAACCTTCGTTACACAGGCTGAACGGCAGTCTACCTATGTAAACAAGGAAGATTGCCGTTCTGTCAGTATGGAAGGCATTAATTCTGTGTTCCTGTAAAGCAGGGGCAGGGATCAATGCCATTCATTAGTAAAAGCATCTCCCCCACAGTAGTAAAACACTGGTCAGGCACACAGTTAATCCTTTGATCACCCCTGATATGGACTCCTTCCCAGCCAATGTCACTACTCACTAGTACAGTGACAATACATATTTTTAACACTGATCACTGTATTAGTGTCACTGGTTCCCAAAAAAGTCTCAAAAGTGTCACCCCGTGTCCGATTTGTCCGCCGCAATATCGCAGTCCCACTATAAGTCCCTGATTGATGCCATTACTAGTAAAAAAATAAAATAACATAACATTTCCATAAATATATCCCATAGTTTGTAGACGCTATAATTTTTGTGCAAACCAATTAATATACGCTTATTGGGATTTTTTTTTTTTTACTAAAAATATGTAGCAGGATACACATTGGCCTAAATTGATGAAAAAAAAATGATTTTTTTACATTTTTTTTTATTGCATAGGTTTTTTAGCAGGAAATAAAAAAAAATATTGTTTTTTTTTTTTTAAATTGTTGGTCTTTATTTTGATTATAGCCCAAAAAATAAAAACCGCAGAGGTGATCAAATACCACCAAAAGAAAGCTCTATTTGTGGGGAAAAACGTACATACATTTTTTTGGGTACAGCTTCGCATGGCCGTGCAATTGTCAGTTAAAGTAATGCAGTGCCATATAAAAAAAAATGGCGTTGCCATGAAGGGGGGTAAATCTTACAGAGGTCAAGTGATTAAGGTCCCTTATAATTCCTTCCAGTAGTTTACATATTATTGATGTTTGGGTAGTAGTCTTGCTGAATCTAATTGTAATCCAAGAGTGAGCAAAAATAGTATGCACTTGTACAAAATTAAAAGGCATGTACACAAATACTAGAAGTCTGGTTAACAAATTAGAAGAAGCAGAACTTCTGATGCACGAGGAAGAATTTGACTTTGTGGGAATGTCAGCAACTTTTTTTTTTTTTTTTATAAAGCATTGCAACATTCTTTGCTAACAATTGCAACACATTTCTACTTATTTTCAGTAATATGCTAAACTAATGTAGAATTGCCTTTAATATTTTAAACATTGTTGGACAAGGATGGCTTTATAGTACAGGTCAGCATTACTTCACTAAATTCCAAGGAAAAAGAAAAAATACTTGAAAGGCACTCATCTAAACAAGCCCTACAAATTAAAATTTGAGCTGGATTCCAAGTAGTGCAAAATATCAACAGTACAAAGTGTTTTTGCCAATAAGGCTATTTTAACTATTCTTGACCCTTAAAACAGATGGACTTTATCTTGCTTCTTTTCTAATCCAGGAGAGCCTGCTTTGAGAAATTTTTACTGGTAGAAAAATGTTGTTATTAGCACAGATGATCCTCTGTATTCAGCTGTGTTTTTACTCAGCCTGTTTAGATCATCAGGAATTTATATAAAAAGGTAGTAATTTGTTGGAAATTATGGCAGAGAAGAAGAAATGATTATTTTTTACTTGTTGAGATTTTAAATCTGTGTATCTAATTTGTGCTTATTAATACAATCCTAATTTATTTGAAAAAAAAACAAAACATTAAAGTTATAATATAATAGTTAGATATTATTTTGTTTAAACAAACATTATGCACACATTATTATTGAACTACAATCAATACATTTTATTTTTCTTTTCTATCTCTTTAAAGAGTCTGGGTAAAGAACCCAAGAAAAAACCTGGTGTCGGATTGTGTCGACTGGTGTCGGAATCTAAAGAGAGCAATGACATCACCCCCTACCTCAGGCACCTGACACTGTTCAGGTCTAGTGATTGGTTACTAGGACTAAGCCACAATATAGGAGGAGGCCATATGCTCCTGACACCAGTAATTTCTTTGTTAAAGGGGAAGACCTTGGCATGGGTCTCTCCTTACCCGGAACACAGTGATCCTTTGCTGCAGGATGCAGATAAGTTCCTGTCGTCACTTCAGACTTCAGTTTTTTATAAACCTAGCATGGTTTCAGCTGCTGAATGCTCACTTTTCAACATACAGCAAGGTACCAGAACTATGGCACAATATGCTATAGAGTTTCGCACACTGGCTGCTGAGACTATGTTTGATGCTGGTGCTCATTGTACATCTTTTTGCAGGGGGTCTCACAGATCCTACCGGTAAAAGGAAGAGCTGGGTTCAACCTTACAAGTTCTTCCTCCAAAACCAAGGTCACACTATTGGTAACTTTCCATTTAGCTTCAAACTCTGTATCCTGCAAGGCTTTTGTGGATTCTGGAGCATTTGGTATATTCCTGGATCAGATGTTTGCCAAGAAAAATAACATTCCTTTTATTCCCAAACCAAGACACTTAAAAATTATCAATCTGAATGAACAACCATTAGGGAAAGGCATAGTGGAATTCAAGACCACCACGATCAACCTACAGGTTATTGCCCTCCACAAGGAGGAAAATATCCTATCACTTTTTGACCCTCCATTTCTGCCTGTAATCCTTGGATTTCCATGGCTGCAACAACAAAACCCCTTGTTTGACTGGCCTAATTGAGAATTACCTTCCTGAGGCACATACTCTCAGCAGAACTGTGTACATCCTCCCAAAAGACCTCACAGTTTGTTGGCTTCCATGTCCATACCTCCCGCCTTGCCACAGAAATACATTGACTTTGCAGATGTCTTTTGCAAAAAGAAAACAGACTACCCCCACACCATTCTTTTGACTGTGCAATTAACTTGATTCCGGGGGTGCCTCAGAAGTATGGTTCTCTGAAGCACTGTGAGCCTTCCAGCAGCTAAAGGAAATGTTCAGTAAGGCTCCAATTCGTCTGCATCCAAACTCAGAACTCCAATACACTGTTAACCACTTTAATACAGGGCACTTCCCTCCCTTCCCGCCCAGGCCAATTTTCCCCTTTTAGCGCTGTTGCATTTTGAATGACAATTGCGCGGTCATGCAACACTGTACTTACACCAAATTTTCCCCCCACAAATAGGGCTTTCTTTTGGTGGTATTTGATCACCTGTGCGATTTTTACTTTTTGCTAAACAAATAAAAAAAGACAGAAAAGTTTGAAAAAAAAAAAAAGTTTTTTTGTTTGTTATACAATTTTGTAAATAAATAAGTTTTTTTTCCTGCACTGATGAGCACTGATGAGACTGCACTGACAGGCACTGATGAGGAGGCAATGATGGGGTGGCACTGATGGGGTGGCACTGATGGGGTGGCACTGATGGGGTGGCACTGATAGGCGGCACTGATAGGCACTGATATGTGGCACTGATAGGTAGCACTGATATGCAGCATTGGTGGGCACTGATAGGCGACACTGCTGGGCACTGATAGGCGGCATTGATGGGCACTGATAGGCGGCACTGACGGGCACTGATAGGTGGCACTGACGGGCACTAATGGGCACTGATAGGCAGCACTGGTGGGCACTGATGGGCACTGATGGGCGGCACTGATCGGCACTGACGGGCGGCACTGATGGGCACTAATGGGCACTGATAGGCGGCACTGGTGGGCAATAATGGGCACTGGTGGGCGACACTAAAGGATGGCAATGATGGGCACTTGTGGGCAGCACTGATAGGGAGGACACTAGTGGGCATCACTGATGGGGAGGGCAATGGGGGGCTCCCTGAGCCCTGATCGCCATCCCTGGTGGCCATAGTGGGCATCCCTGGGGTCATAGTGGGCATCCCTGGGGTCATAGTGGGCATCCCTGGTGGATCTAGTGGCATCCCCCCCCGAGGGTCTGCACTGGTAATCAATGATCTGATTACCAGTGCCGACCCCCCCCCTGTCAGGGGAGCCGCCGATCGGCGCTCCTTTACTCGTGCCTGTCAGGCACGAACTAAGGAAAGCCGATCAACGGCTGTTCCTGTTTTACTATGTGACCAGCCGTGATTGGACACGGCTGATCACATGGTAAAGAGCCTCCGTCAGAGGCTCTTTACCGAGATCGGAGATGCAGGGTGTCAGACTGACACCCCGCATCACCGATCGCCGCTCTGCGCGCCCCCGGGGGGCGCCCAGACCCAGAGCGGTGTTATCCTGCCGCCGTCATATGACGTCCGGTCAGGATAACTCAACCACATTCCCGCCGTCAATTTGTAATAGGGCGGGCGGGAAGTGGTTAAAGTGGATGAATCCAAAGTAGGGGCCGATGCAGTGCTATCTCAAAGGCAAATAAAAAAAAGCAGCCTTTTTCTCTAAAAAATGTTCCTGCTGAAGTTAACTTTGATGTCGGCAACCGAGAACTACTGGCAATCAAGCTCGCACTGTCTGAATGGAAGCATCTTCTGGAGGAGACTTTGAAGCATTTTACTATGTTGACAAACCACAAAAACCTGTTGTATCTCCAGACAGCTAAACATTTGAATTCACTTCAAGCTCGATGGGCTCTTTTCTTTTCCCAATTTAAATGTATATTTTCTTACAGGATACAAGAACAAAAAAGCTGACCCTCTGTCCAGACAGTTGGAAACTTCATAAATAGTTCAGCCCACTTAACAGTACATAATTCCACCTCATAAGATTGTGGCACAGATCTGTACAGCCCTTTCACAGCAATTACAGGACACCCAAAATCATGTTCCCAAAACCCTGAAAGTACCTTCTGGTTATCTGTTTGTACTCCCTAGTCTCTGGATGTCTGAAATTTTGGGGGCTTATGATGGAGTACCGTCTGGCCACCCTGGTGTCACTATCACTTTAAAGAATTTGGAGCATCATGTTTGGTGGCAAGGGATGAAGAAGGATGCTTCTGATTATGTAGCCACCTGTCCAACTTATGCTGCTAATAAGACTCCTTGCACACTACGCACTTGCCTACTACAACCACACAGCACCTCGACAGCCTTGGACCCATTTGACCATGGACTTTATCACAGACCTACACAAATCTGCTGGAATACCTACACTTTGGGTCATAGTGGATCTCTTTTTTTTTATTATTTCAAAGATTTTTATTGAATTTGTTACAATACGGTACAAATAAAGAATATGCAATAACAGGAGCATAGTCCAGTAGAACAGCTGCAAAGCATTTCAGTGAAAAAGTATGGACTCATGGACCAAACTTAACACGTGTACCTCTAGGCAAGTACATATATAACAGAATATACATATCGATTATGGTTAATGCAGATTTAGCTAACATAGCAGTAATTAACCTAACTCGATGGTTAGAACTGGGGAAGGGGGAATAGGTAAGAAGAGAGTGGGGGATAGAGTGATAGTTATAGGAAGAGTGATGAAGATCCCAGAGCGGATACTACTGTGTGTGAAAGTGGTCAGTTGATGCGCGAGATTGAAGGGATTGAAGAAGTCTTCTCCTCAGGAGGTTAATATGAAGGAGGTGTGTGAATCATATCTCACCTGACCTTTTCCCCTTAAGAGGAGATATTGTTATGTAGCCGTTCTCTTGGGCTGAAACATTAGCTGAACTTTTGAGAAAGGTTTCAAAGTTGCGTTGCCATTGTTTGTCAGAGATCATGTTCCCAAGTCTTACATGTTTTGTTTTTCACGGGATGCTTGTCAAATAGTAAGGAGTATATTATGGAAATTCGATGTTTTTAGGGTGATTCCTCCAGACAAAGGGATTTGAGCTTTGTGAGTGGACGCGTCCAGGTATTTTTAAGGTTTGTACTCAAAAGAAAGTGGTGTACCTGAAGGTATGTCCATAAAGGAAAACTATGGTTTAACATATGGAAAGAGATTTGGTCACGAGTCCGCTTTGGAAAATAAATGTTTGGCTAAGATATGTTTCTGTGGCCAAGATGTAGCGAGAAATTGGGTTGACATCCCGGGAGTAAAGTCTGGGTTAAGACAGAGTGAAGTAAGCGGACCAGGTGTAGAGGAGATGGAAAATTTAGCTTTTGTCTTGTGAAAGTTTCATAGGGCAGGACCTATCAAGGGTTGTTCAAGGAGTGATTGGGGGACATGTTTCAGAGATAGCCACGGCATAGTAGCTAGAGGTGCTGGCAAGATAGCGTCTTCTAGAGTAACCCATTGTTTGGTCCCAGCGTGAATATTCCAATCCACTATTCTAGTAAGTAAACAAGCTCTGTGGTAGTTACGTATATCAGGCAGGCACTTGTGGCTATAGCCCCTCTCCAGTAAACATTGTCTAATAAATTAGCCTCGTCACTGGAGCAGTTGCGTCTGGCTCGAAGGTATTTGCTGTTGGGGATAGATAAGACCCGAGGTTGAGGATGAAAGCTGGTAGCATGTAAGATATTATTGCCCACTGTGATTTTGCAAAATAGTTCACATGATAGCATATCCTCATAATTTTTGAAAATGAAAACATTAAGGAAGGTGAAACTCAACTCACTGAAAGACATAGGGAATTATTTATTTTATTTATTTAAGATTATTGTGATTCATGGTGGTAAGACATGTTTGAAGCAAGTCCACAGGACCATCCCATAATAGGAAAATATCATCTATGTATTGATACCACATACGTATGTGGTCTGCATACATAGAGAATTAATCATCCTGAAAAAGGGAGCACTCCTACTCCCCCAGGTAAAGGTTGGCATAGGCTGGGGCACAACATGTCCCCATAGCCACCCCCTGCATTTAGAGGAAATGGGTATTGTTGAGAGTGAATACATTGTGATAGAGGATGAATTCCAAGGACATAACAATTAATTAATTGAAGGATTGCTCTTAATGGCTGGTCTTGGATAAGAACTGTTGAATGCAGGCTATCCCTTTGTCATGGGGTATCGAGCTTTAGAGGGCCTATGGGCCCGCAACATCTATGGTGGCCATATATGCCATTGTGATTGTATGGATTTGGCCATAATGATATGATTTTGACACATATATTGACATCTACACTTTGTATTTATTGACCTCAGTACCTTGTTCCTAATTGCCCCTCGAAGAAGGAATTTTTATGTTCTGAAACATGTCGTATATGAATATGTCAGTGTGAACACATGTTGGGTTGGATAATCACATCCCATAACCCTGCTGATTTCCCTGATTGAACCAATGGTACACATGTACTCTCACAGATTACCAAATGTTTTATAACTTTGTTATGTGATTTTGTCATTTTTTATCATGTGATATATATATATATATATATATATATATATATATATATATATATATATATTTATTTATTTATACTTTCACTACTCCAATTCCTTTCTGTCTAAAAAGTCCTATCTGGGGTCCCTCTTTTTGCGCTGTTTTTTAGGGAGTAGCCAAATGTACCTGGGTTTGATTCATGGGAGGTTCAAACTACTAAGCTTAAGTTCTGAACATTAATCCAATCCCCCCCTCCCTTATGTCAATAGAAAAATTAGTTTAGACCATTTTTAAGGCTAATGAACAAGGGATTGTTAAACAAATGGTATGGGGGATAGACAATGCCCTGCTCAGCCATTCAGAGACATCTTTATATGCTATGAATTAATACAAAGCTTACTCTGATTGGCTGAGGTGGAGAGGTGACCTAAGAATATCACAATTGATGGTAAATGACAATGACCTTATTGGCAAGGCCAACTACATTTAGAATTGCCACAGCAACTGAGGAGCTATTATGTGTGATTGGGGTGCTGGGCGAAAGGAATAGATCTTAGAACAATATTTAGGAGTATAGGACAATCTAAACAAAATAGGAGTTGCATCCAGGAATGCTATTACGTTAAGGGATAATATAAAGGATGATGGGGTTGCTTCATATTGCTACTTATATATTTATATCTATAAAAACTATAGTTGTAAATTAAATTTCTATGTACTAAGTTAAACATGTTTATGTACCTTTCCAGGCGGATAACATCTGGCACGGTGTGCACCCTGGGAAGCCAGCAAATTTATTAAGTTTGTGTCACAGATGTAGTACTGATTGTGGTTTCTGCATCTTGATGTCTCCAATGATCCGTTTACAGAAAGTGGATTTTTTGTGGGTGTAAGGCACTAATTGCATAAAAACCTGCATAAACACCATACCATGCTTGAGATAGTTAGGAAGGAGAGCAGCAATCTCCCCAACTATTTCCTATATGTGGGCAGTAAAAATTAGTTTCTCAGCTGGGTCTACTATGGTTATCAAAATTTTCCATGGTAACCAAAATGTATGTACAAAATCTTATGTTTTTTAAATGGGGCTACGCAAATTAGCCTGAACCACATGTTTACATACATGGAATCCAAGCGTGGCACCCTAGTTTTTTACCGTAAACGTATTGCTCTAAGCTTTGTGCCCAAAAAATAGTAAGCATGCACTACAGGAGGTCCCTAGGTTACAAACATCCAACTTACAAACGACTCCTACTTACAAACGGAGGGAGACAACAGGAAGTGAGGAGAAATCTAGCCCTAGGAAGGGAAATCCACTTCTGTAAGAGTTATCATGGGAAAAAAAGTGTCTCCACTGAAGCTTTATCACCAATCCTTGTTTCCACAACAACCCAAAATTTTCAAAATCCAATTGTCATAGGGACAGAAAGTGAGGTGAAATCTTCTGAACAGGGGTACAGACAGCAAAACAAATGGTACAGAGGTGTTAACCCTTTCCTATGCTATCCAAAAAACTTCTTCTCTGGGCTGGGACTACACTTAATAAATGTATCTGTTCTGACTTACAAACAAATTCTACTTAAGAACAAACCTACAGTCCCCATCTTTTTTGTAACCTGGGGACCGCCTATAGTTTGCAGAACCACAACTGGGAAACAAAAGTAATTCCATTCTAGCCTTTCAGAGATATAGTCAAGCTACTGTCAAAAAGCCTTTTAATACAGCTTCAAGGTAAACATTAATTTACACAAATCATTTACATAACATGATTTGGAGGTGCCCAAAAACTGACTATGCTGTAATTAAACAAAAGTGACCTTTAAAAAAAACTGCAAGGCGTTCAACCTAAAATTCAGATCAGACACTTTTCCAGGCATGCAGCCTGGGTGGCCAAGATAGGATGAATGTGAGGATGCAGTAGTTCTTTTTTGTAACAATCCTGGACACATGACTGTCAACACTGCGGCATACCATTGCAGGGAGGAGGCTAAGCCCCCTCTAAAAGATACTTATGTTGGGCAGACAAAGGCCTTATTCCCACATCCTCTCCCCAAAAGAAATTTCAAAATGTCCTTTAACTGAAAGAAAACACACTCCCCCCCAAAAAATGATTCATGTCACACATTGTAATCCAATGTCAATCGTGTTGTCCATCGATGTAATCCACATTAATCATCCACTGCATGCCGATCTGTACCTGGCACACTTCTGATGCTAAATGACCCATTTCTGGCACTGCAGAAATATAAACACTGCATAGAGCATTCTGAGTAATGTGAAGTCATTGACCATGTTTTATCTCATAAATATCAAGGAAGTTCAGTTTCAGATAAATGAAATAAAGAAACATAGTGCAGCGCTAAAACATAGGATGTAAACATTAAAATATTAAAATGCATATAAAGAGTCCATGTAGTCCATAGCAATTGGCAGATCTCCATTGCATGAAAGGTAGGTATAAGACACCACTGCAAACGTGATTCCTTCTAGGACCAGAATTAGATGACCTGTACGTCACTGGTCATGTGACCGGAGACCCGGAAGCAGTGTGGTGTACAGATGGCAACTGAAGAGTCGTCCATGAAGTAACACATTGTCCATGTATTGACAGTTTTTTGCGACCTCATGTGCATCATCTTCTTCAAATTTGATCCACGCCCCGTCTCCAAGAATGCATATAGATGATCAAATATGAGTCCTTTGGGATCCTGAGAATCCTTTGGAGATCGTTGGTCTGTTGGTCTGTTGGTCCTTTGGCTGTCTTCAATTATTGCATAAGGCTTAGTAACCCCTGGTGGTCAAATGCAGGAGGTAAGAGGCTGTAATACCTTATGGTGAAGGAATCACGTTTGCAGTGGTGTCTTATACCTACCTTTTATGCACTGGAGATCTGCCAATTGCTGTGGACTACATGGACTTTTTATATGCATTTTAATATTTTACTGTTTATATGCACATCTTATGTTTTAGCGCTGCACTATTTTTTAATTTTGTTTACTATAGGTGTTGTTAGGTTTGACCTATCCTGGTGTTCAGCTGCTTTCTTTTGTTTTTTCCATATGATCATAGCGCTGAATAATTTATCTGCTTTTCAGATAAATGAAACCAAGATGCACCAGATAGTGCTAATCTGTTTGCTAATCATTTATAAAATCAGTCACCTGATCTGCACAAGTCATTTGACAAACTCTAGAAATCAGGAAATGTGCTCTACCCTGCCAGTGAGAGAGTTATGAAAGTATACTGTGTGTCAAAATCAGTCACTTTGAAAACACAATACAGGACCTACAAGAAATACACCTCACCTAAAAAATAAAAATAAGGCCCATTTTGCAGCAAACACAGATGATCCAATGGCATGGTAAGCTATTTACAAACATTTAGTGTGTACTGCCGTGGCATAGACACTAACACGTATGCTTCCACATGTATTTTAGACATTTATAAGCAGTTTATGGGTACTTTTGTAGCATTTACAAAAGTTCATAGACTTCCACATTTCAGATTAGTTAATCTGTTGCCAGTTGCGGTTCTCCACATATAAAGATTTTCAGAGCACTGGCAAATAGTGTATCTACCTTTCCTATAGTAGGTCCTATAATATCAGCCCCACTATTCCTGAATTTACTGATTGTTTTGACATATGTTTTTAACAAAGAGAACCCCTGATCATACATGTCATCATTATCTAATCAGATTGATTTGTTTAGATTTATAACAGAGGTTTTTAAAATCGGATGGATAGTGGTGCATGACGGCGTTGAAACTTTCACTAGCAAAAATAAAACATTGTAAATGGAAAAAAAAAAATTATGAGATACATACACCGTATTACCCAAAGTTTTGGGACTCCCTCCTTTACATGCACATGAAATGTATTGGCATTCCAGTCTTAGTCCGTAGGGTTCAATATTGAGTCGGCCCACCCCTTGCAGCTATAACAGGTTCAACTCTTCTGTGAAGGCTGTCCACAAGGTTTAGGAGTGTGTCTATGGGAATGTTTGACCGTTTTCCAGATCCCCATTTGTGAGGTGAGGCACTGATGTGGACGAGAAGGCCAGTTCAAATTCATCCCAAAGTTGTTTTATCAGGTTGGGGTAAGGACTCTGGGCAGGCCAGTCAAGTTCCTCCACCCCAAGCTCGCTCATCCATGTCTTTATGGACCTTACTTTGTGCACTGGTGAGCAGTCATTTTGGAGCAGGAATGGGCCATCCCCAAATTGTTCCCACAAAGTTGGGAGCATGAAATTGTCCAAAATGTCTTGGTATGCTCAAGCCTTAAGAGTTCCCTTCACTGGAACTAAATGGCCAAGACCAACCCCTGAAAAACAACCCCACACCATAACCCCCCTCCACCAAATGATTTGGACCAATGCACAAAGCAAGGTCCATAAAGATATAAATGATCGAGTTTGGGGTGGAGGAACTTGACTGGCCTACACTGAGTCCTGACCTCAACCCGATAGAAAACCTTGGGTGAATTAGAGTGGAGACTGTGAGCCAGGCCTTCTCTCCAACATCAGTGCCTGACCTCACAAATGCGCTTCTGGAAGAATGGTCAAACATTCCCATAGACACACTCCTAAACCTTGTGGACAGCCTTCACAGATGAGTTTAAGCTGTTATAGCTGCAAAGGGTGGGCCAACTCAATGTTGAACCCAACGGACTAAGGCTGGGATGCCATTAAAGTTCATGTGCGTGTAAAGGCAGGCGTCCCAATACCTTTGATAATATAATGTACCTCTAAAATGAACTACATTAGTGTAAAAAACAGTCCTGTATACCTTTACTCATTTTAGGCCAAAATTGCTTGATGCTTTTTTAAAGATATGGTGTTTAATACATAATTTTTATACCATATACAGTAGTTACATTGTTTTTCCACATACTTGGTTTACTTCACATATATCTAGCCAAGATGTTTATTTACTTTAACAAAACCAAGCAAAAGAGTAGGTTCTTTGGTTAAGCCCTGGTTCACACTAGTGCAATTTGTCATGCGACTTGACAGTTTACAGTCGCATGACAAGTCTCACCCCATTTGCAGCAATGGAATCATTTAAATCCCTGGGACTCAAATCACATCAACTTTGAAAAAATTTTCCTGCACTATTTTTGTGCGATTTCAGTGTGACGTGAATTGATATCTGCTAAATTAAATCACACAGATGTCAGCAAGCCGCACATAAAATCACACTAATAGTCCACTTTTAAGTTGCGCTGAATTAGTGCGACTTCAAAGTCACACTGGTGCGAACCAAACCTAATAGTGATATGCACTGTTGTGCTTAAGGCTATGTGAACAGTAAACAGACCATGCACATATACAAATGTAGACAAATATACAGTAAATATAAGTAAAAATTGCTTTGCATGTCCAACAATATTGTACAATATAATGTTTTCATTTAGAATGAAGGGTTGAAAGAAAATTGTGTTTTTAAATATTGTCAGCGATAAACTTAATTAATCAGTATTGTAAGGGATTAAATGCATTTTAATGATAAAAAAATCCAATTAAATTCTTCAATTAGTTTGAAGTTTTCCTATCCTTTTTACTAACTATTACAACAGTAGGTATACCCCTGTGAAATGAATTACTATCATCTCTAATTATATCAATAAAACAAAGGAAAAAAAATAATGAAAAAGTTTTCAGACTTTGTAAAAAGGAAGGTGTTAAAATGTGTTTTAATATAGTCAGTATGCAATATAAACGCTTTACCAAAAGTAGTAAAAATGGGAGGTAGATAGCGCTGCCTGCATGAACAACTGTGTGTAATAAATATAAATATAATACAGTCCTAAAAGGCAGAATAAATATAAAAGTACTTTATCAATAAAAACATCTTAAATTCATATGAAATAAGGTGAATAAGTGCAAAAGGATGGGCTAAGGCCCTTACCCAAACTTATCACAGTTTTAGTGTTTTTACACATGTATATTTATCTATTTAGCATCTGTGTATTCTATTGAGCACTTCATTACTACTTCCTGCACTATCCAGCACTTTGATAGAGTGGTCTGGTGTGTATACGATTTTGGTGAATCGCATTGTATACAATCTAATTTTCTGCATTTATTGCACGCCCTATTGGGCCTACCTGCTCATCATAATTATCTTTATTGCACTTTATATGTGTTTTTTTTGTATCAGTGCGGTTTTACCACACTGTTCACTCTCTGATTGGTTATACCAATTTTTCTTCTTATTGTCACTGCACATTTGGATTGCACGAATAACTCTTTCACTTTTCCTATTTTCAAGGAAGTTGAGCCCACTTCTGGGGCTAGTCCCTCCTTGCACAGTCACTTGAGCACTTTAAGTTTGGGTAAGAGCCTTAGCCCATCCTTTTGCACTTATTCACCTTATTTCATATGAATTTAAGACGTTTTTATTGATAAAATATTTTTTTATATTTATTCTGTCTATTAGGACTGTATTATATTTATATTTATTACACACAGTTGTTCATGCAGGCAGCGCCATCTACCTCCCATTTTTACTGTTTTTATTTAACTATATATCCCTGGATTATAGTTTTAGAGGTGGGCTGCAGCCAGCATACTTCCTAGTTTGGTATATCCTAAGTGCGGATTTTTTCTTACATTTCGCTTTACCAAAAGTAACACTTTAAAAAATGTTCTTCTTTTTTTTTCTATAAATCTGTTAAATTGGTGAAAAAAAATATAAATAAAAATTTAGTGTAATCAAAGTAAAGCACATGATTCTATTGACTGTTGCAAATGCTAGATTGTATAAAAAGAGCAGACTACATTGCAAGTGTTCAACCTTTACAACCTCAGGGCAAATACAGTTTTGGGCATCTTTAGGAGAACTAGTCAGGAAGAGAAATTTATAAGAATCTGACCTTTAAGATGTTATATAGTTGTTATAATAACACCATTGGACCCCAGAAGGATAGGAGTGTATGCTGTTGCTCAAATCTATTTTCATCTTGTCATCCCAATATGGTGGTGTTAGACCTCCCTCGTGGCAGTAATATCTCCTACCTGAGCTTATTAAACAACTGACTTTCCATCTGGGCTGCAGGAAACGTATAAAGCTGTCCATTACCATAGCATTTAGGTTTCTTTCAATAAATCCTAAAAGCTTTAATCGTCAGTTATCAGCATCAAGCTCATACAAGAGAGGTCTACCTTACGGTTTTACAGCTTTTGTAAAGACCTAGATAATGATAACATCATATTCCCTATTGGTCAATGGCTCTCTTTATTGTTCCACATAATTTCTCAGCTTTCACCCTATTTGTACCACTCCTTGCTTTAGTGGCCATGAGAATTGCATGCTAGAGACTCCCCTGTGAGCACCTTTCACAGGTTTGGTGAGATGTGGAAGTTCTAACTTGATGATCACTTGTCATCTGCTTCCTAACTACCTTTATTCATACCCATTTTATCATTTGCATTGGAAGTGTTTCTGACAAAATTTTGCTAAAAACTACTATATATAAAGTGCAATAACCTTGTACTGATATACCTGATTTTAATAGGTTAATCATTTACTGCTTACTTTCCACTTTGCATGCATCAAATCTTTACTGTTCACTTTTACATTACAGAGTTTATATACAAACTCGTAACTAGGAAGAGGTTAAGTTCGACTCGAACATCAACTGTTCGATCATTTGTTGAATGATGAACAAATATGCTTCTTCACGGGAAATTAGAGATTCCCAAAATGCACTGCGCATGCAGCATGTTATGTGATTGGCCAAAGCATGCACCCTGACCTCTTGCTTTGGCCATTAAAATTATCTCTGCCATGATTGGACTAAAGGCAACCTGCCTTTAGCCAATCATGGCTATGGGGCCAAGTACACGCCCCACACTACATAAAGGCTGCAGCGTGTAGTGTGATTGTGCGGGCGAGGGTACAGGGAGAGGAACGCGTGTGAAGCAGGGAGAGAGTAGCTTTTTTTGGAGTTTGATTGTCAGACAGTGCAGCCAGGGAGACATTCCTAGCAATGTAGGGAGGGCCAGGTACGTGTTTCAGGCAGGGAGAGAATAATTTATTTGCAGTTTGTCACCAGACAGCGCAGTGACAGTGATTCATTCCTAGCAGTGTAAGGAGGGCCAGGTACGTGTTTCAGGCAGGGAGAGAATAATTTATTTGCTGTTTGTCAGACAATGCAGCGCCAGCGATTCATTCCTAGCAGTGTAGGGAGGGTCAGGTACGTGTTTCAGGCAGGGAGAGAATCATTTATTTGCTGTTTGTCAGACAGTGCAGTGAGAGTGATTCATTCCTAGCAGTGTAGGGAGGGCCAGGAACGTGTTTCAGGCAGGGAAAGAATCATTTAATGGCAGTTAGTCAGTCAGTGCAATGCCAGTGATTCATACCTAGCATGGAGGGAGAGAGATTTCTGATCTATAGGGCTATTACATCTGTGAGAGTATTGATACTAATTGCTCACTTGTGTACGTCTATAAGCAACACAGGTCACCTATAGGGCTATCGATTACATTGCATCAGTGAGAGTATTGGTAATAATCGCTCACTTGCGTACATCTATAAGTAACGCAGGTCACCTATAGGACTATTGATTACCTTACATCAGTGAGAGTATTGGAAATAATCGCTCACTTGCGTACATCTATAAGTAACACAGGTCACATATAGGGATATCTATTACATCACATTAGTGAGAGTATTGGAAATAATCACTCACTTGCATACATCTATAAGCAACACAGGTCATCTATAGGCTATCGATTACATCCCATCAGTGAGAGTATTGGTAATAATCGCTCACTTGCGCACGTCTATAAGCAAACAAGGTCACCTTTTGGTTCTATCGATTACATCACATCAGTGAGAGTATTGGTAATAATCGCTCACTTGCGTACATCTATAAGCAACACAACTCATCTATAGGGCTATTGATTACATCATATCAGGTCATCGAGTATCTATTGGTCAGTATCGTATATCCTATATTGATCTGTATCAAAATCATGTCCGAAAGGCCAACAAGGAGAGGCCGGCGCTCACAAGCCATGAAAAGAGGGCAAGCAGCCTCTGTGTCCATTGAAAAAAGTAGTGGTCACAGTGGACATAGTGCATCCTCTGCAGGCGGGGCACGCCCATCCTTTATTTCTGGTGCTGCCCGTGCTATTCAGCCAAAACATGTGGAAGAGTTGGTGCAGTGGATCAATAAGCCGTCCTCATCCTCCTCATCCTTTGACATCCTCGCTCACAGTAGTATGCCTTTCACCGCAGCTGCCAAAGTCACCCGTTCCACAGGCTCTTTCGCCACAGCTACTCCTTCAGTCACCCCACCATCATGCACGGAGGAGTCATCTGAACTATTCAATCACAGTGTCAGTGACATGCTGCTGGAGGATGCACAGAAATTTGAAAGCTGTGATGTTGGTTCCCATGTTGATGAAGGGAATAACGTGAGCCTAGAGAGAGGGGGTGACAATGACGGACAAGAAACCAGCAGTCAAGTTGCCACAGCTGAAGCATATTGCCAAGTTTGCTCCAGTGATGAGGAGGGAGGGGATGATGAGGTCACTGACTGTATTTAGGTGCATGACAGGATAGAGGAGGAGGAGGAGCATGAGGAGGACGCACAACTCCAACGAGGCAGGATGTGCTCCAGGGGCCGCCATAGCAGTAGCCAACCTATTGCGTCACAGCACAGAGCTCCACAGGTGCAGGGTGCTGCAAAATCCCCGCGCACACCCAAAAGTTCATTAGTGTGGGCTTTTTTCAGCACCTGTGCAGTAGACCGCAGCGTTACTGTTTGCAACATCTGTCTAAAGCGGATCAAGCGTGGCCAGAATACCAGACGCTTGGGCACCACATGCTTGACAAGGCATATGACGACCTGCCATGCAGTCCGTTGGCAACAGTACCTGAAAGAGGCACCAGATTAAATAAAGCATACATCACCTTGCCCCTCATCTGTGATCTCTAACCCTACTATACCTCATGCCTTCTCAAATACCAGCATTGAGAGGGATGATGGAATAGCAATGAGTGTCACAGAGACTTGCACCCAATCTGCTAGCAGTACACCACCGCTTGATTTGAGCAGCAGGCAAATTTCACTACCCCACTTTTTGAACCGTAGAAAGAAATACTGTCCCAGCCATCCAAATGCTCAGCATCTTAATGCTAGCTTGGCCAAATTGCTAGCATTACAGTTGCTGCCTTTTCAACTAGTAGACTCGGCTCCCTTTCATGAATGTGTGGAATGTGCTGCACCACAGTGGCAGGTCCCAAAAAGGCATTTATTTTCAAGTAAGGCCATTTCGGCTCTCTACCGTCATGTGAAAGGTAGTGTTTTGGCCTCGTTGGACAAAACGGTCAGCAGGAAGGTGCACATTACTGCTGGCTCTTGGTCCAGCAGGCATGGACAGGGACGTTACATTTCTTTCATGGCACACTGGGTAACTCTGCTGGCAGCTGGGAAGGATGCAGGACAGGATTCGGTGTTGCAGCTTGTTTTGCCCCCACGCCTCCAAAAAGCTGGTGCTGGTTCTGCCACATCTGGCCACTCCACCACCTCCCCCTCCTCCATGTCCTCTTCTGCTCAATTGTCCTCTGAAGCAGCAGTGCTCCCTAAGCATTCAAGGGGCTACGCAAGCAGTCAGGCTAAAAGTTGCCATGCTATGCTTCAGTTGGTCTGTCTAGGGGATAGGAGTCACACCGTGCAGAGATTCTGTCAGCTCTGCAGGGGCAGGCTCAGAGATGGTTGACACCACGACAGCTTGAGCCAGAAATGGTTGTATGCGACAATGGCACCAACCTTCTCTCCGCCCTCCGACAGAGACACTTGACACATGTTCCATGCTTGGCACATTTTCTGAATCTGGTGGTGCAGCGTTTCTTGACCAGATACCCGGACTTCCAAGATCTCCTGAGGCAGGCCAGAAAAGTCTGTGGCCATTTCCGCTGTTCATTCAATGCCAGTGCTCATTAATCTGACATTCAACAGGAATTCAACCGGCCCACCAACCGCCTCATTTGTGACATGCCCACCAGGTGGAACTCAACATTGGCAATGCTGAAGCAGCTGCACACGCAGCAGAGGGCCATCAATGAGTACCTTTGTGAGTATGGCACAAGGACAGGGTCAGGGGAGCTTGGCTTTTTTTTGCCATGCCAGTGGCTTTTGATTAAGAATGCATGCATCCTCCTGTCACCATTTGAGGAGGCCACAAGGATGGTGAGCCGGGATGATGCATGCATCACTGACACTATCCCACTAGTCTACCTGCTGGAGCACATGCTGCGTGGAATCATGGACAGGGCACTTGAGGCAGAACAGTGGGAGGAAGAGGAGGACTTCCTTTCCTCACAACTCCTTTCCCCTTTATGCAGATATCATTCCTGCAGGGCCACAAAACACACAGGAGGAAGAGGAGGATGAGGATTTCGGCAGCATAGATGTAGAGGATAGCATACAGCAGTCTTCAAGGGATGGTTTTGATTCCCCAGAAACCCCAGGAGTTGTACGTGGCTGGGGAGAGGTTGCTCCTGCTGACAATGTCATCCTTAGTGACCCAGAGGACTCAGAAGCTTTGTGCTATCAAAGGAGAGGGATAATTACTGGTTGGCAACCCCTCTTGATCCACGTTACAAGGGTAAAGTTGCAGAGCTCATCCTGCCTTTGCAGAGGAAGCAGAGGATGAAACATTTTGAGGAGGCCTTGAAAAAAAATGTGTGTACCACCTTTCCAGACACTGAGAGGTCAGCATTCCCTGGACGTGTTTCTGAGGCATCGTTCAGCCAAAGGAGGAGCGGTGGAGAAGGCGGCCGGTTGACCAATGCCTTTAAACAGTAATTTCGTCCTCAGCAGCACCCAAGGCTGTTAGGTTTAAGCAACCATCGGCAGCGTCTCCATTATATGGTGCATGATTATCTAGGCACAAGAGCAGACTTGGAGACCTTTCCAGCTGAGCATTCACTGGGTTACTGGGTTTTGAAGATGGACCACTGGCACATGGACCAACTGCTCAATATGCAATGGAGCTACTGGCCTGTCCTGCTTCCAGTGTGCTTTCCGAATGGACGTTCAGTGCTGCTGGAGGTTTTGTGATGGACAAAAGAGTGCATCTGTCCACAGACTCTGTTGACCAGCTGACTTTTATCAAAATGAACCAGTCCTGGATCAACAAGAGCTATCAAGCCCCTGATGCTGAAGTAACTGATTGAATTTGCTAGGGGTCTGCCATCCCTTGAAGACTGCATATGCTGCCTATCCTATTCCTCTACCTTGATTCTGCTAGCTTCCAACAATGTTTTTGGTTTAAGTACCATCCCCCAAGGCCTAATTTTTTTGCACTTGCATGACGGGTGCATTCAATTTAAATGTTGTATGCCATTTTTAACAGCAGGCCCTGTCCCTGTGCCCTGCTAACTGTGAGGGGTTACAGTGTTAAGGCACCAACCACACCAAAGGCCCCATATTTGTGCCCCTGTATGACAAGTACATGCAATTTCAAATTTGTATGTAATTCTTACCAACAGGACCCATTCCTGCACCCAGCAAGAGTAACTGCAAGGGCTTGGTTACGGTATCCAGGCACCACCTACAGCAAAGGCGCAATTTTTCTGCGCTTGTATGACAAGTTCATGCGATTTCAATTTTGTATCTAATTTCTAGTGACAGTGCCTGTCCCTGTGCGCAGCAAGAGTAACTGTGAGGGGTTGGGGTGTTCAGGCACCACCAACAACCAAGGCCCAATTTTTCTGCACCTGTATGACAAATACATGCGATTTAAAATTTGTATGAATTTTTTAGCAGCAGAGCCCGTTTCGATGCACTACTTTGCAGGCATATTCATGGGACCCCCAGGCACAATATTTGAAGGAATATTTCATTTTTATATTTTCACTTTAAGCCTCATTAAAATCAGTAAATCAATGCTTTAAAAATGATTGTTTTTAAAAACTTTTTTTCATTACTACATATTTCCCGGGTCAGGACCCGGACCCCCATACACTCTTTTGGGGCAATAACTTGCATTTAAGCCTTCAAAATGAGACCGTTTGATTTTCGAGGTTCGAATCCCACAGACTTCAATGGGGTTTGGATATTTAAATAAACTTTTCCTCTGTTCGGGGCGTTCTGGTGCGAACCGAACCAGGGGGTGTTCGGCTCATCACTAGTTGCAATATATGTTGTGCCATTGTGTGGTAGTATCAATTTAAAGGGGAAACCCCATCGATAACGAGTACAGAGGTGATGTCTTTCATTTTCCTGCGTCTATCCAGGGTGGCCTGAGAGACATCAGGGTATATCTGCAGTGAAATTCCATCTAGCTTTATATTTCTTGTATTGTGTGCTGCTCTGAGAATTTCTTCTTCAGGCTCCTTTCACACACTCCGTCCGTTGGACGGAGTCCGTTTTTCTCAGCGGGGGATCAAGCCGCCGATCCCCCGCTGAGCAGCAGGAGGACAGCTGTGTCTCCGCGCTGTGTGCGGAGACACAGCTGACAATTCCCCATGCATCTCTATGGGGGAAATCGGATGTCAACGGACCGTCAGTCCATTCTCATCCGATCCCATCCGATCCGATCCGCTGGACGGATGGAAAAAATCCGATGCCCCATAGGAATGCATGGGGGGACCGCTCAGATCCGCTAAAAAAATGGACAGGCGGATCTGAACGGTCCGCCTGTGTGAAAGGGGCCTTAATCAGAAAGTCTTTCATACATAGAACAATGTCTCTGGGAGGTTTATCAGGTGGAGGTTTAGCCCTTAATGCTCTATGATTTCTATCACATGTAAAGGCTTGGGCCTGTTGTTCAGAAACACTGGAAGAGTTTAATGGTGAATGAGATCAAATCTGTGATAGATTCAAGGGCACCCCTAATCCTTAAATTATTTATTTTGTTTCTATTGTCCATTAGATTGTAAGCTCTTTTAAACAGGGCCCTCTAAGTCCTCTTGTATTTTATTGTATTGTATATGTACTGTCTCCCTCTAATATTGTAAAGCGCTGCGTAAATTCCTGGCGCTATAGAAATCCTTATTAATAATAATAATAATAATTGTCAAAATCCTCGACTTGGGATTGTAATTGAGAAAATGCCGAGGATAATGCCTTATGTTCCCTCATGATAATGAAAAGCTATGACAAGTTCATCATGCTTATTTTCCAATAGATCTGTGCGTGTGCCTAATGCTGCTATTTCTTGTGATAAAGTGGTGGTGGATTTCTGAAGTTCCGTTTGGAATTTTGTTAAAAGTTTAGAGCAGAGAGATTCAAGACTGTTCTCTAGATCCATTTTTGTAAGAGGGGTATTCTCACAGTTCTGTGAAGAGCCAGATTGCAATGGATGCTGTTCTGCAGGAAGAGGAGAGGTGACAGGAGAGGCTGCAGGGGAGGCAGACAGGGAACCAGTGGCATTTTCTGCCATGCTGTACCTTTCTCTTGATCTAAGAAGATAATGAGTGAGGTATTTCTGGGCACCTCTGCGCTTCTTTCTCTTGGATGTCAGCATGCACAGGAGTTAATCTTCAGGGGGGTGTATGAAAAAGTACAGATCGCCGTTTTTGCCCCTGTATTTGTGGCAAAAAGCCCTGGGTGTGTGGGAGCTCTGTTCAGTTGTGGCTGCTCTCGTCTATGCCCAGACTCCTCCCCAAGGCATTGCATAATTTTAATGTTAACATTGAAGCTGTATTAAAAGTGCTGCTCCCTGCTCAGCTGTATTCATTTTTTAATTTAAAAATGTAAATCCCTGCTGAAAGGTATTGTTAAAAAGAAAAAAAAAAAACTTTGGCATATATTTCCTCTTGAAGTGCCCAGCTCCTTATTTCTTATGTTTGCCTTCTAGACTTGAACATTGAGAGAACTGATTTTCAACTGAATTAAACCCAACAACTTTGCCTATCACTAATTCTCAAACTTATTTTTTTCTAGTTTGTTATACACAGATGCTGCTCTTATCAGCTCAACAATTCACTAAAATATGAGCGAAAGAAGAACTTCTCCTGTCTGTATACCCAGTTGCTTACCTTTAGCATCTTACTAAGGTCCATAAAACTCCCTCCTCTGTACACAGGGCATTTGCTGTATGCACTGCAGTTTCTTATCTCCCCTGCTCTCCTGTGCACCCCCTTCCTGACCAGGCCCTATTTTGTGATTTGGCACTGTGTGACTTTAATGGACAATTGCACAGTCATGCAAAGCTGTACCTAAATGAAATTGACGTCCTTTTTTCCCCACAAATAGAGCTTTCTTTTCATGGTATTTGATCACCTGTGTGATTTTTACTCTTTGCGCTATAAACAAAAAAAGAGCGACAATTTTGAAAAAATAACAATATTTTTCACATGTTTTTATATGAAATTCACAAAAAAAATGTAAAAATCAAAATTTTTTAACATTTTAGGCCAATTTGTTTTCTGCTACATATGTTTGGTAAAAAAAAATCGCAATAAGCGGATTTTGATTAGTTTGCGCAAAAATTATTGTGTTTACGATCTAAGGGAAAGATTTTTGTCATTTTTATTTTTTTTTTAACCACTTGCCTACTAAGCCAATTTTTGACATTTGGTGTTTATAAGCTAAAATCAGTTGTTTTTGCTAGAAAACTACTTAGAACCCCCAAACATTATATATTTTTTTAGCAGAGACCCTAGAGAATAAAATGGAGATTATTGTAATATTTTTTATCACATCGTATTTGCGCAGCGGTCTTCTAAACGCAATTTTTTTGGAAAAAAATCACTTTTTTGAATTAAAAAATAAGAATCCAGTAAAGTTAGCCCAATTTTTGTTCCATAATGTGAAAGATAATGTTATGCCGAGTAAATAGATACCCAACATGTCATGCTTCAAAATTGCGCACGCTCACGGAATGGCGACGAACTTTGGTACTTAAAAATCCCCATAGGCGACAATTTAAAAATTTCTACAGGTTGCCATCTTAGAGTTACAGAGGAGGTCTAGGACTCAAATTATTGCTCTCGCTCTAACGATCGCGGCGATACCGTGTGTGGTTTGAACACCGTTTACATATGTGGGCGGGGTTTCCGTGTGCGTTCGCTTCTGCGCGCGAGCTAACGGGGACAGGACACTTTAATTTTTTTTTTTTTTTTTTACTATTTATTTTATTTATTATTTTTTATTTTTACACCGTTTTTAAAAAAAAAATGATCATTTTTATTTCTAATACAAGGAATGTAAACATTCCTTGTATTAGAAATAGGCACGACAGGACCTCTTTTTTGTGAGATCTGGGGTCAAAAAGTCCTCAGATCTCACAAGTACACTAATAAAGTTGGAAAGGAAAAAAAATAAAAAATGACAACAAAAAAAAAAAGGGATCTTTAAGCCGGTTGCTCGGCAACTACGTTTGCCGTCGCTCCGGTCCTCCAAGACAATAGAGTCAAGTGAGGGCAAGCTTGCCCTCACTCGACATCCTGTCTGTGAGGATCCGGGACCCGATCGTTTTCCCCGCTGCCGGCGGGTCCGGTAAGCGGGGAAAAGGACCGGGACGCGGCGGGAGGGGGGGGCACCTCTTCCGCCATCCCGGAGGGTGATCTCGCGGTGAATCCGCCACTGGGACCACCCTTATCGGAAAGCCCATCGCCTGCAGTTTAAAAAAATACCAGGGTTATGGCTGCTATCTGCTGCCATAACACCGGTATTTAGCTTTAAACTCAGGACGTATATGTACTATGGGCCGGTATTGAGGTGGTTAAAGAGTAATGGCGGCGATCTGTGATTTTTTTTGCAGGACTGCAACATTGTGGTGGACAGATCGGACACTTGACTGACCTTTTTGACACTTTTGGGGGTACCAGTGACATTAATACAGTAATCAGTGCTATACATATGCACTGTTACTGTAAAAATGACACTGGCAGGGAAGGGGTTAACTTTATTAGAGATGCAGGGGTTAAATGTGTCCCTAGGGGCGTGCTTCTAACTGTAAAGGGGTGTGGCTAGTGATGTAACCACAGAGACATACGATGCTACATAGCAGGATCATATAATCTCTGCAGTTAGATCAGGGAGAATGACAGGCGGCTTTGTTTACATCATCCACCTGCCTTTCTCCTTCTCCACCGGGAGATCGCGAGTGACCGGCGGACATTGGGTCCGCCGGTCACACGCGAGGACATGTTAGGGAACGAGCGGGGGTGGGAGCGTGCCTCTGGCGGCGTGTGCTCGCCCCCCGGTGGCACACGCTCGCCCCCTAGAGGCTCTTAAGCTAGCGACGTAGTACTACGTCACTTTGCCTGTAAGGGGCTGACCGCTGCAGTAAATGTACTTGCGGCGGTCGGCAAGTGGTTAAACCAAAACAGAAGTAACACAATAGCTATCTTATCTCCTGTGTTCCCTGTCAGACAGATCTGTGAGTGAGAGAGCTGCAGCTGACAGAAAAATGTTTGTTGTGTGCACAAGGAGTTAACTCTTAATTAACCAGGTCATGCTCTTATTTTACTACGTAACCCATTCATTTCAACCTGTATAAGCACTATTTAACAGTTTCATCTCCTGTTCCATGTTTATATTTAAATAATTCGCTGGAACAAAAGTTTTATTAAAGCACATATATACAGTATCTCACAAAAGTGAGTACACCCCTCACATTTTTGTAAATATTTTATTATATCTTTTCATGTGACAGCACTGAAGAAATTACACTTTGCTATAATGTAAAGTAGTGAGTGTACAGCTTGTATAACAGTGTAATTTGCTGTCCCCTCAAAATAACTCAACACACAGCCATTAATGTCTAAACCGCTGGCAACAAAAGTGAGTACACCCCTAAGTGAAAATGTAAAGATTGGGCCCAAAGTGTCAATATTTTGTGTGGCCACCATTATTTTCCAGCACTGCCTTAACCCTCTTGGGCATGGAGTTCACCGGAGCTACACAGGTTGCCACTGGAGTCCTCTTCCTCTCCTCCAGGAGGACATCACAGAGCTGTTTGATGTTAGAGACCCTGAGCTCCTCGACCTTCTGTTTGAGGATGCCCCACAGATGTTCAATAGAGTTTAGGTCTGGAGACATGCTTGGCCAGTCCATCACCTTTACCCTCAGCTTCTTTAGTAAGGCAGTGGTTGTCTTGGAGGTGTGTTTAGTGTCGTTATCATGATGAAATACTGCCCTGTGGCCCAGCCTTCGAAGAGAGGGGATCATGCTCTGCTTCAGTATGTCACAGTACATGTTGGCATTCATGGTTCCCTCAATAAACTGAGACAATGAACTCCCCAGTGAAAGCAGCACTCATGACCAGACCATGACACTCCCACCACCATGCTTGATTGTAGGCAAGACACACTTGTCATCCTGACTTGGTTGTCACCACACATGCTTGACACCATATGAACCAAATAGGTTTATCTTGGTCTCATCAGACAACAGTACATGGTTCCAGTAATCCATGTCCTTAGTCTGCTTGTCTTCAGCAAACTGTTTTCAGGCTTTCTTGTGCATCATCTTTAGAAGAGGCTTCCTTCTGGGGCAACAGCCATGCAGACTAATTTGATGCAGTGTGTAGCGTATGGTACGAGCACTGACAGGCTCACCCCCCCCCCCACCCCTTCAATCTCTGCAGCAATGCTGGCAGCACTCATACATCTATTTCCCAAAGGCAACCTCTGCATATGAAACTGAGCATGTGCATTCAATTTCTATGGTTGACCATGGCGAGGCCTGTTCTGAGTGGGGCCTGTCCTGTTAAACTGCTGTATGGTCTTGGCCACTGTGCTGCAGCTCAGTTTTAGAGTCTTGGCAATCTTCTTATAGCCTAGGCCATCTTTATATAGAGCAACAATTCTTTTTTCAGATCCTCAGAGATTTCTTTGCCATGAGTTGCCATGTTGGACTTCCAGTGACCAGTATGAGAGGGTGAGAGTGATAACACCAAATTTAACACACCTGCTCCCCATTCACACCTTAGACCTTGTAACACTGAGGAGTCACATGGCATCGGGGAGGTAAAATGGCTAATTGGGTCCAATTTGGACATTTTCACTTAGGGGTGTACTCACTTTTGTTGCCAGTGGTTTATACATTAATGGCTGTGTGTTGAGTTATTTTGAGGGGACAGCAAATTTACACTGTTATACAAACTGTACACTACTTTACATTGTCCAAAGTGTAATTTCTTCAGTGTTGTCACATGAAGATATATAATAAAATATTTACAAAAATGTGAGGGGTGTACTCACTTTTGTGAGATACTGTACATTATTATCTTTAAGGATTTACTGTTAAAAATATGTGGCTTAGGGTATATCTGTTTAATTTAAATCAGTAAGAACTTTAAATTACTGATGCATTATGAGAAAAATAAAACATATGCAAAAAAAAAAAAAAAACACGTTATTTCTTTTGTAAATAACTTTAACATGCTTTGTACCAAAAATGTGATTTTAATGTTGCAGTAAATAGAACAAGCAGCAGAATATGTTTTCCCCACAGTGATGGTGTTCAATTTATTACTGATTAAAAACAAACTTTTACTTTTTCCCCTTAAAATGCAAATAAATGAAACTACTTTTTTTAGAGGACTTTTGGGTCACAAGAAAGCCCAGTTTGTCCCCAAAAAACAATATATGTATCAATTTTTTATCATAAGTAATCACAACGTTATAGACTCATGATTAGACACATAGCAGAAATGTAAAAATATGGTCTGGTCCATAGGGGTAAACAGGTGTGAGAGCTGAAGTGAATAAATATATATATATATATATATATATATATATATATATATATATATATATATATATATAGATTTGACTTGTGTCGTTAAATATTGGGATCCCATGAATGAACAACATATGGGCATCAATCATTGCAATAATGTAAAAATAAACCTATATTTTATATAAATGTTTAAAACCTAAATGTACTAGTTAGAAACTTGCCTTTGGCAATGATTTTCCAATGCAAAAAGGATTAAAAAATTTTGTGGCCATAAGATGATACTCTGAGGCATCTCAAACCTTGAACATGCTGAGAAGCCCATTATAACTGCATAAATCTTCCTTTCATACCCAAGACTTTAAATTCAGCTGTATCAATATTATAAGCTTGGAGATACAGTATTCATAATAAACATTTTTATATACATTGATGTACATAACCTTATTTCCCTACTGTGCTGAATTGAAAACATGTTTTTGCACACAATGATGAGAACATTCTAATAGGATTTCCATACTATTAGCGATATCCAGAGTGATCCTTTGTTTTTATGCATTGCATTAGTAGTTAAATGATGCCTCAAAAGACCCCATTTGCTTTTGGAAGGCAGCAAAGATATCATTTAGTTAAACTTCCTTTTTTTTGTTCAGCTTTCACAAAATTCCCATTTCTTGCATTAAATATCTTTTGTCTTGGCAAAACCATATATTTGCATATTATATATGCAGCTTTTATATAACTTCTCCCATTTGCATAATGAGTCTGTAGAGAATAACCTCTTTCAGAGAGTTACAGTTTAAATGTTTGTGAAGGCAGTTATTTTGGTGTTTATTTTATTTTATTTTGAAGCAGGAATCTACCTATGAGAGTATATTTCTGGAAAATAAAATCTGCTTTCCCAATTTAATATAACTTGGTAAATATCTTATCACTTCAATGCTGCATTTACATGCTACAACAGCTTCTAGTAAACTGTTGATGATGAGTTTTGTTCAAGCACTTGCTGAATACACCTTATGCATATGACAATGTGTAGAATTGTTCCTTCTTATCAGAATGTCTAATTTGAAACATTGGAATGTTGCTGCTGTACTTTATTATTGTAAACTTGTGCTTGTTCATAGTTATCAGTACTATTTTAACTGCGGGATATGTATTTGGTCAACACTGGATGCAAACTACAGGCTATGTCCACCCATAAAACACATTTCAGTATCGGGTGAAGCATGGAGTATCGTCATATGTTTACCTATTTTAACATGCTGAAATAGAAAACTTCCAGATACATTTCTGTGGATTTTACACAGAAACAACAGTAAGTTATTACATTACTGTACATCTGTAAATTCATTGTTATATATTCTATTTCTTCTGCAATGTTTCCTTGTTATCAGCCTTGTATGCATTTCCTGTTGCTACAGAAACTTGATACCACAATATAGTTTTGCATGGTGGAGTTTCAAACAATTAGCTACAATTTTCAAAAACAGAGCACATACTGTAAACAATGCTTGTCTTAACATGATCCTTATTTCCTACAAAATAATTAGAACATGTTTCTTTAAAGATATACTAGCCTATAGTATACCTTCCTTTTATGTTATGTAGATGAGGAGGGGTGTATTGTAGTCCAGTGGAGAAGTGCTGTAGTTTACTGAAGTCCAGTAGAGAATAACTGGAGAGTTAAGACAACACCAGTTGGGATTTCAGTGCAAGAGAGCCACCCTTGTGGTCATGTCAAAAAGGATAATAGAAAGAGCTGTTTAGTGTGTGTCTTTTTTTAACATATCTGTTGCAATATATAAAAAGCATTACTTTAGTCTGTAGGCTCTGTCTGAAGCGTATCAGCCATAATAAACATACCAACCACTCGAATACCACATGTATGAGGAAAACACATGACTCTGTACCACAGAGTATGGTTGGAGCAGCACCTCAATGAGATAAGTTGGCAGCAAAAGTCAAGAATTCCTCCTCCTTCTCCTCATTACCTGTTTGCATTTTACATCTCCCTCCACACCATTCCCCTGAGGCCTCTAGTAATAGGGAGAGTCTCACAAGGAGGTTCATAGGCTTATGATGTACCACATAAATCAGGAAAGAGGTTCATGTAAAGGCTTGAACCTTTGCAAAATTCTGCCTCCTCACTGGCCTCATTGTCTGCCACTTGCCAGCAGCCTCCTCCAGGTGCTCAGATCATATGCAATTTCCCAGGCAAAAAGCTGCCACCCTTACCAGCTCAACCAAAAGAGGAAAAAAAGAAAAGAAAACCAACACACAGAAATAGGAATCTTCCATATACCCTAGTTGATGGAGAGTGTTATGAGCCTGAAGCAGTATGGGTGTAAATGTACATGGGTGTGCATAATACAAAGATTATCATTGGAGTTTGTTATAGACCTCCCAGTATTAATGAGGAGGTGGAGACTCAGCTCCTGGCACAGATAGAAAGGGCTGCAAGGGCTAGGACAGCGTTAATAATGGGGGATTTTAACTACCCAGACATTGACTGGAGTACTGGCACTGCTGGAACAGTTAAAGAGCAAACATTTATAAATCTATTACAAGAAAATTGCATCGTACAGTTTATTGAGGCCCCCACTAAAAATTATGCTCTGTTGGACCTGGTAATCTCAAACCACACAGAGCCTAATAATAATGTTCATATAAAAAAAAAAAAAAATCTTAGTAGCAGTGACCATAATATGATTTCATTTAATGTTAGCTGTAAGCAAAAAACACATACAGAAAATATAAAAACACTTAACTTTAAGAGAGCAAATTTTCCAAGGATAAGGGCTGCTCTCCAGGATTTAGACTTGGAGGGAATATTGGCATCGGTGAGCACAGAACAGAAATGGGAGATTTTCAAAAAGACTGTATGCAAACTCACTACAAAGTATATTCCCATGGGCAATAAGTTTAAAAGGCTAAAAATAAAACCTATGTGGTTCACGGCCAAAGTTAAAAAAACCTATAAATGATAAGAAAAGAGTTTTTAAAAAATATAAAAATGAAGGAACACTATCATTGTTTAATCGTTATAAAGAATATAACAGAATATGTAAAAAGGAAATCAAGGATGCAAAAATTCAAAATGAATGACATATTCCAAAAGATAGTAGGACAAATCCCAAAAATATTTTCAAATATATTAATAGTAAAAAGGTTAGGTCTGAGCATGTAGGTCCTTTACAAAATAATCTGGAGTGGGTGACTGGGGACAAAGAGAAGGCAATTTTAATAAATACTTTCTTCAGCTCTGTATATACAAAGGAGCATGGGGGAGCTCATGACCATGATGAGTATGGTATTGACACAGCCCCAAATGATCCACAATGGCTTAAAAGTGATATGGTCCAGAAATATTTCGACAGAATAAGGGTGGGTAAAGTGCCTGGAACAGATGGCATCCACCCAAGCATCATAAAATAATTGAGCGCTGTAATTTCAAAGCCTTTGTTTCTCATTTTTAGGGACTCGTTAAGGACTGCAATAGCACCTCTGGATTGGAGTAGGGCCAATGTGGTGCCTATATTTAGAAAGAGATCAAAGTCTTTGACAAGTAACTAAAGACCTGTTAGTTTAATTTTGTTAGTCTGGAAGATACTGGAGAGTTTAATAAAAGACCACATAGATGAGTTTTTCTTAGACAACAGACAGCATGGATTCATGAAAGACAGAAGTTGTCAAACAAACCTGATTTATTTTTATGAGGAGGTAAATAATACCTAGGAGAGACGGGTGGCTGTGGATGTAGTATACTTGGATTTTGCAAAAGTGTTTGACACAGTTCCCCACACACCGCTAATGTGTAAGGTAAAGTCTACAGGCTTGGAAAGATCAGTTTGTAAATGGATTGAAAATTGGCTAAAATTGGCTAGAATTCAGAGAGTAGTGGTTAACGATTCTTACTCTGAATGGTCTAAGGTTATCAGTAGTGTAGCCCAAGGTTCAGTGTTGGGACCCTTACCTTTTAATATCTTTATAAATGATATAGGGTCTGGGATTAAAAGAACCATTTCAGTCTATGTAGATGACACCAGGCTTTCCAGTGGAATAACTTCCTTGCAGGATGTCTCCATCTTACAAGCTGACCTCAATGCACTGTTTCATTTGGCAATTACAGTATGTGGCAAATGAGGTTTAATGTTGATAAATATAAAGTTACGCACTTGGGGGCTAAGAATATGTATGCATCATACATACTGGGGGGAGTAGAACTGGGGGAATCAATAACCGAGAAGGATCTGGGTGTTCTGGTACTGTAGATCCTAAGCTTAATAAAAGCATGCAATGCCAAGCTGTGGTTTCCAAAGCAAACAAAGTCCTTTCTTGTAATAAAAAAGGCATGGACTCCAGAGAGAGAGATATAATTTTGCCCCTGTACAAATCATTAGTAAGACCTCATCTGGAATATGCAGTTCAGTTTTGGGCACCAGTTCTTAAAAAGGATATCGGGGAACTGGAGAAAGTGCAGAGAAGGGCAACCAAACTGATAAGAGGCATGGAGGAGCTTAGTTATGAGAAAATATTAGAGGAACTGAATTTATTCTCTCTTGAGGAGAAGAGATTAAGGGGGGGGGATATGAGCAACACGTATAAATACATAAGAGGTCCATATAGTGAACTTGGTGTTAAGTTATTCACTTTAAGGTCAACACTGAGGACAAGGCACTCTTTATGTCTAGAAGAAAACAGATTTAGTCTCCAAATACGGAAAGGTTTTATCACCATAAAAGCTGTGAAAATGTGGAATAGACTCCCTCCAGAGGTGGTCTTGGCTAGACTTTCAGTATTTGGAGATTAAATCTATTTTTCTCCAGATGTAAAGGGTGCCCCCTTCTCCTCTGTGATGACCAATAAAGTGAATAACTCTACACAAAGTTTACTATATGTTTAAAGTGCTTGTGCAGATATTAAGTTTCACATACATTCACATAGATATATAATCAATAATTCAATAAAATTGATCATTAAAAATGTTAATATAAATAATGTGGAGAATCATCAATCAAAGCTAGGCATCACAAAGTGCAAAGTCCATATGCAGCAACAGAGAAACTGTCACTAAGTATAGCAGAGACTTGATAATGGTGTAGAAAAAGCCTCCACACTTCACCCAGTGATCAAAAAAGGTACTCCTTACCGGAAATATATGACCCCTTGATTATAGGGGGTCACATAGACATGTAATCCACTCAGTATACGATCCTCAGCTCCTCAGCTCCACAGTACATATTTCTATGTCAAGCCTTTTAGAATACAGCTCGGATCTCGTGGCGGACATAAATAGAGCAGAAAGAGACTCTCATGGTGCAGTAAGTCTAAACATATCGCTTTTATTTTAACCACTTGACGACTGCCTAACGCCGATCTACGTCGGCAGTCAGCCCCTCACAGGCAAAGTGACGTAGGGCTACGTCACTAGCTTGTGAGGGTCTAGGGAGCGAGCGCGCGCCCCCGGAGGCGCGCTCCCGCTACCGCGTGGTCACGGACCCCCCCGCGCGTGTGACCAGCAGACCCGATGTCCGCCGGTCACTCGGCGATCGGCGGGGGAGAGGGAGAATGTCAGGCAGCTTGTGTAAACAAGCCACCTGTCATTCTCCTCGCTGTAAAGACACTGATCAAACGGATCTAGTATGTAGATCCGTTGATCAGTGTCCTTACAGCTCAAGCCACAGCCAATCACAGTAGAAAGCACGCCCCTAGGGATACACACAGCCCCTCCCTTCCAAATAAAGTTAACCCCTTCACAACCAGTGTATTTTTACAGTAACAGTGCATATGTATAGCACTGATTACTGTAGAAATGTCACTGGTAACCCCAAAAGTGTCACAAATGTCAGTCAAGGGTCCGATCTGTCCGCCCCAATGTCGCAGTACCGCAAAAAAAATCGCAGATCGCCGCCATTACGCGTTAAAAAAAAAAACAACAAAAATGACAAAAATCTTTCCCTTTGTTAGTAAACACGATAACTTTTGCGCAAACCAAACAAAATACGCTTTTTGCGATTTTTTTTACCAAACATATGTAGCATAAAACAAATTGGCCGAAAATTTTAAAAAATTTTGATTTTTACTTTTTTTTGGGGGGGAATTTCATATAAAAAAATGTGAAAAATATTGTTATTTTTGCAAAATTGACGCTCTTTTTTTGTTTATAGCGCGTGATCAAAAAATCGCACAGGTGATCAAATACCACCAAAAGAAAGCTCTGTTTGTGGGAAAAAAAGGACGTCAAATTTGTTTAGGTACAGCGTCGCACGGCCGCGCAATTGTCCGTTAAAGTCACGCAGTGCCGAATCGCAAAATACCCCCTGGTCAGGAAGGGGGTAAAATCTTCCGGGGCTTAAGTGGTTAAGGTTTACACTTACTAGAATCTCCATACATCAATCGCTTTATCACAAGTAAGCAGCGGGATGATGAGCACTGCCGAACGCCAGCGCTCCTCCAACCCGGAAGTGGCTACGGTCTCACGTTCCCGACGCACGTTTCGTCAGTACGAGCTGACGTCATCAGGGGATCATGTGACCGTATGTTTACTTCTCGTATATATTGAGAATGTGACCTGCTCGGCATCCAATCAAACTCCTTCAATCCTTGCTCCACCCACGTATCTGATGTAATACACATTACGGGAGCCCGATTGAGGAAATAAAGGAAGGCTATTTAAACATGCAGCATTCCAGCCGCAGTTTCTTCCTTTTAAATGGAGTTTGTCTCACATTATCCTGATATTAAACCCAATGCAAAAAGATGCTTAAATTTAAACCATGGATCGCAACTATGCTAATTGGGGTTTAAATGGAATGCCTTGCATTCTAATGATCAAAGAGAAAAACATTACATAAAAACTAATAACAATATTCTTTAATCCTGTTAAAAACATTCTTAAACCAAAAATTGAAGAATTTGTATTAAGATTAAACTGAAATGATTCTTTTAGAAAAATATAAAATATGTGTAAAAGATGTAAAAAAGATATATAAAAAAAGATTATGGGGGACAAGTTAAAAATTAGATATAAAACAATTCAAATCTATTTCGATATTCATACCTAGGGGATGCAATGTATTCATTTTATATATCCATTGGGTCTCATTGATGGATATTTTTTGGGTCATGTTCCCTCCTCTCCAGTGATTAGTCACTCTGTCTATACCACAGAACGACATTTTGGAAGGGTCCTTGTTGTGGTGCAGACAAAATTGGTTGGAGAGACTATGTTTTGGGAACCCCTTTCTCACGATTTTAATGTGTTCATTTATGCGTACTGATAATTGTCTTGTGGTCCTTCCAATATATTGGAGACCGCACGGACAAGCTATTAGATATGTAACGTGGGTGGACCTACACGAAATTAATTTTTTGATATTAAAATTCTGACCAGTAGCATTGGATTGGAAGGTGGTAGTTTTCCTCGGATTTTTCTTAGTTATTTTACATGCATTGCACCTCCCACAGCGAAAGAAACCATTCTGATCTAGAAATGTTGGTTTGTTGGTACGTGGGCCTGGTATATTAGGGGCAATGCTGTGTCTAAGATTAGGGGCTCTCCGGTATATGAATATCGGTTTCTCCGGCAGTATTTTGTTCAAAGTCTTGTCTTTTTTCAAAATTGTCCAATGTTTTCTCATGATAGCTTTGACTTTTTTATAGTCTCTGTTGAAGTTTGTTAAAAACGCTGTTTTTCCATTGCTGTTCTTGTTTTTTTCTTTTGTTTTCAGCAAATCCTTCCTAGGGATCCGTCGCACAATTTCTCTTGTTTTTAATACCTCTTCTAATTTGTATCCTTTTTCGACAAATCTAGATGTTAACAGATTTGATTGGGTCAAGTAATCATCCTCGTTCTTACAATTGCATCTAATGCGCATATACTGTCCCTTTGGTATGGCTCCCAGCCACTTGGGATGATGGCAGCTTCTTGTTGGAATGTAACTGTTCCTATCTGTATCCTTGAAAAAACTCTTGGTAGAAATCTGGCTTCCCTCTTTCACCAGAGTCAGATCAAGGAAATTTACAGATTCAGTATCCCAAGTGGCTGTGAATACCAACCCATATTGGTTATCATTAATTTCTGCCAGGAATTTTTTAAGGTCCTCCTCAGAACCACTCCACAACACCAGCAGATCATCAATTAACCTTTTATACAAGGTTAAAGATGGGTTTGGGTTCTTGAAAATCACTTCCTTTTCCCATTGGCCCAAAAGGATGTTAGCAGCACTCGGTGCATACTTGGCACCCATTGCCACACCCTTGATCTGGTTGTAGCAACCACCATCGTGCCAAAAATAGTTGTTGCCCATTGCCAGGCCAAGGGCGTCACATATGAACTTTTTCTGTATGGGTTTAAGATTTGTTTTTGAGTTCAAGGCAGCAATGGTGGTGTCTATCACATCCGATTGTTTCAGACTGGTGTACAACGACTCCACATCTATTGTCACTAGAATAGCATTCGGTTGTACTTCTAGTTCTTCTAGGATGTTTATTAGATGTTTGCTGTCCTGTAAATGGGACGGATATGTCGGTATTATAGGCTGCAGGAAATGATCGATATATTCTCCAATCCTGGAAAAAATAGATCCAATTCCACTGATAATTGGCCTACCAGGAGGCTTCGTTTTATTCTTGTGGATTTTCGGCAGCTGGTATATAGTCGGTAACCTGGGTGCCTTCGGTACAAGATATTATGCTTCTTTCTTTGTGAGGCTCCCATCCTCTTTTGCTTTTTTCACTAATTTGTCCAATTTTTCTTTCAGAATTTTGGTGGGGTTACTTTTCAGTTTCTTGTAGGTGACAGTATCCCCTACCAGTCTGTCGAGTTCTTGTTTATAATCAGTCTTGTTTAGAACCACGATTCCTCCACCTTTGTCCGCTCCTCTAATTACTATGTTCTTCCTTTTTTCCAATTCCTCCAATCCCTTTTGTATATCGTTCCTATTATTTGAATTTGTTTTAATCCTTTTAACATCATCTTCCACCATAGTTTTGAAAACTTCCAGACAGTGATTGGAAGCTTTTGGTGGGTTAAAGATGGACCTATTTCTTAGTCCACTGTTTTGAAATTCCTGAACTCACAAGATTTTGACTCAGGGGTTTCTCTAAAAAGTGTTTTTTTATTTTCAGCGTTCTCATATATTTTTCAATATCAATGAATGTGTTGAATTTGTCAACACCTCTATCTGGGGCGAATTTAAGGCCCAATTCCAGTATTCTTAGCTCATCAGGGGAAAATTGGACGTCACAAGATTGAAGATTCCTGCCCTTAGGATTCTCTTTTTCTTTTGTTTCTTTCTTCTGCCCCTACATCCTCTCCTCTGTTTTCTGGTCTTCCTGGTGGGGGGCCATTTCTTTGGGGAGTCTGTTCTTGTTGATATTGGGGATAAGTATCCCTTACCCAATTCTGTCCTGGGTTCTCTCGTTCCCAATAGTTTTCTTGGGGCCATGATTGCTGGGGTCTCCCCCATTGTGGGGGACCTCCTCCCCTCTGCCATGGTCGACCTCTTCTCCCTCCTTTCTGGCTGCGTGGGGCTCCATTCGGGTGGTTGGGGCCTCTGCCTCTCCCTCTTTGACCCAGGGCGCCACCTCGCCCCCTCCTCGGAAAAACCTAATTTTGTTGATAGTTTGGGGCATAGGTTAATGGAGAGTAGCTGTTGTATGTAGGTACATTATATCGGGGGGAATTGTAATTCTGGTGTTGGTATCTCATTTTCCTGTTGGAACTTCCTTGAGTCCTCTCGTTGTCGAAGTTCGGTGCTCCCCCAATAGGTGTAAAATTTGGATTAATGAATCTTTCGATCCCTGTTTCACCAACTGCCGGTGATTGGACCTGGCCAACCATCTGTTCCTGCATATGGACTTTGCACTTTGTGATGCCTAGCTTTGATTGATGATTCTCCACATTATTTATATCAACATTTTTAATGATCAATTTTATTGAATTATTGATTATATATCTATGTGAATTTATGTGAAACTTAATATCTGCACAAGCACTTTAAACACATGTTTGAGCGCAACACTTCTCTCTTTTTACAAATCGTATAGCACCACTGCTTTTTTGTTTGCTGCTCACAGTAAGGAAGAAATTCCTTATAAAGTCACAATAAGATACATAGGATTTGTATTTTATTTATCTATATACTTACCAATTAATTCTCTCACAATATCACGGTATTAACCATTTGCACAGTTTCTTTTGGTTTTTCACCAAAAACTTTTTTTACTTAAAGTTTACTATATGGCCCACTTATGTATTTATACTTGCTAATCATATCCCCACTTAATATCCTCTTCTGAAGAGAGAATAAATTCAGTTCAGCTACTCGTTCCTCATAGCTGAGCTCCTCCATGCCTCTTATCAGTTTGGTTGCCCTTCTCTGCACTTTCTCCAGTTCCCCAATATCCTTTTTGTGAATTGGTGCCCAAAAGGAACCTTTCTTGCCCTATTCCAGTGCTATAGCTCTGTAAAGGTGCCAAACAGACTTTCAGTAGAAGAAAACCTATAGCCAATACCACCCTTCCACAATGCAGTGGGAAGGGCACGCAGCAGCAAATGGAAGGGAGAAAGCCTACAAAGGAAGGTCAGGCAATAGCCAAAAGTTGAATTCTATGTCCATAGGCAAATTTTGCCAATTTTTTCTTCAAGGCTATTCTTTTTGGAGAGGAAGTTTGGAGAAACTCTAGTGGTCTGGAATTTTTTTCACTCCACCAGTGTTGAATCATGCAGGACTAATCAAGTGGCTGACAAAGCCTTTTCCTTCTTATTTCTTACAGGTGCAGAGAAGACTGCTAATGCACCCTTTTCTTCCTTCTTTCAAGGGAGTATTGCAGTCACTTTATTTGTGCTGATGCAATTTTTTTCCTCCTCAAGGATGCAAAGGAGCAATTTAATTGTATAGTTCTGCACATACAGTATGTCTTTTTCCTCATCCTCCTCAAAGGTGCATATCAGTCACTTATCTTTCTAGTGCTGGTAATATTACCTTTTCTTCATCTTTCTTTTCAGCTAATCCCACCAAAACCTTACCAACTGGCTATGTGGAGTTGGTGGAATTTCTTTGCTGCTAAATCCACAAGCCGACAGACCTCTGCAGTGCTGCTGCTAAAGCGGAATAAAAAGGGTTCCCAAATCACCCTAACGTGTCTTCATGCCAGCTTTGCCAAATACCCTACTTACAAGAGTTTTTGGACTCTGCTAGGAGGTTAGTTGGGGTGCAGGTGGTGAAGAGGAGGATTGGGGTGCTAGCAATGGGGAGTGTTGGGGTGCTGGAGGTGGGGAAGAGGAGGACTGTTTGGGTGATAGCAGCAGGGAGGAGGAGGCTTATGGTGCTGTCAATTAGGAGGAAAAGTGGGAAGGCTTCAAGAGGAATGTTTCCCATCTTCTTTTGTATAGGTACATAGTTCCAGTTTAACCTGTAAGTGTGCATTAGTGTTGGGTGAATGGTTTGGCTTGGGCATGAGTTCGGGCCAAACACTGGCTGTTGGCCCTGTTCAGGAAACACCAGAATTTGCAGGGTGTTCGGCAAGTGTTCGCTGCATGCACAGTGCATTCTGCATTCAAAGCTTTGCCCAATCAGGGCACAGTAAAAGCTGGTTGTTAGGAAGCAGGGCCGGAGAAAGTCAATAGGCTTCCTGCTGAAAGCTGGGAAAAAAAAAAAACATTTGCCAAAATGTAAAAAAAGCGGCGTGGGGCCCTCCAAAATCAATACTACACCCTTATTCGAGCATGCAGCCTGGCAGGTTAGGAAAGGGGGATGAGGGAGTGCCCCCCCTCCTGAACCATACCAGGCCACATGCCCTCAACATGGGTGCTTTGGGGAAGGGAGTCTCTGCCTCCCCCCAAATCAGTCACCCCCATGTTGATGGGGAGAAAAGTCTCTTCCCCACAACCTTGGGCTGTGGTTGTGGGGATCTGCAGGTGGGGGCTTATCAGAATCTGGAAGCCCCCTTTAACAAGGGGGCCTCCACTTTCCAGCCCCCCCCTATGCAAATGAGTATGGGGTACATAGTACACCTACCCATTCCCCAAAAAAGTGTCAAAAAGTAAAAAGTAATAAAAAGTTTTGACAATTCCTATATTAAAAAATAAAAAACAGTGTCCCCAATCTAAATCCATTATTAATCATGTCACCTGCCGCACCCAAAAAAGAACTAAAAAATGCTCTGCCTTTATTGATGGCCGGCCCCTAAATGCCTCCTTCACCCTTTGACAGTTCTTATATAGGGAAGGGCGGGGCCACCTGACAATGTCACCTAGTGGCACCGCCCCCTTGTGATGTCACTGACTGGTGCAAGCTGGGTTGGTGACATCACAAGGGGGCGGTGCCACCAGGTGACATTGCCAGGTGACCCTGCTCTTCCCTATTTAGGAACTGTTAAAGGGAGGAGGAGAAATTAGGCGGTCAGCCTTCAATGAAGGCTGAGCAATCTTTTTCGTGCGACAGGTGCCCTGATTAACTATGGATTTACATTGGGGAATTGTCAAAAACTGTCTCTGTGTTTTTATTACTTTTTGACACTTTTTTGTGAATGGGTAATGGGTACCATACTTATTCACATGGGGGGCAGAATCTGGGAGCCCCTTATAAAAGGGGACTTTCACATTTTGATAAGCCCCTTTTTTGATAAGCCATTTTTTTCCTTTTTTTTTTTTTAATTAAATTTTTTTTCGTTAGCCGGGCATTGGCAATTGCAACCGTGAGTCCATTTAAATGTGATTTGACTCGTTTTTCTTTTTCTTTAGAAAGATCATTTTTGCTGCAGCATGTTCGATGCATACGATAGATGCGCCACTTTACAAGCTAAGGGACCCCCAGGCACTATATTTTAATTATTTTTCTTTTTTTTTCTTTCACTTTAAGCATCATTAAAATCACTGCTTCTGAAAAAACAACGGTTTTAAAAAGAAAATGTTTGCATTGATACATGTCCCCCAGGGCAGTACCTAAACCCCCATACCCCAATTACTTGCATATAAGCCTTCAAAATGGGGACTTTTGATATTTCCTGTTCAGCTCCCATAGACTTCAATGGTTCGCCATCTGGGTTAGAACTTTTCCCCTGTTTGGGAGTACTGCTGCAAACCGAAAAGGGGAGTATTCAGCCCATCTCTAGTGTTTATGTGTTTGCATGTGTGTCGCTAACAATGCTCATTATCCTGTATATTTTTTTATTTCACTGTGACCTAATGTGGCCACATCCTCTGCACTGGAGGCATAGCTGCAGGGGAAAAACATTTTCTTAGGGTGTATGCCCATCCATAACACAGAGGGAAGAGACAGCCACAGAAAATGGAATGGGGAATCCTATGACCAATAGGAAAGACAATCAGCAGCACAGTTTAGTGCATATAACTGGTTTTCTTTTCAGTTATCTAAATGTTTTTCTTGTATATTTAGCTGTAGGTGGAGTTCCACATCTATACCACTCTAACAATAAATCCTTACATAGTTTAAGATTAAACCACTTCTTGTCCGAATCATTGTCTGGCCACAATCTTCTTCAGAGATTTTAGATGAAGCAGTTTCTTCCCAATACTACAGTTACCATTAATATATTTGTAAATTGTGATCATATTACTTTGTATGCACCTCTTCTTTAGGAAGGGTATGTTAACTTTTTGATGTTGTTCCTCATAACTGAGGTCCTCCAGCTCTCTTTTTTCATTTTGTTGCCCCCTCTCTTAAGACTCTCCAGTTCAAAAATGTCCCTCCTGAGAATTGATGATCAAAGCTGAACTGAAGCAAAGTAGAATAGGAAGATCTACTTTCCTCATCCTAGATTGATCCCAAACTGTGGAATTTTGAGATACAGTATGCTGCAACAATCTCTTAGCCACATTTCCTAATGTGACCACATCCTCTGAACTGGAGGCATAGCTGCAAGGGAAAAACCTTTGGCCAAAGGCTGTCTGCCCATCCATAACACAGAGGGAAGGGACAGCCATAGAAAATCAAAGGGGATGGGATCCTTTGGCCAGTGGCAAAGGCAATCAGCAGCACAGTTTACTGCATAATCCTACAACCATAGGCTGTCTGCTCTTTTTTCTTAAAAAAAAAAGAGCAGTCAGGCCTAAAGTGAAGGGATGAGGTTCTGCAAATAGCGATAGCAAGTTTTTGGATGTTTTTTTTTTTTTTAAATGATCTTACCCATGTAAGATAATAGTGAAGCAAACATGGGCAGGGAAGTGCAACAGAAAAAATATGTGCATAGAATCCTACAACCATAGACTGCCAATCCTTCCTTGAATCAGAAATTAAACAAATTAGAGAGCTATTTATTTTGATACTAACATATTTACAAATTTTGTTTATTCTTTTAATGTAAGCTATTATTTTATTTATTTTTTACACATATGTATAGGGGGATCTATGGGGGACCTGCCCTATAGTTAGGTTTAGTGTTTACTGTGGAGATTGACTCATAGATCATTAAGTTCCCTCCCCTTTGCTCCATGGTCTGACACCATTGTTCGTATGGTGTGATGCTGGGTGGTAAGGGTTTGAATTTTCAAATGGAGTGTAAGAAGAGTGAGATTTGTTGAAACCTACATTTTCAGTCATTGGCATTTCAAGTTTATTAATACTGTGGCTTAGGGAGAGCGGTCCTGTTGAAGTAAAGAAGTATCCAATTCTGTACATCCCCTTGTTCAACCACCATTGAAAGGCACTGATGTTTATGCCCGGAGGAAATTGGGGGTCATGGAAGAGGTGGGCAAGAGGGCGAATAGGAGATACCAACTCCAAGTGGTCCTTGAGACCACCCCAGAACGGTCAAAGAGTTAAAGAGTGTTGGAGCGAGTATTGCAGGGCGATTTCTAGAGTGGCACCACATCAAATAGTCCAGAGTGAGTTGTGGCACCGCCTATCTTTCCATGTGCACCCAATCGGGTTTAGCATCCCAGGAATAGACAACTGACATCTGGGCCAGCTGGGCAGCTTGATAATACTAGATTAAATTAGGCAGCCCTAGTCCCCCTTTGTTTCGGGCTTGAAAGAGGACCCCTTTTGCCAGTCGGTGCCCCTTTGATCCCCAAAGCTACAATCTTTGCCTGAAATCGTCACAAGTGATCCTTATTAACTGCATCCCGATCACCCACCGTCTATTTACTGCGGCAAGGTGGCTCTCCTGCGCAAACTGACGTAGGTCTACATCGGTCACGCGCAGGCAGCTAGGGGGCGAGGCAGCGGGGAAGCCGATGCGCAGGTCAGGTGGCTCTGATTGCCGCCTGACACCCGCGATCGTTCCACGCTGAGAGAGAAGAACGGTCAGCTGTTGTAAACACAGCTGACCATTCTTCTCCCTGTAATGATCATAGAGCCCCTGTGATCCTTCTATATAGGATCCCAGGTCTCTATGGTCATTTCAGAAACCATGCCCCCCCCCCCCCACAGTTAGAAATCACTCTCCTAGGCTTACATTTAACCCCTTGATCACCCACAATGTTAATCCCTTCCCTGCCAGTCTCATTATTACAGTAACAGTGCATATTTTTAGCACTGATAACTGTAGTAATGTCACTGGTCCCCCCAAAAGTGTCAAAACTGTCAGTTAGGGGTCCGATCTGTCCGCCACAATGTTGCAGTCCCGCTAATAATCGCTGATCGCCGCCATTACTATTTTTTTTTTTTTTATTTATTTTTTATTTTTTTTTTATTGAAAATTTTTCAGCTGTAACAAAAACATTTTCATACTTTAAGCATAAAGGAGGTCCGAGCAGAGAACGTCTGCTGGCAAAGTAGGGGGGAGGTGGGTGGAGAGGGAGAGGGGGGGGGAGCCTCAATGGTCCTTGAGGTTGGAAGGTGAATCTGATTGTGGGGGTAAGGTCCTGGGCGAGTCTCTGAAGTTAAACTTGTATTGAGCCATAGTGGGATCAGTCTGGGGAAAGGTGTAAGTGATATATCTGTCCCATTTCAGGTGGAAGAGTTCCCTTGAAGATAAAGCTGAGAAGTCCGTATTGGCGATATCTATTGTGAGAAGTGTGGAGAGCTCTGATCTGACCCGAGAGAGAGATGGAGGAGATGTGGAGATCCAGTTGCTTAGGATAGTCCTCCTGGCGATTAGTAGACAAGTCAGGATCCACACACGGGGTGTCCCAGATGGGGGGCTAGACCATTTTTGGAGTCGCTTGTCCCAGTGGCCGAACAGGAGTATCATAGGGTCCTTGGGTAGGCTGCACTTGGTCACGTCCGTAATGTACAAAAGGACTTGGTCCCAAAAGTGACTTATACCGGGGCAGGACCAAAATTTGTGGTGGAGTGAAGGTCTTACCACCAGACACAAAGGGCATTTGTGGGCGTCCGGCATGGTTTTGTCCGATAGAAAAGGAATATGCGCCCGATGAAAGATTTTTAGTTGGGTCTCTTTCCAAATTGAGTTAGGAGTTAGAGCCAGGGTGGTTTGGAGACCCTTGACCATATTGGGTAACGTGTCATTGCCTGGAAAGTCCTTAAGCCAATTGGAGGCAGTAGAGGTGGACAAGGCCGGCGGGCATTGTCGCAAGAGGGGCTTGTAGATCGAGGAAATAGTATAGGTGTCAGCATCCAGCAGGGAGTCAATTAAAGACAAATGAAAGCGGGACCCTGGTTTCCCAGTAGTTGAGGAGAGATAGTGAATGCATTGTGTCCAATAGAAAATGTCCTTGTCCTGGACACCGAATTTATCTTTAACGACCCGGAAGGGAAGGGGGGTACCCGAGCTGGTGTCGCACAGTTGTCCGAAGGTATTCAAACCCTTCTCCTCCCATTGGTGGAACACGGAATGGGTCAATCCTGGAGTGAAAGTCGGGTTACCCCGTATTGGAAGGAATTTGGAAAAGTGTATTGGCAGTTTCAGTAGTTTTCGAACCTCCCTCCACGCTATGACAGTGTCCCTCAAAAGTATATTTTGACGTAGATCAGGGCACAACGTCACCCATTTGGCATGTAAGAGAGCAGTTAGGGAGAATGGACTGGCCATCTGAGACTCAAGCTCATAATTGGAGTAATGTGAGGTCTGTGATACCCAGTCCAGAGCAGCCCTGAGCAAACAAGACAGATTATACATTCTCAGATTAGGCAAGTTAATACCCGCGTCGCTTCTGGAGAGTTGCAATTTGTTATACGAGATTCTCGGTCTCTTTCCCCGCCATAGAAATCGGGAGAAAGTTTTCTGCAGGGTTTGCGCATCTTTATGCCTGATTAATAGGGGAAGAGTTTGCAGGAGATAGAGAAGGCGGGCAAAGCTAACCATCTTAATAAGGTGGCATCTCCCCAAAAGCGACAGCAGCAGTTCCTTCCAGTTTTCCAGTTCCTTCGTTATTTTGGACAACAGGGGGGGTAGTTCAGAGTGTAAATTGATGCCGGAGTGCGTCCTATCTTGATACCCAGATAGGTGATGTGATTAGATGCAATCATGAATGGGGATTCCCTTTCCCATGGACGAGGGGGGCCAGTTCCCAAGGGGAGGATCTCGCTTTTAGAATAGTTTATCTTGAGACCCGAGCACTGTCTGAATCTGTTGAACGCGGAAACTATTACGGGGATGTCTTCTGTGGGGTTTGAAGTAAACAGTAGAACATCATCTGCAAAAAGGGATATGCGCAGCTCCTGAGAGCCTATGCGAATACCATGGAGAGGGGCTCTGGTCAGTAGATACCGGGAGAGGGGTTCTAGAGCGAGGTTAAACAACAGCGGCGATAGGGGGCAGCCTTGTCTAGTGCCTTTGTGTAATCTAAACTCGTCCGTAAGCGCCCCCCCTACACACAACCTGGCTGATGGTGTAAGATACATGGAAGTGATGAGATTCACAAAGGGTCCACTAAAGCCCATGCTGTGCAAAACCCGACTCAGCCATTGGAAGTTGACATTGTCAAATGCCTTTTCGGCGTCGAGAGTCACAATAGCCATGTCTCGGCCAGGATGGATGCGAGCCTGGTCCAGAGCAACCAGGACCTTCCTTATGTTAACAGTGGCCGAACGACCCTTGGTGAACCCAGACTGCGCGGGGTGGATCAGATGCGACATGATATTGGCCAGACGCGTGGCCACAATCTTAGATAGGATCTTGACATCCAGATTTAATAGGGATATGGGCCGGTATAAACCCGGCTCCAGCGGATCTTTCCCTTTCTTCGAGAGAAGCTTGATAATGGCTTGGTTACCCGTCTGGAGATAGGGTCCGCCGTGCCAAATTGAAGAGTACACGTCCACTAGAGTCGGGATCACACCAGGGGAGACTAATTTGTAAAATTCCCCGGACAGACCATCGGGGCCCGGAGACTTATTGGCTGCAAGATGTTTTATAGTCGACGCAATCTCGTCCGCCGTGATCGGGGCGTTAAGTGTATTTAAATGCTCTTCGGATATTTTGGGGAGTTCAGTCCCAGATAGGAAAAAATCAGCTACTGAGCTGTCCATGGCCTCGGAGGCGTACAGCGAGGCGTAGAAATCGCGCATGATCCCCTGCATCCCTTGCGGAGTGGAGTCCACCACTCCCGATTTGTTCCGTAACGAGCCTATGTGCGTGGTGGACATCGGGCCCTTGCATAACCGGGCAAGCAGTTTCCCGGCCTTGTTACCGAAGCGGTGTAATGTCGCCGCGAGATGTGCTTTGTGAATCATTTCAACCCTATCTGCCCAAGTGTCAAAGTCCCGTTTAGCCTCAAGCCATGCCGTGCGCACCATGGGGGTGTCGGCCTGTATCAGTGCCCGCTGGGCCGTCGCCAATCGTTCACTAGCCGTTTTGTAGCTGCTATTCGTGTGCCGTTTAAAAGCCGCCGCATAGGAAATAATACGACCTCTCAAGAAGGCCTTCCCCGCCTCCCAGAAGAGGAGAGGGGAGCTGCTGTGTTGTTTATTCGTCACATAGTAATCATCCCACTCACGACGAAGGTACAGGGCAAAATCCAAATTGTCTTTAAGGTAGGAAGGGAACCTCCAAATTAGGGGGGCTGGGGGGGATTCCGCTAATGGTAGAGATACTGAAACCGGGGAGTGGTCTGAGATCGCGATGTCATGTATGGTGGCGTCGCGCAGGAGGGGAAGGAGGGAGTCCGTGCAGAACAGGTAATCGATTCTAGTAAAACGTTTATGGGGGTGGGAGTAGAAGGAGTATTCCCGATCCGCGGGGTGCGAGTGACAGGGAGAGTGAATCTATTAACGACGCTAGCGGAGTGGGGTCAGCTCGCAGGGTGTCGCGCAGTCCCTGCCGGGGCGTGGATTTATCCATAACCGGGTCCATTACCGCGTTGAAGTCACCGCCCACAATACGGGGGACATCAGGAAGGGAGAGGAGCCAGGCCGCAATTGTGGCGTGGAAGGAGTGGTCCAGGACATTCGGGGCATATATGTTGGATATAACTAACTCAGTGTCATGAAGCCGTATGTGTGCGGATGCATATCGCCCCTCGCTATCTGTGTCTGTGGAAAGAATTTCCACCGGGAGGCGCTTATGGAACAGTATCATCACTCCGGCTTTGCGGCCGGAGGAAGGTGACCCTACTATTTTGCCTACCCAGAGTTTCTCCATGCGCTTCATATCCTCCGCAGGCAGATGCGATTCCTGGATAAGAGCAATGTCCGCCTTTAACCGTTTGAGATGTCGTAAGACTTTCATCCTCTTAACCGGGGATCGGAGGCCCTTAACATTCCACGTCACTATAGGCATGGGACAGGAAAAAGGGGAATTATACTGGAAGCATGCAGGGTCGGCCTAGCCCCACCCTGGGGCAATGTTATGTAAAACTCCGGAATTACAAGTCTGACCTTAGACAGCTCTCGGAACCATGAGCTCGCATACTGAAGATAGAAGCACACCTTCGTTGGGGGGAGGGGAGAAGGTAGGGAATGTAGGAAAACAGGGAGAAACCGAGCATAAACATACAATGCAATACGGCAGAATAACATTGTAAGCAGTAAGAACTTCTCTTTTTTCCGCATGTGTACAACACGGAGCCCAGCCCACCAAGCGTGCCCCCGAGTCCAACCATGGTAGTAAACCCACTTCATGGTCCGAGTGGTCAGTATGGCTCAGGTACCCAGCCCTTCTGGCATTCTGGGCAGCCGAGGCGTACAAATCGGAAGAAGAGCAGGAGCACACAGTGCAAAAATACATGAAACAGTAAACGATATACCTAGGCATCGGAACAAACAAAAGAGACATGCCAATAAAACAGAGCAATATAGATATCAAACCTGAGGGAATGGCGGGAGTACCCCGAGTCCTCTAAGCCCACGTCCCAGTGGGAACAGGCCCAGACATGGGCCCAGTAGTGCAAATCAGAGACAGTCGGGAGGGTCAGATCAACGGTGAACATTCGGGCGACCAGAGCTGACCACATCGGCATATCTTTGCCGTTTGGCAGGTTCCTTACTGGGGCTCCTTTGATCTAGCGGTCTGGAAAAAGGAAGGGCTTTAGCAGATGAAGAAGAAGAGGGGCCCTGATCCCCCAGGCGAAGTGAGCGAACAAAAGCTTCCGCTTCCTCTGGATCCTGAAACGCCATTTGGTCGCCGTTAGGTGCACGAAGGCGCAACGTCGCCGGATAGGCCAAGGTGAACTTCAAGTGTTCCTGGTGCAGTTTTGAGCATACGGTCTGAAAGGCTTTGCGTATTTTTGCGACATCCACAGAATAGTCCGCAAATATTAGAATTTTCATGCCCTCAATTTGGAAATTGGAAGTCTGCCGGAATTTTTGTAGGATAGCAGACTTGTCCGCATAATTCAGGTATTTTGCAATGATCGGGCGCAGGGTTTTACGGTCTTCGGAGTATAGCCCCATCCTGTGGGCCCGTTCGACCACACACGTACCATGTAGCCCCAAGGCAGCGGGGATTTTTTTTGCGCAAAGTTCAGGAATGGCAGAGGGGGCAATGTTCTCCGGAATCCCAATAAATCGCAGATTGCTCCGACGCGATCGGTTTTCCAGGTCCTCCAACTTATCCATGATGATGCGATTGAGCTTATCCTGAGCCTGTTCAGTTCCCTGCATTTGGTACACCTCATCCTCGATATTAGATAAGCGGGATTCAGCCTCATTAAGCCTCTTATAATGTGCCTCCAGCTCCTTCTTTATGCTGGCCATGCCAGCAGCCACCGCTTTCTCCACAGAGGCCGCAATGGTGGGGTTTAGCAGAGCTGCGACAGCCTGAGCTATTTGCTCCGTGGAGGTGCCTAGCCCTGCAGAGGAGAGAGCCAGTGTAGGGGGCTGCTGTGTCGTGCCCGGCTGTGGCGGAGTGATGTCCATGGCTGGGAGCTCCGCGGCCGCGCCGGAGCAGGCCGAGACCGGGGCCTCAATTTGCGGAGGGGCCGGCGGAGGTCGGGACGCGGCCTTCTCGAGGAACCGCTCCATTCGGCCGGACTTAAAACAGCACCGCCGGGTCCCTGGGTGTCGATGGACCTCCGGAGGGGGATTCGAGGCTGATCCTGGGCTGTGGGCAGGTTTTTTAAGCCGTTTTCGGAGGGCACGCCGCGGGAGCTGGAGAGCGCTCACCTACTCCATGCGGCGCCGGAACCGGAAGTTCGCCATTACTATTAAAGAAAATAAAAAAAAAAATGACATAAATCTTTCCCGTAGTTAGTAGACGCGATAACTTTTGTGCAAACCAATCAAAATACGCTTATTGCGATTTTTTTTACCAAAAGTATGTAGCAGAAAATAAATTGGCCTAAAATGTTTAAAAATTTTGATTTAAATTTTTTTTTTGAGAATGTTTTATAGCAGAATGTGAAAAATATTGTTTTTTTTTTTCAGAATTGTCCTTCTTTTTTTTGTTTATAGCGCAAAAAATAAAAATTGCACAGGTGATCAAATACCACCAAAAGAAAGCTATATTTGTGGCAAAAAAGGACGTAAATTTTGTTTAGATACAGCATTGCATGGCCGCTCATTTGTCAGTTAAAGTCACGCAGTAGATTTATAGATTTCTGTCCATGTTTTGGATTTCCTCTTTTGTTTTTCTCTCTAAGATAATCATATAAACATGCTAATTGATAGATTTGAGGAAAAGGGATATAAACTAGAAGAGTTGGAGAAAACAAAAGAGGAAATCCAGAACATGGACAGAGAAAAACTACTAGAAGAAAAACCAAGAGAAAATAAAGAACAGGCGCTCACTTTTATCACGAATTTTAACACCAGGTACAAAGAATTTTAAAACATTGTACGTAAACATTGGCCTATACTTTTAAGGGATGAACAATTAAAGAAGGTAATACCTAAAAAACCGAGATTTGTATATAGACGAGGCCCAAATCTCAGGGACAAACTAGTAAAAAACGTCCCAGAACCCCCAAAAAAACTTTTCACGTTTTTGGACTACAAGGGATTCTATACATGTGGCAGATGTAAACCGTGTAGAACATCCAAAAGCAGAAAACGTAGAACCCTAGAATTCCAATCAAATGTAACGCATAAGGAATACAAAATAAAGAACCTTACAACATGTCAAAGTACACACGTTACATATTTATTATCCTGTCCCTGTAACCTACAGTATTTGGGACATACCACAAGACAACTAAAAGTCAGATTGGGGGAGCATATAGATAATATAAAGAAGGGATTTAAATATCATAGCGTGTCAAATCATTTTCGCTTAAAACACAATAGAAACCCCAACCTTTTATCATTTTGTGGTATTGATGTAATTGAGCCACACTGGAGAGGCAAGAATATGCGCATCGCAGTATCCAGGAACGAGTCAAGATGGATTTATGAGCTATGCACTTTACAGCCAAAAGGGTTAAACATTGATATGGACATAAATTGTTTTATATCCAATCCATAGATTTTATTACATAGAAAAGAGGTCTTATTCTTTTTTACCAAACAATTTTATGCATGGTTCTTATTAAAATAAATATGAATATGATTTTAAATAATAAAAACATATCATTTTTAATATATTTTAAAATATTTTTAATAAAGTAATATGATATAGTATATTTGTAATCAATTTCTGGGGTATTGTTACAAATTTTAATCTAATATAGGGTATTGTTACAAATTTTAATCAATATAATATAGAATAAAAAAGTTTTAAATTTCAAAATAAAATCTTGTATAAAATGTATTGTATTTATTAAATTATTATGTGGATGGAGTGACAAGCAGAAGTCTTATGGCAAAAATCAATACTAATTACCTAAAACCATCAAAGCTATATATTCTGGGGATGCCCCGCATAAAAATCTACTATGGGGACATAGACGACTCCTTCCGGTATTACATTGGTGTGGAGGAGGAGATATGTACGCCTATGTTAAGTCCCGCCGACAAGTAGGCGCGGCATTAGATGAATTCGCTGTATAAATGGGAGTAGAGAGGAAGTGCGTCCACACCCTTTGAGAACGTCACCGGATGTGACGAAACGCGTCAGTACGTGGACCGCACAACGTGACACACCATTGGAACGCAAGCCGGATTTACCTCCGCTCGCCACTCTGCATGGTCATATTGATTGTCACGGACATTACCGCAATAGGATCCTTGCTGGATCTTGCTGAATCGCTGTTATTCTGTATATTTTATGGGAAAACAACCCTTGAAAAACAATATCACACTATCTGGAGCCTTTTATCTTTTTCCATTTTAACATCATGAGCTGCCTTATGGAATGGTGAGGAAGAAAATTACCATCGGCCCAGGAGGATCTTAAAGGGGACTTGCCAATAAGCGTGATTGGTCTCAATATTGTAAGGTATATGAGACCCACTACATTTGGTAAGTTACTAATTTTATAAATTGCTGCACGGGAAGAAGGCACTCAGCACCTGCACTTTATCAGTCACTATTGAATTATTTTAGAGCACCTGCACAGTTCCCAGAAAAAGGAATAATCACGGAACATTGTTTTTCATATATTTTTATATTATATTTTTTATAATTTTTTTAAATATGAGATGGACTTTTATTAATTTATTTATGGATTCGTATTAATATGGATATTTGATTGGCACAAAATAACTTGCACACTTGCACTTATATTTGTGAATTTACACATTTTTATGTATATATAATTGCACAGATTTATGTTTACATTCATATTTATAATCATATAATTTTAGCAAGCGCTGTAGATAACTCTATTTCAGGACTATTTTTTCCTTTCAAAGTCACGCAGTGCCAAGTTGAAAAAAGTGGCCTGGTCATTAAGGGGGCAAATCCTTCCATTCTTAAAGTGGTTAATGGGTATGGGCAGAGATTAAAAGAGATAGAGAATTAATGGAAGTAATGTCATCTTAATAGAGAGTACCCTTCCCAACCACGATAGGTTGAGATGTGACCAGGAACTCAAATCTGTTCCAAGTTTTTTTAAAAATAGGAGGAAAATTAAAAGCGTAAAGTTGATCCATCCTGGATGGGTGGTGTGCATCCAAGTATAGGTATAGTAGATTTGCTCCAAGAGAAGATAAAGTGTTCCTTCAACCAAGATACTAGTGAATCTGGGACATTAATGTTAAGGGCTTGTGACTTGGACATGGAGGCCATAAATATTGCCAAATTTGTCTAATAGATGACAGACGTTTGGTAGGGAAATAAGGGGTAATAAGCGGTGATGTAATAAAAAGGAGCAGATTGCAGAGAGTGCACATTTGTGCCTGTGAGGGTCGCATTGTATGCCAGGAATGTCTGGGTGATTCCTGATCACTTTTTCCAGGGTTTTGATTGGTATTACAAATTTCTTGTGCCTTTTGAAATTTAGAATGGCTCTGAGTAGTATCCTTGGAGTCACACTCGGGCTTCGGGGGTTGAGTATAAAGCGCTTAAAAGATTCTGAATGAACCCCACGCTGTAGAATAGTGGAGAGATAAGGCCAAGAGACAGAATAAAAAGATTTCTGTAGGTCTATGGACAGAAGTAAATCTTCTTGTGGTTGCCCTCCATCCCAATAAGATCGCAGCAGTGATATTGCCCTCCTGATCTGATCTGGGCCTTGTCTGCCTGGTATAAAGCCTACCTGATCCTTGTGGACATATAAGCTTATAAAAGAGGAAACCTGGTCTGCTAAAATCTTAGGATTTTCAGATTGTTGTTTATCAGCGATATGGGCCGATAGTTATAAATCTCGCCCGGGTCTTTCCCTGGTTTTGGGACAACTGTAATAAATACAGAGTTGAGCGAGCGATCTAGAGTAGCCCCCTTCCACAATGCATTGAAGAATCATGCTAAGTAAAGGGATAGAGTGGGTAAGAAAGCTTTATAGAAGGGATTTGAGAACCCTTCTGTTCCAGGGGCGGAGCCCCTCTTCAGGTTTTTTTTATTTAATTTTTTTTTATATAAAGGATATTTCACAGACATCAAGCAAGTACATGTAAATGTAAATGAACAAACAATTTTTCCAACAACATTTGTAGGTACGGTTTCCAGGAATGTTCATTGTAAGAAAAAAAAAGAAAACATCCTTAATTGTTGTAGAACATGGTAAATATGTAGAATAAAAGCCTCTATCCAAGCCTCTATCCAAGCCTCTGAGAAGGCAGGGCGAGTCTCATACTTGGTTACTTAACTCAAACTTAACTCTGTTTACTCAAACATTGTATCTTGTGACTTGATATCTTTTTATGTGAACATTTTTTAATGATATTTGCTATACTACCTTTTTATAGAATTACTATAATATTAGGGAGACTGAAGATGACACAGAAGCAGGACAATTTTAAATAGCAAGGCCAGGTCTAATTTATTATAGACAAATGGAACAGACTGGGGCTTTACAGCAAGAAGGAAAATACTGAAGACTAAGAGAATTCAGCAATGTAAATTTTTCCAGCAATTTTCTTTGGGAAAAGATCCCAATGAACAAGTAAAAAGTAGTTAGGACATTGTAAATTGAATATCTAGCTATCATATCATTATTGTACATGTATTTTTGACTGTATTGATCTCTGCATACAGGCAGGACACACATGAAAATGTACCCCAATACTCAAGTACAGTTTGTTAAAGAAAAGCCAGCCATTAAAATTACATATGAGCTTTAACAACTGATGACACTGAAATAAAAGGGTACTTCTTTGGGCATGTTGTGTTAAGGTATGGCAATGCTCTGCTCCTGTCTCCCACAATCTTCTACCTAGATATCACCCTTTCACATGCTCTTCACAAAAAAAAAAAAAAAAAAAAAAGCATCTCTGCTGATGCACATTGCCTTAGAATATTGCATTAAATAAATTGCCTTTAAAAATTGCAGCTAACAACAATTAGGAAATATGTCCTGTGGAAAAAAAAACCATGTGAAGCTGGTAAAAAGTGAAGTACACATGGACAGAGCCAGGCTTTGAAGAATAATCAAGTGTGGCCAGCGACAATTAGGAAAGAACACCTATGAAATAAATAAATTTAGCCCGCTATGACTGCTGTACATTGGGGCAGGGACAAGCAAAAACTGCATTCAGGAAATATAGGCATAGATAGGAATATAGGAAATATACCATGTGAAAATTATTATGCAGCCTGTGATTACTGTAGTGCACATGGAGAGAACGTAAAGAAGCTGCAAGACACACATCAGCAGCATTAAGATGCAAAAATACTTTCCACCCCCCACCCCACCCCCCAAATTACCCAAAATTTAAGCCTGGCTCACACCTATGCAGGTTGCAGTTTGCATATTCCAGGTGTATTTTGTGTTTTTCAATACATGTTTTTGACCCATTGAAGTCCAGGGAACCAAAAACCAGAGAAAAAGTCCCTGGCCCTTTCCATAAAATGCACAGATGTGAATGTGAACCATAAAAAAACATATTAAATGAACTGTAGTGTGTTTTTTGCAAAACTGAAAATGCACTAAAAAATGCATAGGTGTGAACCAGACCTTATGGCATTTTTGCAAACGAATGGACATTCAGTAAGGGCTGATAATTACTTTAGGAGACTAGTGCCAATGTGCTTTTTACTAATATGCCCCCTACCCATAGCACTCCCTATACGTTTCTGTATCTATCATAGAAAAAAAAATTGTCAATATGGTTGCTGAGAACTAAGCCTTTTATATTGAGGTGGTTGGTATATAACAAAGCCCCATTTATTGGCCAGTCTAAGCCCCTGCTCTAAGCTCTACTTGGGCATAGTAAATCTGAGATACATTTCCAAACTACTGTTCTTTGAAAATATATGCTATTTGTTGTAAATCATGATGAGCTGTGTCACTTGGTGATGAGGTTACTATAATTCAAAATCATATTAATGGTTTCATATAGCATGCATAAATACAAGATTACATTATACCCAAATGCAGAAATTCTGTTAAATTTTCATTGTGCACGATGAACACATAAGGGCCACCTTATTAAATATCTAGGACTTATTTCACCTTGCAACTGTATAAACAACACTGATTTTTATTGTTCAATATTCTCAACTTCAATGCATAGCACTATGCTAATATTAGATATAGTCCATATTTTTTAATTAATTTGGTCACTATCTAGACCCCAGTCTTCAAGCTTTTCCCTTTGTTTTACTACCCAGTTTAGATTATACACATGAGTATGTGTGTGCAAGTCTATGTCTAAAAATATATCATTAAGAAGCAATATGTGAAGTTGATTTTGTGCGAAATTAAAGCTCTTACATGTTGGTCTGAATATATAATCCCTAAGGGTAAGCTCAGTTACATTGTACAACGTGTGGATTTTCTTGTCAACTGCTAAAGCACTCTGCAAAATGACAGCAATTATTACAGCACTAAAACATTGCACTAAAAGCCTATTACTTTGGATAGATCACTTACTGTCGCTACCTAATTACTTGGCACCAATTAAAATCTTAACTGCAGATTTGTTTTAATTTAAGCCATTTTGCTTAAAAAATAAACGGATAATTTGATCCTAGCTTGAAAAACATTTTTCTGATTTATATGTAGTACTTCTATTTTCTTATTTTGGGTGCATAAATGTTTAGATAAATTTGATATTTTTTAAAAGATAGATAGATAGATAGATAGATAGATAGATAGATAGATAGATAGATAGATAGATAGATAGATAGATAGATAGATAGATAGATAGATAGATAGATAGATAGATAGATAGATAGATAGATAGATAGATAGATAGATAGATAGATAGATAGATAGATAGATAGATAGATAGATAGATAGATAGATAGATAGATAGATAGATAGATAGATAGATAGATAGAGATAGATTCAAGGGCAATAGGCATTGGATTTCCAAACAAAGGGCATTTGAACTCTAATAAGTACATGCACTTTTTTTTTAAATATTTGCTTGAATGTTAACTATTTTACATATTTTGTGGAGGATATTTGTCAGAAGGACATACTGTGCATGCATAAGTGTGTTGGAAAACATAATAAATGGAAAGGAAAAGCAAGTACAGCCAAATGTTTTATGATAAGTTGAATTTCAGAATCCTGTAGCATTTGTAGTTCAATGAAAATCTACTTGGTGGGCATATTTACAGGCAAGAACTGAGGTGGGAGGGCAGATTTCTGGGGGGGGGGGATTAATACATTAGTAAGAAAAATCAGCCCAAACAAACATTAACAGGTGATGTGAGAGTCCATTGCACCTACAGCAAGATTCTTCAGTGAACCAAAGACATATAGTACACATCTTCAGTGGAACTAGAAATATACCCAACTAGCATAGTGGTCAAACTAACCACTTGACCTCCAGAAGATTTACCCTCCTTCCTGACCAGGCCATTTTTTGCGATGTGGCACTGCGTTACTTTAACTGAAAATTGTGCGGTCATGAAATGCTGTACCCAAATAAAATATATGTCCCTTTTTCCCAGAAATATAGCTTTCTTTTAGTAGTATTTCATCACCTCTGCAATTTATTATTTTTTGCACTATAAACAAAAAAAGACTGACGATTTTGAAAAAAAAAAATAAATAAATAAATTTTTTTTACTTTTTGCTATAAAACATATCCAATAAAAAAACTGAAAAAATCGAATTTCTTCATCAATTTAGGCCAATATGTGTTCTATTACATATTTAACCACTTGCCTACAGTGCACTTTCACCCCCTTCCTGCCCAGACTGATTTTCAGCTTTCAGCGCTCTCACACTTTGAATGATAATTACTCAGTCATGCAACACTGTACCCATAAAACATTTGTGTCCTTTTTCACACAAATAGAGCTTTCTTTTGATGGTATTTAATCACTACTGGGTTTTTTATTTTTTTGTGCTATAAATAAAAAAAGACTGAAAATATTGTGAAAAAACGCATTTTTCTTTGTTTCTGTCATAAAATTTAGCAAATGAGTAATTTTTCTTCACAAATTTTGGCCAAAATTTATACTGCTACTTATCTTTGGTAAAAATAACCCAAATAAGTATATATTATTTGGTCTTTGTGAAAGTTATAAAGTTATGGTGCTAATCATTGAAAATTTATCACACTTGATCACACCTGATGTACTGAAGGCCTATCTAAATTCTTGAGACACTAAAAAGTCAGGAAAGTACAAATACCCCCCAAATGACCCCTTTTTGGAAAGTAGACATTCCAAGGTATTTAATAAGGGGCATGGTGAGTTTTTTGAAGTTGTAATTTTTTCCCACAACTCTTTGCAAAATGAAGATTTTTTTTTTTTTTTTACAAATTGACGTATTAACAGGTTATTTCTCTCACACAGCATATGTATACTTGCAACTACACCCCAAAACACATTCTACTACTCCTCCTGAGTATGGTGATACCACATGTGTGAGACTTTTTCACAGCCTGGCCACATACAGAGGCCTAACATCCAAATAGCACCGTCCGGCATTCTAGGAGCACAAATTACACATATAATTTCCTGACAACCTATCGCAATTTTGAAGGCCCTGGAGCACCAGGACAATGGAAACCCCCATAAAATGACCCCATTTTGGAAAGCAAACAGCCCAACGTATAATTTTTGAGGCATAATGAGTCTTTTGAATATGTCATTTTTTTCCACAAGTTTTTGGAAAATGTGGAAAGATAATGAAAACGCATTTTTTTTCACAAAGCTGTCCATTTATGCAATATTTCTAACACATAGCATGTACATAGCAAAAATTGCACCCCAAAATACATTCTGCTATTCCTCCTGAGTATGGCGATACCACATGTGTAACACTTTTACACAGCCTAGCCACATACAGAGGCCCAACATCCAAGTAGCACTTTTCACAAAGTTGTCCATTTATCCACTTTAAGACTGGGCCTATTTTTGACACTTGGTGTTTACAAGCTAAAATATTTTTTTTGCTAGAAAACTACTTAGAACCCCCAAACATTATATTTTTTTTTTTAGCAGAGACACTAGAGAATAAAATGGAGATCGTTGCAATATTTTTTATCACACCATATTTGCGCAGCAGTCTTCCAAATGCAATTTTTTTGAAAAAAATTCACTTTTTTGAACTAAAAAATAAGAAAACAGTAAATTTAGCCCACTTTTTTTCCATAATGTGAAAGATAATGTTACGCCGAGTAATTAGATACCCAACATGTCATGCTTCAAAATTGCGCATGCTCACAGAATGGCGCCAAACATAACATGGTACCAACATGGTACTTAAAAATCCTCATAGGCAACATTTTAAAAATTTCTGCAGGTTACCAGCTTAGAGTTACAGAGGAGGTCTAGTGCTCAAATTATTGCTCTCGCTCTAACGATCGTGGAGATACCTCACATGTATGGTTTGAACACCGTTTACATATGTGGGCGGGACTTGCGTATGCGTTTGCTTCTGCACGCGAGCTAACGGGGACAGGGCGCTTTAATTTTTTTTTCCTATTTATTTTATTTATTATTTTTTTATTTTTACACAGTTTAAAAAAAAAATGTTTTGATAATTTTTATTCCTATTACAAGGAATGTAAACATCCCTTGTAATAGAAATAGGCATGACAGGTCCTCATTATTGTGAGATCTGGGGTCAAAAAGACCTCACACCTCACAACTACACTAAAAAAGAAAAAAAAATTGTTGAAAAAGGAAAAAAAAAAGTGTCCCTTTAAACCGGTTGCTAGGCAACGACTTTTGACATAGCTCCGGTCCTCCAAGACCATAGAGTCGAGTGAGGGCCATCTTGCCCTCACTCGACTTCCTGTCTCTGAGGATCCGGGACCGGATAGTTTTCCCCACTGCCGGCGGGTCCGGTAAGCTGGGAAAACGTCTGGGACGCAGCGGGAGGGGGGGCACCTCTTCCCCTGCACCGTAAGGGTAATTCCGCGGTGAATCCGCCACTGGGACCACCCTTATCTGACAATCACTGATGGGGTGACAAGTGACGTTGATTGATAGGGTGACAGATGACGATGACTGATGGGGTGACAGTTGATGGTGATTGATGGGGTGACAGGTGACGGGTGATGGTCACCGATGGGTGACAGGTGACGGGCGATGGTGCACGGCGGTACTGATGGCAGTCTCTGGTGACAGGTGCACTTTAGGCTATGTTCACATGTGAGCGTAGCGATCGCGGGCAGAATCACTGCGATTCTGCCCGCGATCCAGAAATCATTGCAAATCGCGGGACGCCTGTGCGTTGCCCGTGATTTGCAATAGCACCCCAAACGCTGTGCGATGTTGCAGCGATTTCCACCTGCCGAATCACGGTAACATCGCGCAAACAACGCATGACGCCCCAAAGAAGCTCTTGTACCTTTTTTGGGCGTCATGCGTTGTTTGCGCGATGTTAATGCGATTCGGCAGGTGGAAATCGCGGCAACATCGCACAGAGTTTGGGGTGCTATTGCAAATCACGGGCAACGCACAGGCGTCCCGCAATTTGCAATGATTTCCTGATCACGGGCAGAATCGCGGTGATTCTGCCCGCGATCGCTACGCTCACATGTGAACGTAGCCTTATGGGTGTCAATTTCTGGGCACTGATGAGGTGACTGTTGGGTGACAGGTGCAATTGGGGGGGGGCTGAGGACTGTGTGGGGACCTTTATTTTTGTGATTTTACTTTTACAGGTACACAGAGCAGTAACTCACTGTTTCTAGCTCTGCTCTCCTCACACTGGAAACTGTGTGAGGGGAGAAGAGCTAGTAACAGTGAGTTACTGCTCTGTGTTTACATTTTGTGATCGGCTGTGAATGGATTCACAGCCGATCACATAGTAAACAGTCACTGTCAGTGACTGTTTACTACTGCTGGTGACTAGATGTGTTCCTAGGGAACACAGAGCCACCGACATGACCGCACTGCGCGCTCCCGATCGCGCATGCACGGTCTGATTCCGGGCTTTGCTATTGTGATCGGCTGTGTCATTGGAACACAGCCGATCACGTGGGAAACAGCCATGCCCATTGGCTGTTTCCCCCCTGCCGGTGACGGGCTGTGTCCCGGGGACACGCCGACACCGGCAGTGCAGGGCGGCGCGCACACGATTGCGCGCCTGCCCTACTTGAATGGGATCATGTCATATGACGTCTTCCCAGAACAATGGCCGCACCATCCCGCCGTCATTTGACGGCAGGCGGGCGTGAAGTGGTTAAAAAAACAAAAAAACAATAGGAGCATACTGATTGGTTTGTGCAAAAGTTATTGCGTCTGCAAACAATTAAATATTTTTATTTATTTTATTTATTTATTTTACTAGTAATGGTGCCGATCAGTGACTTATAGTGGGGCTGTGATATTACAGAGGACAATTTGGCCATTACTGACACTTTTGACACTTTGTAGGGGACAAGTGACATTATTACAGTGATCAGTTCTAAAAAATATGCACTGTTACTGTACTAATGACTAGGGATGATCGAACGGTTCGGGTTGACCATCGGTTCGACCCGAACATTGGCTGTTCGAGGTTCGGCCGAATTTAGAAGTTTTTGCCCAAAAAGTTCGGAATTTGGCAACCAGAACCGACCAAAATGCAATGGGACAGGAAATGGGCTTTAAAAGCCCATGATTGGACCAGAACCATTAGCAAAAGCCATTTGAGGGGGCAGGAGAATTCTAGGAATGGGATTGGAGTGACTAGGGGGTCCATAGACCAATCATTAGTGAATACGCCCCCCAGTATATAAGATAGCCCCCGCCAAATTCATAGCATTTTTAATACAGGGACATGGAAGAGAGTGGAAGCAGTTCGTGGACTTCTGCTACAAAGTGTCATTTAGCATTTATTAGTGTGAGGAAAGGGATATCTAGTGTAGTTAGGGTGCTCTTTTACACTTTAGTTAGCTTTAATAATTTAGTTTCTGTAGGGAAAGTGTTAAGTGCCAGGGTGACTGTAGTGTAGTGTAGGGTGAACTGACAGTGACTGCTATGGCAGGGTGACCAAACCCTTCCATATCAGGGTGACCGCTCTCTGAAGTCACTTTCGCTGCAGTAATATGGCTTCACCCCGTCAGCTTGCTTTTTGGCTGCAGGCGTCTATAGGGATTTTTTGAGCACATGTTTGGAGTCAGGCATGAGATCTGAGCATGTGTATGGGGGGTATATATACACACCCATGTATGTATATATACACCTGCACATATATAGGTGTGAAAGGAGCAGAAAACACTACTTGCACTAATGAAATAATTAACACCAATATAGTTACGCTCCTATCACACCTATATATGTCTAAGTGTAAAATACATATAAGTATGTGTGTATATATACCACTATACACAAGTTCAGATGTTTTGCCTGCCTCCAAAGAACCCAAAAAAATGCCAAAAAAACGCTAGCGCCCAAAAAAAAAACGCCCAGGTGTGTTGTTGCAGGCATTTTTTGGGGTTTTTTGGAGGCAGGCAAAACATCTGAACTTGTGTATAGTGGTAAATATACACACATACTTATATGTATTTTACACTTAGACATATATAGGTGTGATAGGAGCATAACTATATTGGTGTTAATTATTTCATTAGCGCAAGCATATATTTCTGCTACTATCACACCTATATATGTCTAGGTGTATATATACATATAAGTATGTGTGTATATATACCCGTATACACAAGTTCAGATGTTTTGCCTGCCTCCAAAGAACCAAAAAAAAATGCCAAAAAAACGCTTGCTACTAAACCGGCAAGGTGTGAAAAGAGAGAAGCCACTAACCTGTTCTATAAGTGACAAAATACAAGCAATCTTTTTTTTTTTATGGTTCTGGACATGCTACAGAGCTGAAACTTCACAGGTACACTTTTTAGACCCCCCCCCCCCAGATACTAAATCCAAAGAATTTTTTTTTTTTTTTAATTTTTTCAATAATTGTCTCTCTGTCAAAAATGACAATTTTTAAGAACTTTTTTTGTGTGATTAATAGTCCCTGGGGTATGACCCAGAACCCTAGGCACTTTTTATGGGCATTTATTGGGTTTTAGGGCTTCAAAATGGTGTTTTTTGATTAACGAAGTTCAGGTCCCATTGATTTCAATGGGGTTCTGAAATCCGGGCCGAACTTTTGGGAGGTTCGGGTGTTCTGGTCGAACCAAACTTTTCAAAAGTTCGATCATCCCTACTAATGACATTGGCTGGGAAGGGGTTAAGAACAGGGGTTCTATGTGGTTATATGTGTTCTAAGGGTTATATGTGTTTCTAGCCAGTGCTTGTGTACTGCATAGATCAACGTCTTTGCAGGAACACAGGATCAATGCCTTCTCTACTTACAGAATGGCAATCTGCCTTAATTACATAGCCTGCCTGCCTGTGTACTAAACAATTGTTGGGTGCCGCCCAACATTGAGTCCATGGTACCTGCCTCTGGGCTTCCACTGTGTGTGATTACAGTGGAAGTGAGCCACCAGTGGCACACATGCGTGCGCCCTACCTGGAAGAGTGGGGTCACATTTATATACATGATCCAGCACACAGCTGCTGCCCTGTAGCAGTAAAACTGCTTAACCACTTACTCATTAGGTACTTAAACCCCCTTCCTAACCAGACCAATTTTCAGCTTTTCGTGTTCTCACATTTTGAATGACACTTACTCAGTCATGCAACACTATACCCATATGACATTTTCGTCCTTTTTTTCACACAAATAGAGCTTTCTTTTGCTGGTATTTAATCATCATTGGGTTTTTTATTTTTTGCACTATCAATGAAAAAAACTGAAAAGTTTTGTAAAAAAAAAATGCATTTTTATTTGTTTTGGTTTTAAATTTTTACAAATGTAATAATTTTTCTTCATACATTTTGGCCAAAGTTATACTACTACATATCTTTGGTAAAAATAACCCAAATAAGTATATATTATTTGGTCTTTGTGAAGGTTAAAGAAACTACAAGCTATGGTGCCAATCATTGAAATTGATCACTTCTGATGTACTGATGACCTAACTCATTTCTTGAGACACTAAGAAGCCAGGAAAGTACAAATACCCCCTAAATGACCCCTTTTTGGAAAGTAGACATTCCGAGGTATTTAATAAGAGGCATGGTGAGTTTTTTGAAGTTGTAATTTATTTCCACAATTCTTTGAAAAACTGAAGATTGTTTTCGCAAAATTGTCATATTACTAAGTTATTTCTCACACACTATATAGGCATACTTGCAACTACACCCCAAAATACATTCTGCTACTCCTCCTGAGTTTGAAAATACCACATGTGTGAGACTTTTACACAGCCTGGCCACATACAGAGGCCCAGCATCCAAGTAGCACCTCCAGGTGTTCTAGGAGCAAAAATTATACATATAATTTCCTGACAACCTATCACAATTTTGAAGGCCCTGGATCACCAGAACAATGGAAACACCCACAAAATTATCCAATTTAGGAAAGCAAACACTCCAACACATAATCTAGGAGGCATAATGCATCTTTTGAACATGTCATTTTTTTCCACAAGTTTTTGAAAAATGTGAAAAGAAAATGAAAATAATTTTTTTTTTACACAAAGTTGTCCATTTATAAGATATTTCTAACACATAGCATGTACACCCCAAAATACATTCTGCTACTCCTGGGTATAGGGATACCACATGACACACATTACTTTTACACAGCCTGGTCACATACAGAGGCCCAACATGCAGGGAGCACCGTCATTTCCTGACTATCCATTACACTTTTGCGAGGCATTGTAGGGCACTGATAAGCACTGTAGTGGCACTTATGTGGCATGGATGAGCACTGAAGTGGCTTTGATATGGCACAGATGAGCACTGATGTGGCATGGATGTGGCACGGTTGAGCACTGATGTGGCATGGATGTGGCACGGTTGAGCACTGATGTGGCATGGATGAGCGCTGATGTGGCATGGATGTGGCACGGTTGAGCACTAATGTGGCATGGATGTGGCACGGTTGAGCACTGATGTGGCATGGATGAGCGCTGATGTGGCATGGATGTGGCATGGATGAGCACTGACGTGGCATGGATGTGGCATGGATGAGCATTGATGTGGCATGAATGAGCACTGATGTGGCATGGATGAGGCATGGATGAGCACTGGCATTGCATGAATGTGGCATGGATGGGCATTGATGTGGCATGGATGAGCATTGATGTGGCATGGATGTGGCACGGATGACCACTGATGTGGCATGGATGTGACATGGATGAGCACGGATGTGGTATGGAAGAGCCATGGATGAGCACTGAGTTGGCATGAGCGGGCACAGATGAGGCATGAGAGGGCACAGTTGAGGTATGGATGTGGCATGGATGGGCATTAATGAGGCATGATTGAGACAGTAATAGGCATGATTGAGACATGAATGGGCATGATTGAGATACATATAGGCATGATTGAGGCATGGATGGGCATGACGGAGGTATGGTTGATGCATGGATGGGCATGCCTGAGATATTACTGAGGCATATATAGGCATGATTGAGGCATGACTGAGGTATGATTGAGACATGGAGGAGGCAGGGGAGGAGCGGTGCTACAGCCTCCATCCTCTCCTTGCATGCTGTACCGATCTCTGTGTACAGCGTATGAGGAGAGGAGAGACCTGAACAGGACATTCACTGGTTTGTTGAAAAATGATCGCTCCATCATTGGACGGAGCGATCAAGTGGTAAAGGGCTGCTGTCATTGGCCCTTTTCCACTATACAAATACAGGGGGTGCACTGGAAGCGCGATTGTGGGAGGACGTCATTGTAGGCCCTCCCAGAATAAGCCGACCACGCTGTAGCTGTCATTTGGCTATGGCCCGGACAGCAAGTGGTTAAGCCCGGTCAGCAAGTAGTTAAGAGGGAAGCATAAAAAATGGAGACCAGGCGGATTTATGAACTCCTGGCTTTTTTCACCCCACGGTTTAACCACTTTAAGACTGGGTCTTTTTCTGACATTTGTTGTTTGTAGTAAAAATCATTGTTTTTTGCTAGACAATTACTTAGAACGCCCAAACATTATATAGTTATATTTTTTTAGCAGAGACCCTTGAGAATATAATGGCGGTCTTTGCAGTATTTTATGTCACGCTGTATTTGCGCAGTGATCTTTCAAATGCAATTTTTGGGGAAAAAAATACACTCTAATGAATTAAAAAAAAAAAGTAAAGTTAGCCCAATATTTTTTTATAATTTTAAAGATGATGTTACGCAGAGTAAATAAATACCTAACATGTCATGCTTTAAAATTGTGCACGCTCGTGAAATGGCGACAAACTACGGTACCTAAAAATCTCCATTGTCAATTTTTTTTTACAGGTTACCTCTTTAGAGTTAAAGAGAAGATCTTGCACTAGAATTATTGCTTTAATGATAGTGCTGATACCTCACATATGTAGTGTGAACACCGTTTACTTATGCGAAAGTGACTTACGTATGCTTTTGCTTCTGCGTGCGAGCTCGAAGGGATGGGGCGCTTTAAATTTTTTTTGTTTTCTGATTTATTGTACTTTTTATTTTTACACTGTCCCTTTAATTTTTATCACTTTTTTCCTATTACAAGGAATGTAAACATTCCTTGAAAAATAATTAGGCATGCCAGGACCTCTTCATTGAGAGATACGGGGTCACAAAAACAACAGATCTCTCATTTACCTTTAATTTAAGAAAAAAAGTAATTTTGACTTTAAGAAAAAAAAATACTGTCAATCTGCACGAGGACCCCGAAGTGACGTCGGAGGTTGCTCTGGTCCTCCAAGGGCATAGAGCCAAGTGGGGACTATCTTGCCCTCACTCGGCTTCCTGTCTAGCCATAGGCTGCACCGGATCAGTTCTGAGCTTACTGACAGCTCGGTAAGCTCGGAATTGTGCAGGAAGCGGCAGGAGGGGGGGGGGCATCTCTCCCACTGCCTATAAAAGTGATATTCTAGTGAATCCACTGCAGTGTTAATTTCGTCGACTAAAACCGACTAAAACATTTTTGTCTACTAAATTAACACAATTTTAGTCGACTAAAATATGACTAAAACTAAAACAATTCAGATGACTAAAATACGACTAAAACTAAAATGGCATTTTAGTCTTAAGACTAAAATACGACCAAAAAGTAAAATGGCATTTTCGTCAAAAGACTATAACTAAAACTAAATCGAAATTTGCTTCCAAAATTAACACTGGTGCATGCTCAAAGCTTAATACCATAAATAATAACATATTAGATTTTTCACTCCAGGACCAGCAGTAGTATATAATGAGTTTGGAAATTGTAGAGAAATGCTTAAATAATGCATTACAAATTACAATTGAACTACACCCATTCGGTTATAGATGACTAAAAAGAGTTATAGTCGACTAAAATGTAGGACGTTTTAGTCGACTAAAATGTACTGGAGTTTTAGTCGACTAAAATGTACTGGAGTTTTAGTCGACTAAATACGACTAAAACTAAAACACTTGCAAAAGACTAAAATGGGACTAAAACTAAAATGCCATTTTAGTCCTAAGACTAAGACTAAAACTAAATTGAAATTTGCTGCCACTGCTGGGACCACTTTTATCTGGAAGACGGTCGGTACTTCTTTCACTTTCATTACTTCCGGGTTTACCAGGCGGTGGAACGCAAGCTCGCTGTGCTGGTTTATTTCCGGAAGATAGCTTATTGGCTGAAGCTATATGATTGACGGTCATTGCTGTATTTATAAGGAGTGCTTACGGACGTTAGTCATGCCTTTGACAACGTCTATGATGACGAAACGCGTCAGTCACGTATGACGCACGTAAGCACGCTTCTGCCGTGGCCATTTTGGAAATTCCATGCTGTTTTTCATACAAACGCCATGTGAGTATCTGTCTATCTTTTATCAATAAAATTGAAGTTTGGACGTATTACACTATCGGATCCCCTTCATTTCTTTATGAGGTACTTGTGGAGGAGTTGGGGATGTTTTACACTTGATAGTTTATATCCATTCCAGCTTAAGAGTTTAAGGAGGTTGATGACCGGTTATCTGCTAAGCTGACATCAGATACTCTATCTATGCCTGATTGACCTTTCATTAATTTGAAGGTCCACCTCATCTGGTAAGAGTACCCCTTTTGTTTGTATCACGGTGGTGGATTATTGCTCTACTGTGGGAGCGGCTTCCTATCATCACTTCTCCTTTCACCAGATACAGAGACTGTCTTTATCAGGACTGTTATGTTTCATCAATCATATGCATACTAGTCATGATCATTTAGGATTTTGCATTGGATAGATGCTATATATCCTTTCATATTACCTATGTGTATCTTTGTACTAGTTTTCATTATCATTATTAGGCGCTGCACCATTTATTTGTTTTGCATCTTTTGGATATGGTTTTCCTTTTGTGCTGGCTGCCCTCATTTCTTTTTCATTTATCTGTAATTTGCTGAACACTCATATGCTCAGAATTGGCCAGTGATTCTGTCCATTTATTTATTTTGGGACTAGCGTGGCTTTTTCTCTCTTTATCTGACTAAGTAAGCAGATAAACAGCTTAGATGGTCCCAGCATAGGTATTACCCTATGGGTGACAAACCCACTACACTCCTGGTGAGGAAATTTTCCCCCGCCCTTATACCCCAGCCTTGCCGAGACTTTGTTTAAACAATGGTCACTTAACACAAAACCCGCTGCTTATCTTGCGCATAAGCATAAACCCTTTCTCAGGACATTCCGCTGCTTAAACTGCGCAAGGTTCATATGGAATTAAAGGACAAAGAGTTTACCAAACTCGAAAATTAATTTAGCTATTAAAAGCCTAAACCTGTCCAAAGCCCCAGTTCCTGATTAATTTTCTGGACACTACTATCAGAAATATCTTTAGATTGTGACACCACATCTGTGCTCCCTTTTTAATAATATACAGAAAGAATCATGCCTTCCCCTCATGAGAACAAAGCTTTCATGCACGTCATACCAAAGAAAGGGAAGGGTCACAGGGATTGCATAAACTGTGGACCCATCTCTTAGATAAATGTTGATTTGAAAATTATGACGAAGATCCTGGCTATTAGATTGAATTTCTTTTTAGCCCACTATATACATCCTGACCAAGCTGACTTTGTCCTAAATAGACAAGCACCAGACCAGATGGGCCATAGATGTTATCTCTACTATTCATTCGAATTGGGATGTGAGGGGGGCGGACAAGGCAGGCTCTTATCATTAGATGTACACGAGGCTTTCGACTCTCTTTACATCTTCTACGTTATGGAACAATATGGCTTTGGTCCGTGATTCATATCTCTGTTAAGGGGGCTCTAAAGTAAAATCTACTGCATCAATAATGATAAAAGGGTAAAGTTTTCAATTCTTTAACACAAATAGAGGCACCTGCCAGGGTTACCCCCTATTCACAATATCATTTATTTTGGCTCTTGAACTCCTTACTATTAAAAATCTGTAATTGCACAGACATCCAGGGCATATATTGTGGAGAGACAGAGCATAAATGTGCCCTCCCAGCGGATGATATTTTACTGTTGCTTTCCTCCACTATTAATTCTATCCATAACCTTTATGCTTTTCTATGACCCTTTTCATTTATCTTGGGTCTTATTGTGAAGCATGCAAAATCAAAAGCATTAAATATCTCTCTAGATGCCAGTACTGTCTGTGCCCTAAAGAAGACTTTGGAATTGAAATGGCAATCTGAGGCCCTCCCTTTTTTGGGCATCTCTCTAACACCTTCCTTGCACACTCTATAAAAAAATAATCATCCCCTATCGTTGGAAAAACTCTCCTCTGCCTTGAATGAGTGGAAAATTAACTCTCTGTTGTTGTTTGGCAGACTGTACTTATTAAAAAGGAATGTCCTTCCGAGGATCCAATATTTATTTCACACTATCCCAGAGGTGAGACAATGATTACCTGATCTTAAAGCTTTTCAAAAGAAAATGTTGCTGTTTATTTGGGGAGATGAGAGTAGATGAATAGATGCACTTTAAATACTTCCAAAATGAGGGGAGGTTTAGGAGTTCTTGATTTGGTAAACTACTATAACTGGCACAATTAATTTGATTTCTTACTAAACAGCCCTATCCTTTATGGATGCAGGCTAAATCATCCTCCTATTCTTCTAGGCCAATCTCCCTTATGCTTTGGGGACCATTTAAAGACAGGCCTACCATATCATGCACCTCTTTGACACAACCTTTTGAGGTATAGGACCGTTTATCCAGGGCCTATAACTTTAAGTCCCCCTCATAGTCCCTTGGATCCATTTCTCCTAATTCTTGCCCTCACCCCGGGTCTCGCTTCATGACTTTTTGGTTGTTGAATTAAAAAAGGCTTGCATTTAGCCAATCTTTGTGATCAAAAGGGTGTAATGACCAAACCACTCCTGATAGAAAAGCATCAGTTGCTGGAGTCTGAATTTTTCCGCTGTACTCAGATAGTACATTTTTTTAACCCCTTAAAACGTAACTCAGACATAGTAACAATGATATCTAAGGAATACCTGTGCTATAAGTGTGATAAACATAAGGATCACATATATATATACTGTATATATCGGAGATATATTCTAGCTTGACGTCAGTATCAGCAAAACAATCATATATAGAAAGATGGGAGCAAGACTTGGTTTAAACATTTGAACTGGCTAAATGGTATCCTCTGGCGCAAAATATGCCCAGGTCACTTGTTAACACCTCTATTATTGCAGCCAATTATAATGAGATGGTATATGGTCCCAGCTAGAATCACTTTTTATGTCTCAGGGGCCTCCCCATTCTGTTTAGGTGGCTGTGGGCGTTACATGTATGGTGGTAATGCGCAAAGGTGCAGCATTTTTGGATACTCATTTATAATTTTATCAACTCCCTTCCCTTGGCAAATCCAAAAAAAATCCTCACACCATGCACTGCTTAACAGCCCTGTGGAGGAGGTCTCAAAACATCTGAGATGATTGATTGTCTTCATTTTTTTAGTGGCAGTTAACATTTCCATTGCTAGGTCTTGGAGAACACCCACAATACTTTTTGATCTAGTTAAAGCCATATTGTCCTAGATCATGGTCAATGAGTGTTCCTGGTTCGGCTGGTTGGTCAACATTTGTTCCTTTACTTTTTCCTCTTTTCTTTTCTTTTTGCTCTTTACATTCTTTTTTCTATGCTGTGGGATAACTTGATGGCTCAAGAGAGAGATGGTTGCCCCCCATACTCAAGTCATGAGGCCTTATTTTATACATCTGCTGGTGCCGGGGATCTTCCGGATACAGGGAGAACTCTTGCCGTGCTTGGTGGACCTCCCTGTCACTGGCAATGGTTGTTTCTTTTCAAAAGAAAATGTTGTTGTTTATTTGGGAAATAAGAGACCTAGGGTGAATAGAAACACTTTATTTACTCCCAAAATGAGGAGAGGTTTAGGAGCTCTGTATTTGGTAAAATACTACAACTGTCACAATAATTAGATTTCATACTAAACAACCCTATCCTTTATGAATGTAGGCTGAATCTTCCTCCTATCCTTCTAGACCAGTCGCCCATATTCTTTGGCTGCCATTTAAAGCCTTTCATACTATGCCCCTCTTTGTCAGCTAGGATAGAGATAATCAAGCCTGTGTTATTTTCCACTTTTTGCTGGTCGTGTTATCACGGTTAATTGGATGGTGGAGTTGACTTGCTTGTTTGCTGTTTTTTTATGTTTACATGTATAGCTGGTTATGTACCTGAGAACATATAATGTGAATACTGTTCCCTTTTCTCTATCTAGTGATTGTGGGGGCCACCGCATTGTCATTGTTATCTCTTTACACTTTTTTAAAAATTCAATAAAAACAAGTGGGTATTATTGCTCTAAAAGTATTAGTTTTGTCATTTTTCTAAAGGCAGAAAAAAACAGCATCATCACCCTGTTAATGAAAGTGAGAAATCAAGGGTTCCACTGGCAGGGCCAAGAAATAAAAAAACTAGGTTACGGGGGGGGACTCAACAAAACAAAAAGTGTCACATTCATTCTAGCAATAAGTAAGGAGGATATGGGCGCTTCCTTGAGACAATAACTTGGTTCAGGTAGATGGTTGTTGTCAGCTCATACTGGGACAGCACTCAGGAGTAGAAGCAGCCCTGGAGGAATATAAGAAAGGCACAAGGCGCCTCTAAGTGCAGCATAGACAGTTTATTTGGATACATAAGGGATAAAAACCCTTACAGGAATATCCTTAATGGTAAGGCATATAACTAGGCATATCTTCTGTGCTCAGCGCTGTCCTGCATGGATGTGTGAAAGAGAGCCGGCCCGTGGCTGTCATGTAGGAGCCGCTCATGCTCCAAAACACGTAACCACCCACAACCACCTGACATCAGCCACGTGTGTTCCAGCTTGGATCCAGAAGCCCGGCCTCACTGCTGTCTCCCCACACTTGCACGCGCCAGCGTCCCTGGATACATGACCGGCGCGGGTCGGCTCCCTTCCACACATCCATACAGGACAGCGCTGAGCACAGAGGATATGCCTAGTTACAGTATATGCCTTACCGCTATGGATATTCCTGTAAGTGTTTTTAACCCTTATGTGTCCAAATAAACTGTCTATGCTGCACTTAGAGGCACCTTGTGCCTTTCTTGATACTAGCAACAGACTGCATCATATATAATTTTGCCTTTATCTACTCTATGTTAATGAGCTTATAACTTTTAGCATATAAAGTGGCAATAAAGCCATCATTTTTTACCTTTAATGCATTCTCTGTCTGTTCTCTTCACGGTCTGAACCCCCCAATACTTACCCGAGACCCCTCTTTATCCAGTGCTCTGCCTGTCTGCTGTTAGTTCCTGCTTTTGTCAATCAAATCCGGAGGGGAAGGTTCACTTTGTATGTGTATGGACTCACACAGTCTGGTAAGGGAGGACATCAGCACGAGTGCCCTCATAGCAAGTGGCTTGCTATGGGGAAACATGAAGAGGAGGAGCAGAAAACGCTGGAAGGGGACCCCAGAAGATGAGGAAAGGGGATACTCTGTGTAATATCATTGCATAGAGCAGTTAAGTATATCATCTTTTTTATTTTAGAAAATAAAATAGGAGCCTTTACTATCACGTTTAACAGTCACTTTAACCAGTTCCTGCCCGCCTAAAGGTGATTGACGGCGGGAAGGTGGTTGCAGAGCAGCGATCGGTGATGCGGAGTGTCACTCTGACACACCACATCTCTGATCTCAGTAAAGAGCCTACTGATGTAGGCTCTTTACCATGTGACCAGCTGTGTCCAATCACAGCTGGTCACATAGTAAATAAGAAGAGCCGTTGATCGGCTTTCCTCAGTTCATGCCTGACAGGCACGAGTAGAGGAGAGCCGATCTGCGGCTCTCCTGACAGGGGGGGGGGGGTCTGCACTGATATTCTCCGATCTCAGTAAAGAGCCTACTTACGTAGGCCCTTTACCATGTGACCAGCTGTGTCCAATCACAGCTGGTCACATAGTAAATAGGAAGTGCCGTTCATTGGCACGAGTAGAGGAGAGCTGATCTGCGGCTCTCCTGACAGGGGGGGTCTGTGCTGGTAATCAGAGCATTGGTTACCAGTGCAAACCCTTGGGGGGTGCCACTAGAACCACCAGGGATGCCCACCCATGACCCCAGGGATGTCCACCATGGCCACCAGGGATTGCAATCAGGGCTCAGGGAGCCTGCCAGTGCCCTCCCAATCAGTGCTGCCCACCAGTACCCTTCCCATCAGTGCTGCCCATCAGTGCCCATCATTGCCATCTATCAATGACGCCCACCAGAGCCACCTATCAGTGCCCATCAGTGCCACCCATCAGTTCTGCCTATCAGTGCCCATCAGTGCCGTCTATTAGTGCCCATCAGTGCTGTCTATCAGTGCCCATCAATGCCGCCTATCAGTGCCCATCAGTGCTGCATATCAGTGCTACCTATCAGTGCCACATATCAGTGCCCATCAGTGCCGCCTATCAGTACCACATATAAGTGCCACCCCATCAGTGCCACCCCATCAGTGCCTGCTCATCAGTGCCTGTCAGTGCGGCCTCATCCGTGCTCATCAGTGCAGGAAAAAACGTATCTATTTACAAAATTTTATAACATAAACAAAAAACCGCGTTTTTGTCATTCAAAATGCAACAGCGCTAAAAGCTATAAATTTGCCTGGAAGGGGGAAAAGTGCCCGGTATTGAAGTGGTTAAGTACACTGGTGACAAAAGCAAAAAAAAGTAGCTGTCAGATATAAGGGACCTGGTTTAGGATTTTCATATGCTTAACTAAGCAGATTTGTGAATGTATTGTTAAACAGTTAAAAAATATGTAGATTAAGTTAAAATATAGAATTTTCAGAAACGTTTTTCTGTATTTTTGGATATTTTCCTTAAAATGTTAGTTTCTGTTTCAGCATGAACATGTTACCAGGAAAAATCATAACTATGATATATTTGTATGGTGAAATTTTGTTGGTGCTTCTCAATTCAGAAAATAGTTTACAGCCAAAAAAAATCATATCTCTGTATGATTCAAATAAAACAAAAATCCCCAGGCATTTTTCATGACAATTTTACCCTAGAGAATTTGCTAACATGTCACTCTCAAAGCAGAGTTCCTTTCCTGTGCTTCTTAGTTGGTGTTTGGAAACTTGTCAGATTGATACTGCATTATTTAACAAGTTGCTAAAAAAAGACATGCCTTTTGACAATATATTTTAAAAACATAAAAACACATATAAGTAAAAAATCTACACTATTGCAAATGTAATTTTGAACATTTTGTTAAGATATATTATTTTAAAATGGCATTTTTATAAACTATTTGCATTCTTCACATAATTTTATTGTGCAAAAAAATGTTTGTGGTTAATATATACAGATTGCTTAATTAAAGCACTATTTTTTGCCTAAAGCTAAATATCAGCTAGATATCTCATCTAGAGTAAGTCGAGAGGATTCTGCCCATCATTGCACTAAAAAACGCTACTAAAATACCGCATGCACTATTTTTTGAAGTGATGTAGTATGTTGGTTGTGAAAACTTGCAGTGTTTTAACACTGGCACCCACCAGCATCATTAAAGGGTAACTCCATGTTTGTGGGGGGAAAAAATAGCAAATAAAGAAAAAACAATATACAATTGCGACACAAATCATGTTGTAATTGAATGTTATTAATTAAATTACCTTTCCTTTTCAATCTGCAGTTGTAGTATTTTCGGAAATTGCAATGCAATATGGCTACCTGGAGCTGTTCTGTACACAGGATGTGTACTGACCACACCCCAGAAACATCATTTCCTACTTGTGTGGTTGGCTCACCAATTTTCCCAGAATTCTGCTTAACCACTTAAGCCCTGGAGGATTTGGCTGCTCAAAGACCAGGCCCTATTTTGCGATTCGGCACTGCTTGACTGTAACGGACAATTGCGATGTCGTGCGATGCTGTACCCAAATGAAATTGACATATTTTTTCCCAAAAACAGAGCTTTCTTTTGGTAGTATTTGATCACCTGTGCAAGTTTTACTTTTTGTGCTATAAACAAAAGAATAGCGACAATTTTGAAAAAATAACAATTTTTTTCACATTTTTTTATATGAAATTCTCCAAAAAAATGTAAAAATCAAAATGTTTTAACATTTTAGGCCAATTTTTTTTACTGCTACATATTTTTGGTAGAAAAAATCGCAATAAGCGTATTTTGATTAGTTTGCGCAAAAGTTATTGCGTTTACTAACTACGGGAAAGATTTATGTAATTTTTATTGTTTTTTATTTAACTAGTAATGGTGGAGATCTGCGATTTTTTTTTGCGGGATTACGACATTGAGGTGGACAGATCAGACCCCTAACTGACACTTTTGGGGGTACCAGTGACATTACTACAGTAATGAGTGCTATACATATTATGGGGTGGGCAACTACATGGCAGATGAGGTTTAATGTTGAAAAATGTAAAGTAATGCACCTGGGTGCCAGAAACCAGAAAGCAAGCTACTCACTGGGGGGGGGGGACCTCTGGGTGAGTCTAGGATGGAAAAGGACCTGGGGGTACTTGTAGACAACAGGCTTGGCAGTGGCATGCAATGCCAAGCAGCTGCAAGCAAAGCCAACAGAATACTGGGATGTATAAAAAGGGGGATTCACTCCAGAAATAAAGAGATTATTCTTCCACTCTACAAGACTCTGGTCCGGCCACATCTGGAGTATGCTGTCCAGTTCTGGGCACCGGTCCTCAGGAAGGATGTGCTGGAACTGGAGAAAGTCCAGAGAAGGGCAACAAAAATAATTAGGGGAATGGAGGACATCAGCTATGAGGAAAGACTGCAAGCACTGAACTTATTCTCTCTGGAGAAGAGACGGTTGAGGGGGGATATGATATCAATGTACAAATATTGTACTGGCAACTAGGGATGATCGAACTTTTCAAAAGTTCGGTTCGGCCAGAACATCCGAACTTCCCAAAAGTTCGGCCCGGATTTCAGAACCCCATTGAAATCAATGGGACCCGAACTTCGGTAATCAATAAACACCATTTTGAAGCCCTAAAACCCAATAAATGCCCCTAAAAAGTGCCTAGGGTTCTGGGTCATGCCCCAGGGACTATTAATCACACAAAAAAAAGTTCTTAAAAATTGTCATTTTTGATAGAGAGCCAATTATTGAAAAAATTAAAAAAAGTATGTGTGTATATATACCACTATACACAAGTTCAGATGTTTTGCCTGCCTCCAAAAACCCCCAAAAAATGCCTGCAACAACGCACCTGGGCGTTCTTTTTTTTGGCGCTAGCGTTTTTTTGGGCATTTTTTTGGGTTCTTTGGAGGCAGGCAAAACATCTGAACTTGTGTATAGGGGTATATATATATATATATATATATACACACACACTTATATGTATTTTACACATACACATAATATAGGTGTGATAGGAGCGTAACTATATTGGTGTTAATTATTTCATTAGCGCAAGTAGTGTTTTCTGCTCCTTTCACACCTATATATGTGCAGGTGTATATATACATACATGGGTGTGTATATATACCCCCTATACACATGTTCAGATGTCATGCCTGAATCCAAACATGTGCTCAAAAAATCCCTATAAACGCCTGCAGCCAAAAAGCAAGCTGACTGGTGAGAAGCCATATTACTGCACCGAATGTGACTTAAGAGGAACTATCTTTTCTCTATAGTGGTCACCCTGATATGGAAGGGTTTTGTCACCCTGCCATAGCAGTCAGTGTCAGTTAACCCTACACTACACTACAGTCCCCTTACACTTAACACTTTCCCTACAGAAACAAAATTTTTGCATCTAACTAAAGTGTAAAAGAGCACCCTAACTACACTAGATATCCCTTTCATCACACTAATAAATGCTAAATGACACTTTTAAAGTAAAATTAACAGAACTGCTTCCACTCTCTTCCATGTCCCTGTATTACAATGCTAGGAATTTGGCGGGGGCTATCTTATATACTGGGGGGCGTATTCACTAATGATTGGCCTAGGGACCCCCTAGTCACTCCAATCACATTCCTAGCATTCTCCTGCCCCCTCAATTGGCTTTTGCTAATGGTTCTGGTCCAATCATGGGCTTTTAAAGCCCATTTCCTGTCCCATTGCATTTTGGTCGGTTCTGGTTGCCGAATTCCGAACTTTTTCAGCAAAAAGTTCTAAATTCGGCCGAACCTCGAACAGTCAATGTTCGGGTCGACCCGATGGTCGACCCGAACCATTCGATCATCCCTACTGGCAACCCTAGCATATGGAAAAACCTATTCAGAGAAAGGAAATACAATAAGACACGTGGCCACTCACTAAAACTAGAGGAAAGGCAGTTTAACCTTAAAATACGCAGGGGGTTCTTCACTGTAAGAGCAGTAAGGATGTGGAATTCTCTTCCGCAAATAGTCGTATCAGCAGGGAGCATTGATAGTTTCAAAAAACTATTAGATGGGCACCTTAAAGACCACAACATACAGGGGTATGCAATGTGCAGTTAACAGTAGACACACACATACATCATAGGTTGAACTGGATGGACTGATGTCTTTTTTCAACCTCACTAACTAGGTAACTATGTAACTATGTAACATATGCACTGTTACTGTAAAAATGACACTGGCAGGGAAGGGGTTAACTTTATTGGTGATCAAGGGGTTAAGTGTGTCCCTAGGGGCGTGATTCTAACTGTCAAGGGGCGTGGCTTGTTAGATCATCACAGAGACATACGATCCTACATAGCAGGATCGCATAGCCTCTGTCATGATCTAAGGGAGAATGAAAGATGGCGGTGTTTACATCAGCCATTTGTCTTTCTCCCTCTCCTGCGGGAGATTGCGAGTGGCCAGCGGACATCGGAGCCGCCGGTCACACATGCGGGGATGTCAGTGAACGAGCAGGGGCGGGATCGCGCCGGCAGCGGCGCGCGCTCGCCCCCTATAGGCTCGTGGGCGAGTGACATACACCACTTTGCCCAGGAGAGGCTGACTGCTGCAGTATATAGTTGTGCGGCAGCCGGCAAGTGGTTAAAATACTGTCAAATTTCTGGCATCCCCTGCAATAAAAATGTCATTTTTGGTGAGATACCCCCAATAGGAACACATGTAAAGGGATGCAGGCCCAGCAGATTTCCTCATTAGAGCCCTGCAGCTGCCACAGCTGATAGATAATTATGAAACCCCTCCCATTTGACCCACTCAGCACAGAGGAACAAACAATGATGTCTTCAGAATAACAAAAGGTAGGAATCTGCAACAAAGTTTGTTAAAACCCTTGTAATGTACATAGATCACCCAGAGGAGAAAGTTTTTTTTCTCAACAAAGTGGATTTACACTTTAACAACCAAGGAATAGCTGGTTGTTAAGGAGTCGGCACCTGTCGCATCATTAAGAACCATGAATCTTGGCTTCTGTCAGAAGGGTTGCCCGCTGGCAGCAGAATGTAAACAAAAGAAGAGCCAGCATTAAATTTTGTTTTAAAAAATAGTGTGGGCCAAAACAATCTATACAAGACCCTTTGGGTCTGGTATTGGTTTTGGGTGGGACCTCATGCCACAAAAAAACAAATTGGTGTGCGATCCCCAACAAAATCCATACTAGACCTATACCAGAGCATGCAGCCCAGCAGGCCAGGAAAGGGGGGACGAGCAAGTGCTCCCCCTCCTGCACTATACCAGGCTACAGGCCATCAACATTGGGGGGTGCTTTGGGGGAGGCTCCCCCCCCCACAAAGCATCTTCTTTCCCACAGCCCTAGCCCTATGTGAGTGAGTATGGGGCATGGAGTACAAAGCATCCCTACTCATTCACCAAAAAAATGGCCAAAGTAAATAAAAACCTGGAGACAGTTTTTCACAAGTGCTTTATTATAAAATGCAAAAAAAAAAAACCCAAAATAAATCCAATGTCAATTATGTTGAATTCTGACTCCCACAAAAAAGCCAGTCCACACCAACGCTTGGCTCCTGCTGACTGACAGCTTTGCTTCCCATCCACTGCTAAATAAATTAAGAGATGACCCCACCCCTCTTGTGACCAAGCATGCCCAGTAAACCCACCTCTTAATTTAATTACTGGTTTGGGAAGTGAAGCTGTCAAGGGCCAAGCATGGGTGCAGAACTGCTTTTTTTTCTATGTAGGTCGGTGGGAAGCGTTTGTCGTAGATTTACTTCAGGGACTTTTTTATTTTGCATTTTTTAATAAAGGACTTATGAAAAACTGTCTTCAGTTATTTATTTACTTTGGCCATTTTTTGGTGAATGAGTGGGGGTAATATGTACCCCATACTCATTCACATAGGAAGGGGCTAGGATCTGGGGGATCCTTTGTTAAAGGGAGCTTCCAAATTCCGATGTCCTCCCCTGCATCCCTGCTACCACCGAACCAAGGTTGTGGGGAAGAGGGGGCATGGCTTAAATGTAGAGCAGTGCGGACGTATGCTCCGGGAGCTCCTCACATCCTGAGAGATCGTATCACACATCCTGCAGTCCGGATAACTTTTTTTACCCCGGGTGACTCTGCCTTAACCAGTGTACGCTGCTGCTACTCACCTATGCCATCCCAACACCAGTCCGTGACTCCGCAGCCTTCATCCATGCACTCTGCACCATCTGCCGCAGGCCTGGACGCCACCTTGACTGAGAGGCCCCACGCGCTCCTGGCGGAGATGGAGGTGGCACGGGTCTCTGAGCCTTCCCCCGGCGCATCTGATTGCTAGAGATGATGTGAACATAAAATTTTCAGTTAGCAAACGGCGAACGTGAACTTCCACAAATGTTTGCGAACGGGCCAACCGGGCGAACCGCCATAGACTTCAATAGGCAGGCGAATTTTAAAACCCACAGGGACTCTTTCTGGCCACAATAGTGATGGAAAAGTTGTTTCAAGGGGACTAACACCTGGACTGTGGCATGCCGGAGGGGGATCCATAACAAAACTCCCATGGAAAATTACGTAGTTGATGCAGAGTTGGGTTTTAATCCATAAAGGGCATAAATCACCTAACATTCCTAAATTATTTGGAATAACGTGCTTTAAAACATCCAGTGTGTGTATACGATCAGGTATGATGTTGTATCGATCAGGTAGTGTAAGGGTTACGCCCGCTTCACAGTGACAGACCAAACTCTGACAGACCAAACTCCCCATTTAACGCACCGCAAACAACCACAAACAGTCCATTTGCACAACCACAAACTCCCCATTTGCACAAGTTTGGATACCAAGCTAGCCATGTCCCGTTCCTTGTCCTCACTGACGTCATTGAAGGTCTCTTCCTCCACCCAGCCACGTACAACACCAAGGGTCCCCGAAAGGTGACAACAAGCCCCCTGGGACACCTGCTGTGGTTGGTCTTCCACTTCTTCAAAGCCACCTTCCTCCTCTGACTCCTCTTCTTCAGACTCCTCTCTCTGCGTTGCCGCAGGTCCAGCAATCGACGACGACAACTTTGCTTCGGGTGGTGATGGTGACCACAACTCTTCCTCTTCATGCTCATCTACGGCCTGATCCAGCACTCTTCGCAGGGCACGCTCCAGAAAAAACGCATATGGGATGAGGTCGATGATGTTGCCTTGGGTTTGACTGACCAGGTTTGTCACCTCCGCAAAAGAACGCATGAGCCTACAGCCATTGTGCATGAGCGTTCATGCACAATGAAAAAAATACCCAGCTCCGCAGAGGCTGTCCTCCTTTTTTTTAAATTAAAAAAATCTGTTCTTACCAGTTTAATCCCTGTTTTTTCCCCTATCAGGGGCCGGTGTATGGAATCGATTTTAGGAAAGGGGAGATGGAAAAATATGGTTTGTCGGTCCTCTTACTTCCAATTTGGGGCACTGCGCGTGCGCCGTGCAATGTACTGTGCCATCCTATATGAGTGGCGTGTTAAGTAGTACTATTCTTATTAGTTTAATCCCTGTTACATCCCCTATCAGGGGACGTGTATCGAATATATTTTAGACAACCACAAAGAGTTGTCAATAGTTGACCTAAATTGTATTCCTCTATGCGTCAATCTTGGTGTAGTGATGACTGTGCTCATGCGCACGTTTGGGAGATTGGAGGCAATGGCGATTTTTCAAAGCCTATGGTCATGCTGAGGTAGTTCAGTGACAGTTAAGTGACTCAGAAAACAATGATTCTGCAGTTTGGGCCAATTGTTGGCCTAGTAGATTTTAATGATCACCTTAGATGATCACAAAGAAAATTAATGTTTTTTTCTATGAAAAATTATCCAGCCAATCGCTTTCGGTCTGTTCACAATGAAGCAATGACCTTATCATCTGGGGTGTGCCAACATTGCCAACACACTCATAGAGGTGATTGCTTCATTGTGATATGCAAGTCCCTTCACCACAACCAGGGAACGATCACAAATGGGAATTGACACATGTATGTGCCTTTTTTTTGTTTTGTTTTTGCAGCCACAGTGCAGCACCAGAGGGCAGAAAAATTAGGCATGTAAACATGTCTGAAATATTAGGTATTGTTGCAGCCACTGTTGTGGTATCAGGACAATATCCCCCCCGACAATATCCCCCTGAAAAACATCCCCCTGGACATAATCCCCCCGGGACAACATCCCCCCAGATAATATCCCCCCGGGACAATATCCCCCTGGAAAACATCCCCCTGGACATAGGTTTAGGGTTAGGATTAGAGGGTTAGGGTTAGAGGGGGGATATTGTCTAGGGGAATATTGTCCAGGGAGGACAATATTCTATGTGCCATGCACATGTGCCATGCACGGCACATGTGTCACTTGCCCAAATTCAATGGCGCCAACAAATTGCTTCCGTTGTCACACACCACTTTGCCCATCTCCAGTTGGTGCGGGGTCAGCCACTGATCCACCTGTACGGACAGGAGTGCTGGTCCGGTGTGACTCTCTGCTGTCATATTTGGGATGTGGAATAGCCCCTGGGAGCTGGGGGGGGGATGCAGTTGATGTGGAGCAAGACACAGCAGCAGAAGAGGACTCAGCCGAGGAGGTTAGCGAAGAGGATGGAGTAGGAGGAGTAGAGGAGGTGGCAGCAGGCCTGCCTGCAAGTCGTGGCGGTTTCACCAACTCCTCTGCAGAGCCACGCATTCCATGCTTGGCAGGTTTCAGCAGGTTTACCCAATGGCCAGTGTACGTGATATACCTGCCCTGACCATGCTTTGCAGACCAGGTATCAGTGGTCAGATGGACCCTTGCCCCAACACTGTGTGCCAGACATGCCATGACTTCCTTTTCCACAATAGAGTACAGGTTGGGGATTGCCATTTGTGAAAAAAATTTCAGCCGAGTACCTTCCACTGCGGTGTCCCAATAGCTACAAATTTTTTGAAGGCCTCAGACTCCACCAGCTTGTATGGTAAAAGCTGGTGGGCTAAGAGTTCCGACAAGCTAGCTGTCAGTCGCCGGGCAAGGGGGTGACTCTGTGACATTGGCTTCTTACGCTCAAACATTTCCTTGGAGCAGGAACTGCTGAAGGTGAGAGGCGGAGTTGCGGGTGGTTGATAGGGGGCAAGGAGGACAGCAGTGGTTGACGTGGCTGAAGATGCTGGACCAGGAGGAGGATGGTGGCTTTCAGTTTATGTGCTGCTTGTACTCATCATGTGTTGATCCCATAGGTGTTTGTGATGTGAGATCATGTGCCTTCGCAAAGCAGTTGTACCGAGGTGGGTGTTGGACTTCCCACGACTCAGTTTCTTTTGGCACAGGTTGCAAATGGCATCGCTGTTATCAGAGTCGGACACACAAAAAAAATGCCACACTGCTGAGCTTTGCAATGATGGCATTCTGGTGGTGGCAACAGCATGTGTTGATTGGCGTGCTGTCTAGCTGACCTCGGGTGCCGATACATGCTTTCTGACTGTGCCACTAGCTCCTTGCGAAGACCTCCATCTGCTTCCAACTCGTCTCCTCCTCCTCTCTGTCTCCCCATCTGAACTTTCCCCCTGCTCTTCTTCTCTTTGAGTGGGCACCTATGTGACATCCACGGACACATCGTCATTATCAACTGCTTCACTTGTATTTGACAATTCAGCAAAGGAACCAGCAGCGGGTACAACATCATCATCATCACACCGTACGTCCATGTGTGTAATGCTGCCTGACTGAGACATATCCCTCTTATCTACATCCTCTGGCACTAATGGTTGGACATCACTCATTTCTTCAAACTGATGTGTAAATAACTCCTCTGACAGATCAAGTGAAGTGGCTGTGGTGCTAGTGTTGGTGGTGGTGGTGGGCGGGCGAGTGGTAACTTGAGAGGTGCCCGAAGCTGAGATGGAGGAGGATTGTGCGTCAAGGTTCCGAGCGGAAGCTGTAGAAGATTGGGTGTCCTGTGTAAGCCAGTCAACTATGTCCTCAGAATTTTTCGAGTTCAGGGTATGTGGCCTCTGAACATTGGGAATTATTCTAGGGCCAAAGGAAATCACACCATGACCACGACAGCCCCTGCGGGGTGGCCTGCCTCTGCCTGTCATTTTTTTTCTAGATTAGTGGTACTATGCGTGCAAGGTACTGTGCCACCCTATATGAGTGGTGGGCAGTGGGCACAGTTCAGTCTGTGGACCTGACACTCACTGGCAGGCAACTGCAATTTTATTACAGAGGAAAAATGAAATTAATTTTTTATCTGCAAGGTGATGTGCCACCCTATATGAGTGGTGGGCAGTGGGCACAGTACAGTCTGTGGGCCTGACACTCACTGGCAGGCAACTGCAATTATATTACAGAGGAAAAATTAAAGGAATTCTTTATCTGCAAGGTGCTGTGCCACCCTATATGAGTGGTGGGCAGTGGGCACAGTACAGTCTGTGGGCCTCACACTCACTGGCAGGCAACTGCAATTATATTACAGAGGAAAAATTAAATTATTTTTTTATCTGAAAGGTGCTGTGCCACCTTATATGAGTGGTAGGCAGTGGGCACAGTGCAGTCTGTGGACCTGACACTCACTGGCAGGCAAGTGCAATTATATTACAGAGGAAAAACTAAATGAATTTTTTTATCTGCAAGGTGCTGTGCCACCCTATATGAGTGGTGGGCAGTGGGCACAGTACAGTCTGTGGACCTGACACTCACTGGCAGGCAACTTCAATTATATTACAGAGGAAAAATTAAATTATTTTTTTATCTGCAAGGTGCTGTGCCTCCCTATATGAGTGGTTGGCAGTGGGCACAGTACAGTCTGTGGGCCTGACACTCACTGGCAGGCAACTGCAATTATATTACAGAGGAAAAATTAATTGAATGTTTTATCTGCAAGGTGTTGTGCCACCCTATATGAGTGGTGGGCAGTGGGCACAGTACAGTCTGTGGGCCTGACACTCACTAGCAGGCAACTGCAATTATATTACAGAGGAAAATTTAAATAAATTTTATATCTGCCAGGTGCTGTGCCACCCTATATGAGTGGTGGGCAGTGGGCACAGTACAGTCTGTGGACCTGACACTCACTGGCAGGCAACTGCAATTATATTACAGAGGAAAAATGAAATGAATTTTTATCTGCAAGGTGCTGTGCCACCCTATATGAGTGGTGTGCACACAGTACAGTCTGTGGGCCTGTGGCATCTCACGCACGGGCAGGCAACTGCAATATATATATATAGAAAAAAATAAATAAAAGCAGACTGATGTACCAGCCCTAAAAAGGGCTTTTTGGGGTTCTGTCAGGATGCTGTCCTTACAGCAGGAGTGGACACAGAACACTGGTCTAGCTAATGATTTCCCTATTAATTCAGCAGCAGTAGCACTCTCCCTGCTCTAACTAACACTGCAGCTTCAGAATGAATCTAAGATGGATGCTGTCCTTGCTTTTTTATAGGAGGTGGGAGGGTCTGGGAGGGAGGGTATGCTGATTGGCTGGAATGTGTCTGCTGACTGTGAGGTACAGGGTCAAAATTTGCTCAATGATGATGTATAGGGGGCGGACCGAACATCGCAAATGTTCGCCCGCCACGGCGAACGTGAACAAGCGATGTTCGCTGGCGAATAGTTTGGGACATCTCTACTGATCGCTCAGTGGGTCCGGATACCGAGGTAATTCTACATGCTATCGAACACAGCAAGACCTCCCTGTCGGTTCAAATTGACCACATGGTGGAGGAATGCAACCTGATCCACAACGATCTTGATAAGATCCGGGGCCGCCTAATGGAGGCAGAGGATTCCATCTCTGCTGCTGAAGACACGGCCACTCAGCATTCTGGCCTCCTGGATGCACTGCAGAGTAAAGGGAACTCACTGATGGCCAAAGCTGATGATGCAGAGAACCACATGCGCCGCAACAATGTCAGAGGGCTGGGCCTGCCGGAGAGAGCGGAGGGAGAAGCTCCAGCAGAATTTGCTGAGGGGTTCTTCAAGGAGCTCTTGGGAATGATGGAGGTGTCCCCCACCTACGTTGTGGAGTGGGCCCACAGGGTCCCCACTGGCAGGAGGATACCGGGCACCTCCCTAGACCCTTCCTTGTCTGCTTCCCAAACTACAGGGACACAGGGAGGCCCGCAAACCTGAGCTGCGGTTTGAGAACACCTCGGTCCATCTCTATGCTGATTTCTCGGTGGAACTGCAGAAGAAACGCGGAGGTGAGACGGAAGATGTGGGAGAAGGGGGTTCAGTATGGCATGCTATACCCTAGCAGGCTGCGGGTTACTCATGGTAGCACAGTGAGGTTCTTCAATACCCCTGAAGATGCGGATGACTGGCTACTGACTCTTCGCTTAACCTGTGTTTAGTTTAATATAGACGTTGCTGCGGAATATGTCCCTTTTACATATCCCTGACTTCTGATGGTGCTACAAATTCTCTATGGGGCCTCTCCTCACTCCTGGGCACCTTCTCCACAGTTAATCACCCTATGATTCCGGACTACTACTATCAAGTCTGCTTGCTGCAGGGGAGCTCCCTTGGATGAATGTCACTTTATTTTTTGTCCCTGTGCTATTTTTTGGGGATTTTTATTTTATTTGTCCCCTTTCTATACACTGCCTTTTGGCCCGCTGTGGTGCAGGTAGGGGACACTGCTCCTTCATTAGTCTGTCACATGGTTTTCCCCTGTCTGATGGTGGACTGGATTAGTCTCTTGTCTTGGAATGTGTGAGGAGTCGAGGACTAAACAATAAGTTCAAACGTGCCCTCCTGTTTAAGTATTTGCAGTCCCATAAACCACACATTCTCTTCCTCCAAGAGACTCACCTGCTGGGCAGTAGGATCCTGGCCCTACGCAGGCACTGGGTGGGTAACTCCTTCCATGCCATTTACTTATCATATGCCAGGGGGGTCTCCGTCTTAGTTAATAAGGCTCTGACTTTCTGAGTGGAGCAGGTTATTATGGATCCCAAGGGTCAGTATATTATTCTTGCCTTAATAATTGATGCACAGCTGTATGTTTTTGTGAATGTTTATGTTCCCCCACCTTTTTCTGGTTCAGTGTTGTACCATATTTATGATCGCCTGGCTGAGTTCACCACTCCTAGGGTCTTTCTGGCTGGCAATTTCAACAACATCCTGGATGGGGAGTTGGACACATCCAATTGGAGTAGAAAGTCGTGTCTGGACCTTTTTAACTGGGCCTCGACCCTGCTGCTCACTGAGTTGTGGAGGTGGAAGAACCCCGAGACTCGGCTGTACTCACACGTCTCCGCTTCCCATCATTCAGGATCCCAAAATGATCTGGCCTTCTGCCCCTCATCGGCTCTACCCCTCAGCTAGATACTTACAGTACCTGCGGGCTTATCTGATCATTTGCCACTTGGGATTGTGCTGGGGCTGGGGGATCGGAGGAGGGGGGATGGATGGAGGTTGAGTACTTGCTACAGCACATTTCGCAAATTCACGAAAGAGGACAGAGTCTACCTGATGAAAAGGCAGCAGTTGTAGTGCTAGCAATTTGGCCAAGCTAGCATTTAGACACTGAACATTTGGATGGCTGGGACGGTATTTTTTTTTACATGTCAGCAACTGAGGTAGTGAAATTTGCCTGGTGAAATCAACAGTTGGTGTAATGTTAGCAGATTGGGTGCAAGTACCTGTGGCACCCATTGCTATACCATTATCCCTCTCAGTGCAGGTTTTTGAGAAGGCTTGAAGTATAATAGGGGTAGATATCCCAGATGAGGAGCAAGGAGAAGTCTGTATTTTTTTATGATATGGGTCTTTCAGGTGCTGTAGCCAATGGACTGCATGGCAGGTCATCTTATGTCTTGTCAAGCATGCGGTGCCCAAGCGGCTGGTGTTTTAGCCACGCTTGATCCACTTTAGACAGAGATTGCAAACAGCATTGCTACAGCCTGCTGCAAATGTGCTGAAAAAAGCCCACACCAATGATTTTTTGGAAGTCAGAGGGGAGTCCGCAGTGCACAGCACCTGTGGAGCTCTGTGGTGTGATGCAATAGGGTAGCTGTCCTTAAGCTGGCCGCTGTAGGACATCCTGGCTCTTTGGAGTTGTGCCTCCTCCTCCTCTTTCTCACTTTCCTCCTCTGTTCTCTCAGGCACCTAAGCACAGTCAGTGACCTCATCATCCCCTCCCTCCTCGCCCCTGGAGCAAACTTGGCAGTATTATGCAACTGGGGGAACATGACTGCTAGTTTCATGTCTGTCAATGGCACCCCCTCTCTCTAGGCTTACGTTACTCCCTTTTTCAACCTGGGAACCAACATTGGAGCATTCAAATTGCTATGCATCCTCCAGCAGCATGTAACTGACACTATGATTGAATAATTCAAGTGACTCCTTTGTGCATGATGGTGGGGCTACGGAAGGAGTAGCTGTGGACAAGGAGCCTGTGGAATAGACCTCTTTGGCAGCTGTGGTAGAAGGCAAACTAGTATGAGCCTTGATGACAGAGAACGAGGAGGGCTTAGTTATCCAATCCACTAACTCTTCTGCATGTTGTGGCTCAATAACAAAAAACAAAAAAGGACAAGCATGCCCCCCCTGCAGAGGATGCACCATGTCCACGACCACCACTTTTGACTTGACACAGAGGCTGCTTGCCCTCTTTTAGTGGCCTGTGAGTGTCTGCCTCTCCTTGTTGGCCCTTCGGATATGTTGGGGATTCTTTGGGGTAATTTTTATAACTTTTAATTATAGTGTAGGATGGAAATATGGTGCTTAGGTGCAATACTTTTGTGCTTGAGAAATTATTACCAATCACTTAAAGTCCTAGGTAGGGTGGCCGTGATAGGATTATAAAGGCAACTGCTACCCAAGGTAAGTAAAGTTAAGTTTTTAAAAGTTCCATATAAAAAGTTATTGACATGAGTTCACATACTTGATATGTACAAACAAACAGATGCAACAATGGGGGCGTCCTGATGACGTCAGACGTATGACGAAACCAGTCGGGCCAACGCGACATCGGACGTGACTTGACCACGCCCCCACTAGCCGGCTTCTTTTTGTTGATAGCGTGCTGGGAGACGCCGCTGTATTGTGTATTACTACATGCCCTATGATGTCTTCATACATGTGAGTGTATTTGCCTTGATTTTAATAAATATAGTGTTTTATACGGAATTACACTATGTTCCTGTTACCATTTTTTACATACCATTGTTTGCTGCTTAATTGCTGAGTACCTACCGTTTAACATTGGAGGAGAGACATCTGGTGGAGTTTCCTGGCATTACATCAAGTTTATATTTTTCTATCCATTCATTTGGGTGACCCATATACTCTGGTAAGCTGCTAGTTTGCTTACTTGGTGATCCCTCTCTCCTGGTGTAGCTCCTTCCTCCTTCTCATCTTACTCTTGGTTCCGGGACTTACCTGCTGAGACCTGTGGTTTCTTCGGATTTCTTTGGCACTTCTACATCTATGTTTTTTACACTTGTGGTGGACTTTTTTTGATTTTTGTTTTATACGGAATTACACTATGTTCCTGTTACCCTTTTTTTTATATGCCATCGTTTGCTGCTTGATTGCTGAGTACCTACCATTTAATATTGGAGGAGAGACATCTGGTGAATTTTCCTAGTATTACATCAAGCTTGTATTGGTCTATCCATTCATTTGGGTGACCCACGTATTCTGGTAAGCTGCAAATTTGCTTACTTGGTGACCCCTTTTTTTCCTGGTGTGGCTCCCTCCCCCTTCTTAATTTACCCTTGGTTCCGGGACATATCTGCTGAGACCTGTGGTTCCTTTGGATTTTTTTTGGCACTATATATTTGTGTTTTTTACCATTGTGTTGGACACATTTTTTGAATATATATATCCAAATTTTTCTTTTATATGGACTTTTTTTATCACATATTTTTGTACATTACTTATTAACATATTTATTATTTAGTAACTGTAATACATACCCCAAATGAAGGTATTTTATGGAAAGACAGAGAGCCGTAGATATAAAAAATTACAAAGACAATTTACAATGAGAATGCCAGGACCATATGGTGGTAATAAGTGGTCTATAGTGGGGATAGCCTAGCCATCCGCAGCTAAAACATGGTTTCACAATGATCCTCAAAAGCAGGGCCAAATGGTATTAACAAGGACGGCCCAATGGAATAACAAGATGTTGGATAATCTGTGAAATGTGGTTGAAATAACTTGAGTTCAAAGACAATTGTGATAGGTATTGTGTCATATAGATGTAGCACCCAACAGGTAGGTGCTAGGTAAAGGTATAGTGGGCCTTGTCTGCCTAACAGCAGGGCTGTGATTTATTTAGTCAAGGTGTCATGGTTTCCAGGTGTGCCTGCTGAAGGGGGAGTCTCCCCACTGGCTCCTGTGAGAGGTTTCTCATAGGGCGGTGAAGGAAACCCAATCAGGGGACACATCCAGGCTTGTAACTACCCCAGAAGTCAGATTGTGCTGCAAAGGATTCTGGGAGTGGGTATAAGTTTGGGGGTGGCACATGACACAATGTCTTTGGCGGAAGCAGAGTCCCAAGATGGAGAGTGCAGCTGTCTCTCCTCCTATTTGAGGAAAGAGAATGTCTCGAGGTGTCGCCTGAGAATCCGGAGAGTGCTGAGTTGAGCTGAGGGGATCTGGTGTGCCGAGAACCTGCGGACAGAGAGGGGTTCAGTCCCAGGAAAGCCCACACAGGTCGTGAGTACTGAGGATTGCCCCTGGGGGTCTGCCAGAGTTAAAGGGGACCACTCCGGAAGAGGTTTGGGGATCCAGTGCCAGCTAGCGGAAAGGGGGTATCTAGGTTGAGGACCCTGAAGTTACAGAGGGGGGTGCATAGACAGTGAACCCTGAAGAATTCAAGGTTCAAGGTTAAAGGGGGCACCTACTATTAGGCCCTGAATTGTACAGAGTGTGCCAGTTGGGATTTACAATTCTACAACATACTACCTCAAGCCAGAGCAAGGTGGGAGGGAAGTATTCAGTGACTTGTTGCAGTGTAACAGTGTCGGAGGTTCTACAATTTCACAGTCCTGGATCTTTTGGACTTTAAGTCAAGGATTTAGCACTTCTATTAAGCTACAGAGTATCCTCAGAGTTAGTGAATGTTGGCTGGCACAGGCTGGCATTAAGGAAGTGACAACAGGCATTTTTTCAGGAACCAAGTCCCAAGTGTATATAGTTGAAGCCTACAGGAGTATCCCACTTATTCCCTTCTCCCATCCCCTTTATCTACAATAAAACAACAAAACCAAGATGCCGGAGTTGTCCATGTCTCAGTCTCTACATCCAGGGCCGTAGCTCACATGGGCTGGAAAGGTAACCGAGGACAATGGCAGACCCACATCAGGCCACAGGCCTCGAAAACCTGCTACATAGAGATATAAAGGTAAATATGTAAAGACATAGTATAGAAAAAGCAAGGTTTCCAAACATTAATACCTGAGATCTAAATGGGTCCTCTAGATGTAAATATTCCCAAAGAAGTGGAGGTTGGGACAGATGTAAATGTCTAGTGGTTATAGAGATGTCTCCAACATATTGCATTTTAGAAGAGATACATCAGAACAGAGGCTGGGCAAAAGATGCTTACCAGCAGGTCTCTAGTCTAGTGTATGAGTGATAACCGGCAGCTCAATCTAACAAGTTGCCGGTATATCATGATTTTATAACAAGTGGAGTGGGACGCCAGAGCATGCGCAGCATGAGGCTGTCGCCACGTATGCGCGGAAAGTGGCCAATAGGATCGTCCGTCAGTGGAACGCACGGCGCCCTCCCATCGAATCGGAAGTGCGTCATGCATTTCAAGGACGCCGGCGCAAGGTAGTGACATGGCTAGCCACTCGGCAGTGCCACTAGGATAGAAGGCATCCCAGAGAGAGCCAGAACTGAGCAGAGGGGGCACTGCATAATCGTGCAGAGACCCCTTGGCGCGCCGGGTGAAAACATGTAATTGCGAAGAGCAAGACACCCTGCATATAGACCAACTGGTGCTAAGGGAAAGGGAAAGATGAAAACAAAACGTGTGTCCAAACAATGCATGAACAATACAGGAACAGTACAGGAACATTGTAGAAATAAAGGCATTAAGAGGACAGATTTTTAAACAATATTATCTATTAGATGTCCCATATCTGTCTACAAAGGGTCAATCTATGAACCTATACATTTTATTTAATATAGTATTTCAAGTTGTTGGTTATGTGTATCGTTAAAGTGAAACTTATGTCATTCTAAGAGCATAGTAAAGTTACACTGTTTGCTCCGCATATGTCTGTTTGTAAACTAATTATAGAAACTATATCAATAGACAAAACTAGCGATGGGTATACCCTACCAGCAGTCATATGTGCTTGGTGCACTGAAAACTGTTTTATTATTGTTTTTTATTTTTGGGGGTGATTTTTAAAACTTTTTATTATAGAGTGTGGGATGGGAATGTGGTGCTTGGGTGCAATACTTTTGTGCTTGGTGCATTATGAACCGTTTTATTATAGTTTTTCTTTTTTTTAATAAAAAAAGTAAGGGTTCAGCAACTGTTGAGCATTTTTTTTACTGCTGCTACAGAAAAAAATAATAAGATAAATGTAAAAGAAATTAAGAATGCCAAAAAAAAAAAAAAACAGTGGGAACGCAGAAGGAAGGCAATCTGTGACTCAGAAGAAGGACTAGCAATTATGGACACTTTTTTTGCTGTAAAAAAAAATAAATAAATATATATATATATATATATATATATATATATGAAAAAAAAAATGAAAAAAATGAAAAAAAAAGAAAGCAAAAAAAAAAAAAAAGCAAACCACTGCCGACGCAGAAAGGGGAACACCTGCGACGCAGAAGAGGGTGAATATCCCCCTTGGAAAACATGTGTCCCTGTGTCGTCATGCGTAGGGGAGGAGCCTGGACGGTGTTCTGCTTAGACCAGGAAGTGAAGGAGCAGCACGCACAGCTACTCCACTCCCACCCTGTTGCCATCACATACGGTCACCAGAGACTATTACCAGAGGTTGTTTTATGTTTGGTGCACTAAAGCACCCACAAAATGTGAGTACTTTACTTTACTTTTCTGAATAAAAAAACATTTTTTAAAGAAGATATAAGCACTATTGGAGTCCCCCTTTTTTTCTATGTTAAAGCGGAGTTCCGGGCACAAAATCGGTATTTTTTTTTTGTGCCCCTCCGCTAGCTACACATAACCTGAAAAGGAATTGGATAGTTATTTTTTTTTTTTTTTGTATACTCACCTTGTAATCGAAGATCGTAAATACTCACCTCAGGGTACTTCCTCCTCCAGCGCAGAGGCTCACCCCGTCACTTCCTGCCTCACGATGATTCCTGGGAGCTGAACGTCATCGCTCCCAGGAATCAATGCGACGGCACCGGCCCCGCAAGTCACTTCCGGGCGACGCCGCACCGGAAGTGACGAGAGGGGCCGATGCGGCGCATTCTGGGAGAAGAAGACGCGGAAGAAGACACCGAAGAGGACCGCGCCGGCTTCAGCTGCCCACAAGAGAGATGGAAACGCTGTGGAAGAAATTTTCAAAGTAAGTATTTCTTCTAAAAGGTAAGTGCGAACCGGGACAGATCAGAGGCTAGCCATTGTGGAATGTGCTAGCCCTGACTGTCCCGGGGGTATGTTCATTAAAAAATGAGATCTGTGCCCGGAACTCCGCTTTAAATCGCTCTCCTGAGGGACTGGTATACCATCTGTGACTCTAGGAAAGGCGACCCATTAAGGGTAAACTGCTTAATTGCTAGGTCACAGGAGCGGAGTTGAGGACCCAGTCACATAGGGTGTTGTGGTGAAGGCACTTTTTACTACGAAAGTTACTACTGGAAACACTATTTGGTCACTCCAAAGTGGACTTTATATAGAGTTTTTGGGAAGTACAATATTTATATCACAGAACATTGTCACCAGCACTTTTACCACGCTTAAGGAAGACAATATTGTTTGCAATAGGTTTTCACATCAAATTATTTATTCACTAATTTTATAACATTTATTTTTTAATATATTCATTCACCTATTTAAATGTTGATCACATTGGCACGCTTTGCACTTTAAATCTCATGATTGATTGTCACTTATTTCATTTTTGAACATATTTATTGATCATTCATTTATCATTTGGCACGTTTTGCACCTTAAGTGCCGGTTCACATATGCGCGGCTGTGGCGATCGCATATAATATCGGAGTGCACTGCTCCATCATTATATGCGATTGGGTGTGCGGTGCGAATTCAGCCATACACTCTGTATGGCTAAATTCGCACTGCACCCGCAGCAAAGACGCACAGGACCCTTTTTTTGAGCCGTATCAGGATCGGATCGCACAGTGGTTCACACTAGTGCGATCCGATCCTGTGCAAACTGTAAGATCACACTGCGATATGCGATCAAACTGGGGGTGTCGTTAAGATTACACTGACACCCCCAGCGTATCGCATATGGCAGTGTGAACTGCCAAGGGTGCATTTGCGATGCAGGAACAGGCTTCGAATTCGCAGCCTTCCCGCATCGAATAAGTACGAACCGAGCCTTAATCTTATGATTGATTGTCACTTATTTAATTTTTGAACACATTGATCGTTCATTTTTCATTTATATTATTTATTATCTATTACATATTGCACATTTATATACATATTTGGAGCACTTTATATTGCGCGGCACTATTTAATTTATTTAGTCATACACACAGGCCATGATCTCTTTGCTCTTGCAATGGCTACCCTATTGTCACCTAAAGTCTCCTTTCTGCTTATCCCACTATTGTCTCTACTTTAGACATATGGGGATCCATTCTACATACTGCAAGGACTTTTGATAACTTTCACTTAGCCAAAATATCCATTAGGACCTGTGAGTGCAAGATTGGATTGAACATGGTTACAATTTTAAGGATTTTTGCTTGCAGGAAAGACCATTGCAGATAGCTATAGGATGTATCAGATTACACATTCATTTATTCAGCTCAAGGAAACCAATTGAAATTCCTCAGTCAGTTTGGCAATTCCTAACTGCTGCATCCAAATTAAAGGAGAAAGGTTTATTTTTATTTATTTTTTAAAACGTATTGACTCGCCATCCAATGGATGTGAAAACTGTAACTATACAAAAATGGAAAGTAGAGTTGTCCAAGTCTTTTAGCTCAGAATAATGACATAAAGCTATCTGTTTTTGTAATAATGCATTAGACTGCATAGACCACTGCGATATTTCTCAAAAATGTTTTCATAGATGGTTAAAATGTTTTCCTGCAGCCTCCCTATGATGCTGGAGGAACTGTATACAGATTGGTAATCTTTTTCACATTCTGTGGAATTGCAAAAAGTTTCTGAAAATCAGTTTATGTCCTCATCTCCACACGTATTGGGAATGTTACACATCCCCCGCACGATGGAGTGGTGGTGGCCCATGTGTTGTTCGCAGCTTGACTCACAATTACCAGTAAATGGAAGTCCTCCAAGGCCCCTAACCTATCCAATGTTATCAGTCAATTGAATAGCCATTGCCAATATGACATTATGTTAGCTTTCAAAAAATTCAGAGCAGATAGATAGAAGTGCTCAATGTGTGCTGCCCTTTTTTTATGCTTATTTCTTTTAGTGCAGAAAGAACCATATTATGGCTTCTCAATGAAGGAGTGAGAGGCCCATGGTCTTTGAAACACAGATAGAAAGGCAAAAACTTTACCATTTTTTTTACTTTAATTTTTATTGATATTAAAGTGAAATAACATTACACATGCCAAAAACAAAATCTGTTTACATAGGGTTGTATCTAGCATTCAGTTATACTCATCCATCATTTGTAACCTCCACTTAAGGAAGCTAATACCTATGTAAAGGAATAACAAGTAAGCAATGCAATAGTTTGATTCAATCATAAAGCTGTTGATAGATCTCTTGGGAAAAGAAACACAAAAGGTAATAAAAGATAATGATAGCAACAACATTTCATGACTACACATGAAAATGCAAACTTCATGAATGCACAAAGTGAAAGGAGAGAGGCTAAGACTCTGTTTAGACGCTTTAGGATAACTAGACCTCCAATTGCTTGAAATATCTATCTGCTACAGACCTTTTAAAAACACTGATCTCTTTAAACAATATGCTCCTCAAATAGGCCTTCAAAGCATCCCACACAGTCAAAGATGAAGCAGACAAAATTATTAAATGTAAAGAATTCATTAGGGGATTCCCATATGGATCCGCCCTGCCAGAGTATGCACAGCCAAAATGGATTGACTCTCCTATAAAAATGGTCTGGGGGCACTAAAGAAGGTTAGCTGTACAAACAAGGGGGAATGGTTAGAAAGACCCTTAGCATGGTATAAGACATTAGTTACATAAGGTAGAATGAAGTCAGTACCCAGAGCCATATCTATCCAGGACAAGGAACTGTAGGTACTAGAACAGCAGGAGTAGAGTTGAGTGGTGGGGTTACATAATCTCCATATGTCACAAAGACCCATTTCCTAGATTTGGTCAGCAAATAGTGTACAGGACTGCAGTAACAATCCATACCAGGATTTCCTACAGCATTGAAATCCTCTACAGCCTTAAGAGGAACCTCAAATCCTCCACAGCCAGAAGAGGAGCCCCATGATAATCCCCCAACAAAAGGGCCATAACCCTGAGGTTATGCAAAGCTGCTAATGTGATCGGGTGCTAGATGCCAGCTGCTGCCAAAAAACTGCTAAATCCACACTGCAGAGGCATCTCCTGGTAGCTGTGACCCTCCCCCTGCCTCCTAGAGGGATCGGTGCCCCTCCTGGATCATTCTGTAATGCCTTTCGATCACCAGATCCATGAGGAGAAAGAAAGTGTCGGGAGGTGCTCTCCAAGATTGTGCAGGAGTTCTATATGTTGCTAGTTAATATGCTGTCCAATCTTCATACCCCTGGTAGGATAGGGTGAGAAATTAATCTTGGGGAGCTTGAGGTGGAGACTTGGCAGGCTGTGCTGGAGCAAGTTTTACTAATATCTCTTTTGTCTATGCAATGTCTATCTCAACTATTTATAATACACAGGGTATATAGAACGCCTAAGAAGCTTTATAAGTGGAACTGTAGGGAGAGTCAGGATTGCCCAAGATGCTGTAATTCCCCTGCAAATCTCTTACATATGTTTTTCCATTGCCCTAAGCTGGCTGTCTACTGGAAACTCATTATTGATTTGATAAACAAGCCCTTTAAAGAGTTCTTCTGTATTTGGGGACCCTTCATAAAATGTTTTCAACTGTTCATGTACCTTTCAGTTTACAGTATGTGGTGGTTTGCTGTTTTCTTTTCAATAATTTTTATTGAATTTTCACATTGAAATAAACAATAAAAGCATTGAAGTCAGTGGTTTGCTGTTTTGAGGGTTCACATTTATTTGGAAAAATAAATGAATATAACAAAATGTACACATTAAATGATGTTGTACTATAAGAGATCTATAAGTGAAAATGAAATTACATATACAGTTATTATACTCAATGCTGTACTTTCATTTTTTTCAATGCAAGGGACCAAACGTTTAAATTCCACCCTTATTGGGAAACACAATTATAATCTATAGTAAGGCTAATAAAGAATTATATTCAGCTGTGAAAGACAATCTTTTCAACTTGTATATTTCTTTTTGCCAAAGGGTCCTTGTAAGGGCCAAAATAGGCATCTTCCTGTGATCATGGAGTTTTGTGTGCATTTACTATGCTTCCTAGAGCTTGCATATTTACATACATCCTATAATTACCATCTGCACAGCCAGAGGCATTTGCTGGGAATGGGTTGATTCCATCTGTTGATGCAATTTTATCAAAATAATTTGCATTTATTACCTTCCTATGCAATGCTTTTGTATAGATTATTAAAAAATACAACTACTTGCAGGAATAGAATAGAAAATATATTAAAACTAAAAAATAATACATCATTTATGTTTGTTTATGTTTAGAGGCAGTTAATAACATTTCTGCTATGTTTATACTAAAATAATGAAAAACAACTTGATATTTATGATAAAACATTCTAAAGTCATGTTTATTATAACTAAATATTGACAGTATATTCTGTATTTAGTATTTATTGACATTTTGAAGACTTAATTTTTAGGGGTTCTGGGTGCTTGTTTTTTTTTTTTTTTTTTGTTATATTAAAAACAAAATTGTGAAACACCGCTTTGATGCAGTTCAAAATAAACAAAACAAAATTTGTTGTCTTCCTTTAACTAAACCAGTCATTCTTCACTAAAACAGGGGATCTTCAAACTGCCTGCAGGAGGTCCCTAGCCAAGCACAAATCATAACAGTTAATTTACATTCCATTTAAAAAATGTATTTGTGCTTAAGCCAATATATGCTGCATTTGCTGAAGTGCAACAGAAAGTGTATGGAAATCCTTCCAACGTAAAGTAAAATCTCCTCTTAGACAACAGTCACTGTAAAAGGTGTCTGCACTGAACCATACTAAGCCACATGCTCTCAAAAATGGTAGGGATGTGAATATCTAAGAGGGGGCTTATTGAAATCTGGAAACCCCCTTTAGCATAGGGGGCCTCCAGATATCCAACCTCCACTAGGTGAACGAGTAAGGTGTACACACTGTAGCACCCCTTGTTACTCGTTAGTAAAAAAAAAAAAATGTAAATAGCAAATAGAAACACCCACATCATGGAAAAAAACCAAAGCTGAAAAATATCCCCTTATGTAAATCCAATGTCAATCATGTGATCCAGTGATGTAGGACCATGACAAACACCATACACTCTCCGACAATGTTTACCTGTGTATGCGATGACCCGTCGCACCCAATGATGTTTACTCACCACTAATCCCTATCCAAATGACAGATCCAAGACAGCTGTTGTATGTAAAAAAAACAGCCAAGAGTCATGTCATTGACCAAAAATAGTCATGACCATATTAATCATCAACGGGGGGCTTGGCGGGGCAAACTTGCCAAATCAGGTCTGTTGTTTCACCCATTTATCAAACTGTGAACACACTGGGTTTAGTTAAAACTCATGTTTACTCTGAACCTGAAACTCATCCCTAGAAGTCAAATCGAAATATGAATATACCATGCACATATACTTAAATGTTATAATGCATGAAAAAAAAAATATATATATATTTAAACCCTTGCCTGATGAACATATTTTGAATTATAGTGACTAATTCATCTGCAGTTACTGTCCCAATCACTGCTTTTTAAACATGTCCCTATAATGTATGGATTTCAGATTAAAGATTTAAAAAATATACTCTAAGTACTGTATTTTCTGGCGTATAAGACTACTTTTGAACCTCAAAAAATTCCCCCAAAAATGGGGGGTCGTCTTATACGCCGAGTATAATATCTCCAAGGTAACCTAAGTATATTTATTATCGGTAGATGTAATCTCTCAAGACGCTGGCTGTGTGGGAATCCTGTATTGGTATACCATATGTACCGTAGCTTCGGCTACATACAGTGTACCGTGCTGAGCCAATCAGGGAGAGCGATGTATCCTATTATTGAATGCAAAGCCTGCTCGGATTGGCGGAGTAACATCAGCCCGCCTCTCTGACTCTGTCAATAATAGAATACATCGCTCACTGTGATTGGCTCAGCGTGGTATACTGTAAGTAGCCGAAGCTACGGTACATACGGTATACCGGTACAGGATTCCCACACAGCCAGCGTCTTGAGATTACATCTACTGGAAATACTTATACTTAGGGTACCTTGGAGATAATATGAGAGATTACATGTATTACAGTACTTGGGGTACCTTGGAGATCTATGAGAAATCTGATGTTTTTCAATGGTGTTGCCTTGCTTCGGAAGGGGGGTAGTCTTATACGGCGAGTTTAGCCCAAAACCTATGTTTTAACCTGAAGATTAGGGGGGTCGTTTTATACGCCCAGTCGTCTTATATGCCGGAAAATACGGTAGTTGCTTTAAAATTTGGAAAAGAAGTATATTTATAGAAAAGATGACCACTACAGCTAATCCATGTATATTTTAACCATCAAATGATAGGAGAGAAAAACTGCAGCAATACATGCAAGCTCTTGTTTGAAGACAGGAAAGATCAGGTAAAATATTTATTAGTATGCAAAAGATAAAAAATGCAGAAGTTAACCAGGATGGTGTTTATGGATGGAGAATAATAGGAAACCAATCACTTTTAGGTTTTAAATAGTTGAATACAGTAGAATAAGCTTAACTACAGTGGGATAGTGGTTATTATTTAAAAAAATTGTATAAGGTACCCTCACCTTTAGCACACATACAAAACCACAAATCACCTAATCTTTGTAGGTTTAGTTTATAAACTTAAAGTGTTAATAAACCCACGTCAGTAAAATCAGTCTGTATATGTAGTAAAGCATGCTTGTTATACTCAATGTGGAACCTAAGGGGTTAAACCTCTGCATTGTGTAAAAAGGCTGTTTGATTCTGTCTTGTGTGATCCTCCCCTTCTTCCACAATCCCCAAATCATCTCCTGATATAACAGAACTTTGTGGGCAAGCTGGACATGCTCAGTTTGGTGTGTATTCCTAGAGAGTTTTTTTATTTTTTTTGGGAGGGTCCAAATATTCAGCACAGGGCCAATCAGCACTGTCCAGATAGCGGGTTAGAGGCCCTGCAGCCTCCTAGGACAGTCAGGGGAGAATGAAAAATCATACTACAATCTTTAACCAGACACTCACTGACAGAAGTCACAACACTGCTCTAACTGCTGATAAGAAAAGGTATTTAGCAGGTTATATTTAATAAAACTATTGCATGCCCATGTTCTGTGTACTGTTGGAGACCAGATATAGAGAATGCAGGGCCCTGGGTTTAGTAACACTGAAAGTTAAATTTGGTTAACAATTAAAGATAATTGCCATTGCAGAAGATTTTAGACTAAACATGCCTCTTAATGTTCAAATAACTGTCAAGTGTGAAATGAACATGTACCTGTAGCTATGATAAGAATAAGGCCCTACAGTGGTTGTGGTGTCTTTGTACTTACTATAACAGAATCATTATTTTTTTGCTGAATGGGTGCTATAGAAAATACACTGCTAAAAACGGGATATACAATACTCATAATTATTACCAGAATCATTTCATCATGAAAAATTATTACTATTACATTACATTTTCATTGAGTCTGGTTTTGATAAGTAATGCTGAGAGTATTTAAGCTAGAACTATGTTCCATTTTGTAAGAATAGTTTAATACAAAGCATTACAATTATTAATATTCTTTTAACTATTTATTGTGTTTTTATGGCTGAAAAGCTAAAGAAAAAAAAAAGAAAAGAACCCCATATCAACTGTATGACAGTGAGTTACGCTGAATTGTTGACATTTATGCCAATTTTTGCAATATAGCAAAATAGCCCATACATATACAGATTAATTAGTTATATTATCAGTTAATTGCAAATTACTCATACAGGCTTCCACTCGAAATTAATAATTTGGTAAGAGTTACCTATTTACATATACACTATGTTAATGTGATTAAAACTGCATGGTATTAGGTACAGAGACATAATATTGATGCATTAAATTGGTAGTTTATGGAATGTTTCTACAAAAAAAGAATATACGTTTAACACACAAAATAGCCTAAAAGAAATACATCTATCATTCATGAAATCTAGCAGCAAACAAAGTAAAATATCATACCAGATATACAGTAGTACCCACTAGAAAGTGAACAGAAAATGACTATTGTAGGATGATTCAGGCTTTACCAACGAGACTGATGACCTCAACCTAGATTACTACATAACATAAAAGCATAGTCACTCACAAAACAGTTATAATAAGCCTTTCAGCAAATTACTAGTCTGAATGAATATATTTGTCAGGGTCCGGACTGGTAGCAGGAGCGGTGCAGGGAGTGTATCCGCTGTGTCAGTGAGGGATTGGCATGGACCGTACCAGAGAATCGGTTCTAAGTAGTTACTGGTTTTCACCAGAGCCTGCCGCAAGGCGGGATGGGCTTGCTGCGGCGGTAACTACCAGGTCGTGTCCTCTGGTAGCGGCTCAACCTCACCGACTGCTGATATAGGTGTAGTACAAGAGGGACAGGCAGAGGCGTAGTCAGACGTAGCAAAGGTCAGGGCAGGCAGCACAGGTTCAGAGGCGGTAGTCGTTAGCAAAGGGTTCGGCAACAGGCAAAGGATAACACAGGTAACGCTTTTACTAAGGCAACAAAGATCCGGCAAGGGCAAGAAGGGGCAGGTCACTTATATATGAAACAGGAAACAGGAAACAGAGAACAGGAAACAGAGAACAGGAAACAGGAAACAGAGAACAGGAAACAGGAAGGGAGGTTTGGACCAGGCACCAATTACTGGTGCACTGGCTCGTTATATTTCAAACAGCCGGCGCGCGCGCGCCCTATGGTGCAGGGACGCGCACGCCGGGAACCACGTGAGCGGGGAGCGGAGGAGAGAGCCAGAGCGGGAACAGGTGAGTGGATCTGGGATGAACGCCGCGAGTGCTCCGGTCCAGGAGCAGGGATCGGAGCGCTCAGCGTTACAGTACCCCCCCCCTTTGGTCTCCCCCTCTTTTTGGTACCCAGAAACTTGAGGATGAGGTTACGGTCCAAGATATTCTCCTCTGGCTCCCAGGATCTCTCTTCAGGACCGCAGCCCTCCCAGTCCACCAAAAAATATCTTCTCCCCCTGACCAATTTAGAGGCCAATATCTCCTGAACGGAGAAGACATCCGAGGTACCGGATACAGGCGTGGGAGGAAGATTCTTGGGGGAAAAGCGATTAAAGACCGCAGGCTTGAGGAGGGAGACATGAAAACAGTTGGGAATTTTAAGGGAGGAAGGGAGATGGAGTTGGTAACACACAGGATTGATCCTCTTCTTGACCTTGTAGGGTCCCAAATAACGAGGACCAAGCTTGTAACTAGGAACCCTGAAGCGGACATACTTGGAGGAGAGCCAAACTCTGTCCCCAGGAACCAGGACAGGAGGAGACCGACGTTTCTTGTCCGCTTGGATTTTCATGCGGGATGAGGCCTGTAAGAGGGACAGGCGCGTCTCACGCCAGATGGCAGAAAAGTCTTGCACCAGGTCATCCACTGCAGGTACACCGGAGGAGGATAACGGCAGAGGAGGCAGAGGATGACGACCGTAAACCACGAAGAAGGGAGACTTGTTGGTGGCGGAAGAGTCTTTGTGGTTATAGGAGAACTCCGCCCACGGGAGGAGGTCGACCCAATCGTCTTGACGGGAGGAAACGAAGTGGCGAAGGTAGTCGCCCAAGATTTGATTGACCCGCTCTACTTGTCCGTTGGTTTGGGGGTGGTATGAAGAAGAGAAATCCAGCTTGATTTTAAGCCGTCCACAAAGAGCCCTCCAGAACTTGGACACAAACTGGACTCCTCTATCGGAGACAATATGTGAAGGCAGGCCGTGTAACCGGAAGATGTGTCGGAGGAAATGCTTGGCCAACTGAGGTGCGGATGGTAAGGCTGGCAATGGGATGAAGTGCGCCATTTTCGAGAAGCGATCTACGACGACCCAAATTATAGTTTTCCCGTGAGATGGTGGTAGGTCCGTAACAAAGTCCATCGCGATATTGGACCAAGGGGTCTCTGGTATGGGAAGTGGCTGGAGAAAGCCAGCGGGTCTTTGGCGAGGGGTTTTGTCTCTGGCACATACAGAGCAGGACTGTACAAATTCAGAGATGTCCTTCTCCAAGGATGGCCACCAATATCTCCTGGAGATAAGTTGTAGAGTCTTTCGGACGCCAGGATGTCCTGCGAGAAGAGAAGAATGTCCCCACTTAAGAACCTTTAGGCGAAGACGGGGAGAAACATAGGTCTTTCCAGGAGGGAGGTTACGCAAGTCAATAGGTGCCACGGTGACCAGACATTCCGGGGGCACAATGTGCTGTGGCTTGACTTCCTCTCCTGTGACATCAGACGAATGAGAGAGGGCATCGGCCCTGAGGTTCTTGCTCGCTGGACGAAAGTGGATCCGGAAGTTAAATCTGGCAAAAAATAGAGACCAGCGAGCTTGGCGAGGATTTAGTCTCTGAGCAGACTGGAGGTAAGATAAATTTTTGTGATCCGTGTAGATGTTCACGGGATGTACCGATCCTTCCAGTAAATGCCGCCACTCCTCCAAGGCCAGCTTGATGGCGAGTAATTCTCTATCCCCAATAGAATAATTTCTTTCAGCGGGAGAGAAAGTCTTAGAGAAAAACCCGCAAGTAACCGACTTGCCTCTCGTAGTCTTTTGCATGAGCAAAGCACCAGCACCAACAGAGGAAGCATCTACTTCCAGGTAGAACGGCTTAGTAGGATCCGGTCTGGACAGAACTGGGGCGGTGGCAAAGGCAGACTTAAGAGCGCTGAAGGTCTTCTCGGCCTGGGGCAGCCAAGATTTCGGGTTAGCCCCCTTCTTGGTTAGGGCTACAATTGGTGCCACAAGGGTGGAGTAATGCGGGATGAACTGTCTATAATAGTTTGCGAATCCGAGGAATCGCTGGATGGCCTTAAGGCCAGAGGGATGAGGCCAGTCCAGGATGGCGGACAGTTTGACAGGATCCATTTGTAGTCCCTTGGCAGAAATGATGTAACCCAGGAAGGGAAGACTGGTACGGTCGAACAAGCACTTTTCAAATTTAGCGTAGAGACGGTTCTTCCTGAGACGGGAGAGTAATAAGCAGACATGAGCACGGTGTTGATCCAAGTTAGTAGAGAAGATGAGGATGTCATCCAAATAGACTACGACACAGGTATAGAGCAGGTCTCGGAAAATGTCATTAACGAACTCCTGGAAGACCGCTGGAGCGTTACAGAGTCCGAAAGGCATGACTAAGTACTCAAAATGCCCGTCTCGGGTGTTAAAAGCCGTCTTCCACTCGTCACCCTCTCGGATGCGAATAAGGTTATAGGCCCCTCTGAGATCCAACTTGGTAAAGTACTTGGCGCCTTGTAACCGGTCAAAGAGTTCCGTAATCAGGGGAAGAGGGTAACGGTTCTTTACAGTAATGCTGTTGAGACCCCGAAAGTCTATGCAAGGCCTAAGGGTACCGTCCTTCTTCGCAACAAAGAAGAATCCTGCTCAGGCAGGAGAAGAGGATTTCCTGATAAACCCTCTCTGCAGGTTCTCCTGGATATACTCTGACATGGCTAGAGTCTCTGGAGGGGAGAGAGGATAGATTCTTCCCCTAGGTGGCGTAGTGCCAGGTTGCAAGTCAATGGGGCAGTCATATGGCCTATGTGGAGGCAACACCTCTGCTTTTTTCTTGCAAAAAACGTCTGGAAAATCCGCATATGGTTCAGGCAGACTGGGAGGAGGAGAAATAACAGGTGCAGACTTGACTCGTACCGACTTGAGACATCTGCCGAAACAAGCCGAACCCCATCTTCGAACCTCTCCGGAGGTCCAATCCAGAACGGGACAATGGCGCTGGAGCCAGGGCAGACCCAAGAGGAGTTCTGAGGTGCAATGGGGTAACACAAAAAACTCCAATCGCTCAGAATGCAGGACTCCGATGTCCATCTGGAGGGGTTCTGTACGGAACTGCATCATACCGTCGAGTCTCTCTCCATTAACTGTGGAGATGAAGATGAGCTTCAGTAAACAAACCACAGGGATGTTGAACTTGTTCACCAGCGAGGTGTCGATGAAGTTACCGGCTGAACCGGAATCCAGAAAGGCAGAGGCAGCAAATGAGATTTTGGCGGACACGGAAATCCGCACGGGGACAGTAATGCGTGGAGAGGAGGTATTCATACCTAGCAACGCCTCTCCCACGTTGACTAGGTGCGGACGTTTCACTGATGCGGTTGGACAGAGAGGACAGTCCTTTAAAAAGTGCTCAGTACTGGCACAGTACAAACAGAGGTTCTCGTCTCTACGGCGGTTCCTTTCTTGCGTGGTCAGGCGAGACCGATCCACCTGCATGGCTTCCTCAGCGGGAGGCCCAGAAGAGGGTTGCGGTGGATGCTGGAAGATAGGAGCCAGACGAGGAAAGCGTCTGGGACGCGCACTTCCCTTTTCCTGTAGCAGTTCCTCTCGTCGCTCAGCAAAACGCAGGTCAATCCTGGTGGCCAAATGGATGAGGTCACTCAAGTTAGTAGGGACTTCTCGTGCGGCCAGGACGTCCTTTATGGTGCTGGACAAGCCTTTCTTAAAGGTAGCACAGAGCGCCTCGTTATTCCAGGAGAGTTCCGAAGCCAGGGTGCGGAAACGGATAGCATAGTCTCCGACAGAGGAACTCCCCTGGGACAAGTTCAATAATGCAGTCTCTGCTGAGGCAGCCCGGGCTGGCTCCTCAAAAGCACTCCGGAATTCCTGAAAGAAACTCTGGACACTGGCAGTGGCAGGATCGTTGCGGTCCCAAAGCGGTGTAGCCCAGGCCAGGGCCTTCCCCGAAAGCAGGCTAACGACAAATGCCACCTTGGCTCGTTCCGAGGGGAACTGGTCAGCCGACATCTCCAGGTGAAGGGAGCATTGGGATAAGAATCCGCAGCACAACTTGGGATCACCGTCGTACTTGGCCGGCATGGACAGACGAACTCTAGAAGTGGCGGCGGCCACAGGCTGCGGTGGTGAAGCAGATGCAGGCGGTGGAGGCGACTGCTGCTGTGCTGGAAGAAGTTGCTGCAGCATGGCGGTCAACTGTGCCAGCTGTTGACCTTGCTGAGCGATCTGCTGCGACTGCTGGGCCACAACTGTAGTAAGGTCCGCGATACTAGGCAGAGGCACATCAGCGGGATCCATGGCCGGATCTTACTGTCAGGGTCCGGACTGGTAGCAGGAGCGGTGCAGGGAGTGGATCCGCTGTGTCAGTGAGGGATTGGCATGGACCATACCAGAGAATCGGTTCTAAGTAGTTACTGGTTTTCACCAGAGCCCGCCGCAAGGCGGGATGGGCTTGCTGCGGCGGTAACTACCAGGTCGTGTCCTCTGGTAGCGGCTCAACCTCACCGACTGCTGATATAGGCGTAGTACAAGAGGGACAGGCAGAGGCGTAGTCAGACGTAGCAAATGTCAGGGCAGGCAGCACAGGTTCAGAGGCGGTAGTCGTTAGCAAAGGGTTCGGCAACAGGCAAAGGATAACACAGGTAATGCTTTCACTAAGGCAACAAGGCAACAAAGATCCGGCAAGGGCAAGAAGGGGCAGGTCACTTATATATGAAACAGGAAACAGAGAACAGGAAACAGAGAACAGGAAACAGGAAGGGAGGTTTGGACCAGGCACCAATTACTGGTGCACTGGCCCTTTATATTTCAAACAGCCGGCGCGCGCGCCCTATGGTGCAGGGACGCGCACGCCGGGAACCACGTGAGCGGGGAGCAGAGGAGAGAGCCGGAGCGGGGACAGGTGAGTGGATCTGGGACGAACGCCGCGAGCGCTCCGGTCCAGGAGCAGGGATCGGAGCGCTCAGCGTTACAATATTCCTAACATGACAATACACAGCAACAGTATATGTTTTGTTACCAAAGGTTTCATTAAGAATATCAAAGTTTTTTAAATATACACGTAAGACTTAGCAAGACAATAATGTCTGAGGGGTACCGCATATGGTACATTTATATAATGATCATATAACAACACAGCAACAGTATATTTTTTATTAAAAATTGTATACTTTTGGTCATTAAAAAGCAACCCTTGAGCTCCCAACTCATGGATTTAGAACAAAGAAAATCCTCCAAGGGTGCGGGACTATTGTAAGTAATACGGACAAGTGACCACAAAGGCACAATTAATAAAATATTAAGTACAAGATACAGTGGGTAACAAGGAAAATCTAGCTTGCAGGAATACATGCAAATAGCAGCATGCAGTTCAGAAAGAGACCTCTATATACAGCAATTGATGAGTGAGACATCCGACGCGTTTCAAGACTTCAAATTTTCACTCTTCTGCAGGGATGCTCGCATTATATGTATATAGATATTCTATCCACTTAGTAAAAAAGAGGTTTGGGGTGCACCCGCGCTATGGATAGCAACACAAGCACTGAATCAACAGTTTTAAATGCAGAGTGTGGGGATCAGATGGTTATGCTGCCTCCAACTTACCACAAGGGTAAAGAAATGTGGGGGTTTATGGGAGGTGTTGGTATGGGGCGCTACCACCTTGCACAGCGAATTACTTCGTTGTATATGATCCAAAAAAATGAAAGTGCACAGTGCTTATTGGTGAAATATTAAATGTGCAATATAGTGCAGATTTAAAATTAAATTAAATTAAAATTATAAAATTATAAACGGTAGTAATCGTGTATCAATTGGATTGTACCGTGTATGTATCACTCATCGGATATAAACAATCATATAGTGACCAGTGCAAAAAAAGTGCTAAGTGCAATATAGGTGATCAATAGATACTTTATTGTGGCCTCCTTTGAAAGAGGAAACTGACATCCGTGGTGAATATTACAGAACACTATGCAGTGTAAAGTGAGAGAGTAAAAACGCCTGTAGCGCGTGTTAGGAGTGAAAAGTGCTAATACCGTGGGTAAAGCACTTACCAAAAGTCCTCTCCCTTCTCACTCTAATATACTGTGTCTCCCTTCTCCTGATGCCTGTGAGAGCTGGTTGTTCCGTGCATACAGTTGCGCTTGGATCTAGGGAGTCAGTATACAAAAGACCAAGAGAGCTTCCATTGCGTAGTATAGTACATTATTGAGGGAAAAAATTAGCATCGACTCACTGTTAGGAAGTTCACCGTCAGCCTGTTTGGTGTGTCTCCAGTGTTCGGCCGCGCGGTACTTCCGCGTTCCACCGGCCGGAGCCACCTAACCGGAAGTGACGTTGACGCTGCTTTGCCGCTCTACGCGTTTCGTCACTGCGACGTCATCTGGGGCGGTACTAGGCCACGTACTCCCGGAGCTTATATAGGCCTGCGTATCCTAGCGACCATTATGTGTACCTCCGCCATCTTGGTACCCTCACGCGAGTCATACCGGCGGCCATCTTGGTATCTTTGGATATAATGGTCCGCAAATACCGGATACCAGGTTATTTGTTTACATCACGTGAACTTCCCCCCAAACAAGTGCAACTTCCAACAAATCTAAAAGGCTTTTTTCGGTGTAGGAAATGTTTACCATGCAGAACAAACAGAGCGCAAGAAAGAAGAAAAACCGTTTTCCAGTCCACATCAACAGGAAGGCAATACAAAATTAATGAAACCATCACATGCACTAGCACACATGTGACATATGTGGTGGAATGTCCGTGTAAATTGCAGTATGTGGGTCGAACCACCCGTCCATTGTTTGTAAGGATAAGGGAACATGTGAAAAATATAAAGAAGGGCTTCGACAAACATAGCTTGTCACGTCACTTTAAGATAGCCCATGCAAAAGACCCCTCAGTCATGACCTTTTATGCAATTGACAAAATCAAGAATGACTGGAGGGGCAGCAACGCGGAAGTACCGCGCGGCCGAACACTGGAGACACACCAAACAGGCTGACGGTGAACTTCCTAACAGTGAGTCGATGCTAATTTTTTCCCTCAATAATGTACTATACTACGCAATGGAAGCTCTCTTGGTCTTTTGTATACTGACTCCCTAGATGCAAGCGCAACTGTATGCACGGAACAACCAGCTCTCACAGGCATCAGGAGAAGGGAGACACAGTATATTAGAGTGAGAAGGGAGAGGACTTTTGGTAAGTGCTTTACCCACGGTATTAGCACTTTTCACTCCTAACACGCGCTACAGGCGTTTTTACTCTCTCACTTTACACTGCATAGTGTTCTGTAATATTCACCACGGATGTCAGTTTCCTCTTTCAAAGGAGGCCACAATAAAGTATCTATTGATCACCTATATTGCACTTAGCACTTTTTTTGCACTGGTCACTATATGATTGTTTACATCCGATGAGTGATACATACACGGTACAATCCAATTGATACACGATTACTACCGTTTATAATTTTATAATTTTAATTTAATTTAATTTTAAATCTGCACTATATTGCACATTTAATATTTCACCAATAAGCACTGTGCACTTTCATTTTTTTGGATCATATACAACGAAGTAATTCGCTGTGCAAGGTGGTAGCGCCCCATACCAACACCTCCCATTCTATCCACTTGTTGACCAGCCGCCACAAATATATACGGCGTCAGGTGAGCAGGTTCCCGGGAAACACCGTACCGTACATCGCTTCGTGGGAGAAATCATAGGGGTGCCCATTCACCAACGGGGAGCTAATCTGCAGGGCCAGCAGCTACCATTGCCACTGGGCACCCGCAATCGCTCCCCGTGAAGAACGAACGGTGGTCAGCTGTTGTAAACACAAAAGAACAAAGTTGTTTTAGCAAGAAACACAGGGCTCCTGTGTTCTTCCTATTTAGGAATACATGTCCCTGTGTTGATTCCATAAGCCCACCCCCCACGGTTAGAAAACACCCTCTAGGCATATATTTAACCCTTTGATTGCCTCTGGGTTAACCCCTTCCTGCCAGTGTCATTAGTACAGTAACTGTGCATATATTTAGCACTGATTACTGTAGTAATGTCACTGGTACCCCCAAAAGTTTAAAAAATGTCAGTTAGGTGTCTTATCTGTCCCCTGCAGTTTTGCAGTCCCACTAAAAATCGCTGATCGCCACCATTACTAGTAAAAAATAAATAAAAATTACATAAATATTCCCTTAGTTTGTAGATGCGATAACTTTTGCGTAAACTAGGGATAGACCAATTATCGGCAAGGCCGATATAGCAGGGGCCAATATGCACTTTCCCTGATATATCGGTATCAGCCCCGAAACTGGCCGTTATTGCAGATATTTTGTGACATCATTCTGACTTCTTAGGCCGCCTCCCTCACCTTGGACAGCCTCGTCTGGAGTCGTGACTAGTCTCGCGGGAGTGTATCACAGCCATACACCCATCCACAGGCCCTGTACCAGCCAGCCTGCCACAGGCACTGTACCAGCGAGACAGCCACCCACAGGCCCTGTACCTGCCAGCCACAGGCACTGTACCAGCCAGCCACCCACAGGCACTGTACCAGCCACCTACAGGCACTATACCTGCCAGCCAGCCCACCACAGCCCCTGGGCCAGCCACCCACATACAGCCCCTGTACCAGCCAACCACCTTCCACAGGGTGCCAGCCAGCCAGCCACCACAGGGTGCCAGACAGCCAGCCACCCACCACAGGGTGCCAGCCAGCCAGCCATCCACCACAGGGTGCCAGCCACCCACCACAGGGTGACAGCCAGTCATCCATCCACCACAGGTTGCCAGCCAGCCAGCCATTAAGCATTAAGCAAAAATTAACATGTTCAGTACTAGATTTGTGTAGAAAACTGTCTTTATTTTTCAAAACTTTAAATGTACAAAATATCGCCCCATATAGGCCGATACCGATACGTTGTGACCAAAATATCGGTATTGGTATCGGCCTTGAAAAAACCATATCGGTCTATCCCTAGCCCAAACCAATCGAAATACTCTTATTGGGATTTTCTTTACCAAAAATATGTAGCAGAATACAAGTTGGCCTAAAATGATGAAAAAATAGATTTTTAAATTTTTTCTATTGGGAATGTTATATAGCAGAACGTGAAAAAATACCCCTGGTCCAGTTGCTCTGCGACCACCCTAAACATTAAATCACACCCCCTGATCGGTGCCACCTTGAAAATATTTCGCAAAATTAGAGATCAATTTAACCTTTCGTCCTTCCCGAGTCCACTTACATCTCTCTTTAACAACCCTGATTTCACGCCTGGGGTGGCAAACAAAACCTTTCTTGTACCAGATAAGGATGAACATAGACCCCTAATGGCTTTCCAAAGCTTCAACAACCACAAGATACTTAGCTACCCAGTATTGAAAAACAAATGTTCTTCTATTAAGCCTTTGACTTGGTGGAGCTACGTGCAGGTGCATGACTTCCTCCATAATAGCAAGCACAAATCCCTGTTCACTAGGGACCTCTCAGACTTTGAGAAACATTGCCTATCAGGGACTCCGATGAGAAGAGTCACCTCGTTAGCTAATAAATGGCTATGCCAACATCCCCAGAATCAACTGGATCCCTACCAAAAGGTGTGGGAAAAGGATCTTGGCCTACAATTTACTGATGCCCAATGGAGGAGGTCGTGCATATTCTCGCATAAATGTTCCCTAAGTACTAGAATGCAGGAAACAGCCTTCAAAATTCACACACAGTGGTACAGGACTCCAGTTAAATTAAAGCAGTGGTATCCCGAGATCACTGACTCCTGCTGGAGATGTGGGAGTAATTGAGGCTCATTTTTACACATATGGTGGTCCTGCCCCAAACTTATCCCGTTTTGGAGCTCAGTTGCCCATTTAATCAGACATATCACTGGGGCAGTTCTAAAATTTGAAGCCCCCACTTTCCTACTGCATGTAAGCGCTATGTCCTATAGAAACTACAAACGTTCTCTGGTCCGCCATCTCCTGAATGCGGCCAAAAGTCTAATTCCATGGAAGTGGAATTCACTTGAAGTCCCTCAAACCAGAGATTGGATTTTGAGAATGGAACAAATTTACGAGATGGAAAAAACTATTGCCCTAAAACTGGAACGTCACAAACCCTTTCGTGAATTGTGGGCTAACTGGACACTTTTTTCTGTGTCTCAAGAATATGACAAACTGAAATCCACCGGTTAAAGTAGCCAACCAATTATAATACCACCCCTGCATTTCATACATCAAACCTTGCCACCAACTTACCTCCTGATGAGCTTGAGTACCTTCATTGATCCTGAGAACTGTAATACTGAAAAGAATTCCTTTACCTAACCCCTTCTTCCCTATACCTCCCCCCCTTTTTTCCTGCTTCCCGCTTATCCTCTCTCTTCCTTCTTCTTCTTTCTCTTTTCCAACCTCTCTTTTTTTCTCCTTTTTCCTCAAATTGTCACCATAACCCTCCTTCTTTCATGGTGACTACTGTTCTACTCAACTGTTGATACTGTATCTCAGAAGCATTGACGATTTCCTGCATAATCTCAGCATACACACGTCCTTCAGATGCTTTACTTTAGTTTACTATGTTGGATTGCACTACTCAATTTACTGTAAGGATTATACCTTTTTCATGAGCCTTTATGAGGCCGCCGTGTGATATTTAGTGATGTCGCAAACCTAAAATTCGCCGTTCGCGAACGGTGAACGCGAACATCGGCAAATGTTCGCGAACCGGGCGAACCGCCATAGAGTTCAATAGGCAGGCAAATTTTAAAACACACAGGGACTCTTTCTGGCCACAATAGTGATGGAAAAGTTGTTTCAAGGGGACTAACACCTGGACTGTGGCATGCCGGAGGGGGATCCATGGCAAAACTCCCATAGAAAATTACGTAGTTGACGCAGAGTCGGGTTTTGATCCATAAAGGGCATAAATCACCTAACATTCCTAAATTGTTTGGAATAACGTGCTTTAAAACATCCAGTGTGTGAATACAATCAGGTATGATGTTTTATCGGTCAAGTAGTGTAAGGGTTACGCCCGCTTCACAGTGACAGACCAAACTCTGACAGACCAAACTCCCCGTTTAACAACAGTCAGTCAGTCCATTTGCACAACCGCAAACTCCCCATTTGCACAAGGTTGGATACCAAGCTAGCCATGTCCCGTTCCTTGTCCTCACTGACATCATTGAAGGTCTCTTCCTCCACCCAGCCATGTACAACACCAAGGGTCCCCGAAAGGTGAGAACAAGCCCCCTGGGACACCTGCTGTGGCTGGTATTCCACCTCCTCAAAGCCACCTTCCTCCTCTGACTTCTCTTCTTCAGACTCCTCTCTCTGCGTTGCCACAGGTCCAGCAATTGACAACGACAAGGCTGCTTCTGGTGGTGATGGGGAGTGGACCACAACTCTTCCTCTTCATGCTCATCTACAGCCTGATCCAGTACTCTTCGCAGGGCACGCTCCAGAAAAAACGCATATGGGATGAGGTCGATGATGTTGCCTTGGGTTCGACTGACCACCAGGGTTGTCACCTCCGCAAAAGGACGCATGAGCCTACAGCCATTGTTCATGAGCATTCAGTAACGCGGCCAAAAAAAACCCAGCTCCGCAGAAAGAATGAAAGAAAATGAATGTTTTTTCTATGAAAAATTATCCTGCGGATCGCTTTTGGTCTGTTCACAATGAAGCAACGACCTTATCATCTGGGATGTGCCAACACACTCCTAGAGGTGATCGCTTCATTGTGATACGCAAGCCCCTTCACCACGACAAGGTAACGATCACGAAGGGGAATTGACACATGTATGTGCCTTTTTTTTTGTTTTTTGTTTTTTGCAGCCACAGAGGCCAGAAAAATTAGGCATGTACACATGCATGAAAAAGCAGGTATTGTTGCAGCCGCTGCTGTAGCAGCGGCCTGAAAAATTGAGGTTTTCAAGGCAGAAAGTGCACTAAAACATTGCGGCTTGAACCGTAGTTGGTGGCGGAGAGTCATCCGGCATGCAGAGAATGATTAAAGACAGCAGCGTGTGGACCATTTTTAGGCCAAGGCATCTCAGTCATCACCAGGCCTTTTTTAGTCAAATGCATCCCCCACTGTCAGTCCCTTCGGGATCCATGCCTCATTCATCTTAATAAACGTGAGGTAATCAAGACTTTTTTGACCTAGGCGACTTCTCTTCTCAGTGACAATACCTCCTGCTGCGCTGAAGGTCCTTTCTGACAGCACACTTGAAGCGGGGCAGGCCAGAAGTTCAATGGCAAATTGGGATAGCTCAGGCCACAGGTCAAGCCTGCACACCCAGTAGTCAAGGGGTTCATCGCTCCTCAGAGTGTCGATATCTGCAGTTAAGGCAAGGTAGTCTGCTACCTGTCGGTCGAGTCGTTCTCTGAGGGTGGACCCCGAAGGGCTGTGGCGATGCATAGGACTAAAAAAGCTCCGCATGTCCTCCATCAACTAAACGTCTGTAAAGCGTCCTGTCCTTGCCGGCGTGGTTGTGGTAGTAGGAGGAGGATTAATTTCACCTCTTCCCCTGTTGGATTCCCGTTGTGCTGTGACATCACCCTTATATGCTGTGTAAAGCATACTTTTCAACTTATTTTGTAGCTGCTGCATCCTTTGCGACTGCCGGTAATTGGGTAACATATCAGAGACTTTCTGCTTATACCGGGGGTCTAGTAGCGTGGCCACCCAGTACAGGTCGTTCTCCTTCAGCCTTTTTATACGAGGGTCCCTCAACAGGCATGACAGCATGAAAGACCCCATTTGCACAAGGTTGGATGCCGAGCTACTCATGTCCAATTCCTCGTCCTCACTGATGTCATTGAAGGTGTGTTCTTCCCCCCAGCCACGTACAACACCACGGGTACCAGATAGGTGACAACGAGCACCCTGGGATGCCTGCTGTGGTTGGTGTTCCTCCTCCTCAAAGCCACATTCCTCCTCTGACTCCTCTTCCTCACACTCCTCTTCCAGTGTTGCCGCAGGTCCAGCAAGCGATGGTAAGGCTGTTTCTGGTGGTGGTGATGGTGACCACAACTCTTCCTCTTCCTCTTCACGCTCATCTACGGCCTGATCCAGCACTCTTCGCAGGGCACGCTCCAGGAAAAAAACATATGGGATGATGTCGCTGATGGTGCCTTCGGTGCGACTCACTAGGTTTGTCACCTCCTCAAAAGGACGCATGAGCCTACAGGCATTGCGCATGAGCGTCCAGTAACGTGGCAAAAAAATACCCAGCTCCGCAGAGGCTGTCCTAGCACCCCGGTCATGCAAATACTCGTTGACCGCTTTTTCTTGTTGGAGCAGGCGGTCGAACATTAGCAGTGTTGAATTCCAACGTGTCGGGCTGTCGCAAATCAAGCGCCTCACTGGCATGTTGTTTCGCCGCTGAATATCTGCAAAGTGCGCCATGGCCGTGTAGGAACGCCTGAAATGGCCACACACCTTCCTGGCCTGCTTGAGGACGTCCTGTAAGCCTGGGTACTTCTGCACAAAACATTGCACAATCAGATTCAACACATGTGCCATGCACGGCACATGTGTCAACTTGCCCAAATTCAATGCCGTTTCAAATTGCTGCCATTGTCACACACCACTTTGCCGATCTCCAGTTGGTGCGGGGTCAGCCACTGATCCACCTGTGCATTCAGGGCGGACAGTAGTGCTGGTCCGGTGTGACTCTCTGCTTTCAGGAAAGTCAACCCCAAGACAGCGTGACACTGTTGTATCCGGCATGTGGAATAGCCCCTGGGGAGCTGGGGGGGGGGGTGCAGTTGGTGTGGAGCAAGACGCAACAGCAGAAGAGGACTCAGCCGAGGAGGTTAGCAAAGAGGATGGAGTAGGAGGAGTAGAGGAGGTGGCAGCAGGCCTGCCTGCAAGTCGCGGCGGTGTCACCAACTCCTCTGCAGCAGAGCCACGCATTCCATGCTTGGCAGCTGCCAGCAGGTTTACCCAATGCGCAGTGTAAGTTATATACCTGCCCTGACCGTGCTTTGCAGACCAGCTATCAGTGGTCAGATGGACCCTTGCCCCAACACTGTGTGCCAGACGTGACATGATTTCCTTTTCCACAATAGAGTACAGGTTGGGGATTGCCTTTTGTGAAAAATAATTTCGGCCGGGTACCTTCCACTGCGGTGTCCCAATAGCGACAAATTTTTTGAAGGCCTCAGACTCCGCCAGCTTGTATGGTAAAAGCTGGCGGGCTAAGAGTTCCGACAAGCCAGCTGTCAGACGCCGGGCAAGGGGGTGACTCTGTGAGATTGGCTTCTTACGCTCAAACATTTCCTTGACAGACACCTGACTGTGGGCAGGTGAGCAGGAACTGCTGAAGGTGAGAGGCGGAGGGGCGGGTTGTTGATAGGGGGCATGGAGGACAGCAGTGGTTGACGTGGCTGAAGATGCTGGACCAGGAGGAGGATGGTGGCTTTCAGTTTGTGTGCTGCTTTTACTCATGTGTTGATCCCATAGGCGTTTGTGATGTGAGATCATGTGCCTTCGCAAAGCAGTTGTACCTAGGTGGGTGTTGGACTTCCCACGACTCATTTTCTTTTGGCACAGGTTACAAATGGCATCGCTGATATCAGAGGCAGACACACAAAAAAAATGCCACACTGCTGAGCTTTGCAAGGACGGCATTCTGGTGGTGGCAACAGCTTGCGTTGATTGGCGTGCTGTCTGGCTGTCCCCGGGTGCCGAATCTACATGCTGTCTGACTGCGCCACTAGCTCCTTGTGATGACCTCCTCCCCCTGCTTCCAACTCGTCTCCTCCTCCTCTCTGTCTCCCCATCTGAACTTTCCCCCTCTTCTTCTGCTCTTCGAGCAGGCACCCAGGTGACATCCACAGACACATCATCATCATTAGCCGCCTCACTTGACAACTCAGCAAAGGCAGCAGCAGCAGGTACAACATCATAATCATCACAATGTACGTCCATGTGTATAATGCTGCCTGACTGAGACATATCCCCGTTATCTACATCCTCTGGCACTAATAGTTGCGCATCACTTATTTCTTCCAACTGATGTGAAAATAACTCCTCTGACGGATCAAGTGAAGCGGCTGTGGTGCTAGTGTTGGTGGTGGTGCCGGCGGGCTGGCGAGTGGTAAATTGAGAGGTGCCCGAAGCTGAGCTGGAGGAGGATGGTGCATTAAGGTTCCGAGCGGAAGCTGTAGACGATTGGGTGTCCTGTGTAAGCCAGTCAACTATGGCCTCAGAATTTTTTGAGTTCAGGGTCTGTGGTGGCCTCTGAACACTGGGCATTATTCTAGGGCCTAAGGAAATCACAGCACCACGACCACGACCACGACCACGACGGCCCTTGCGGGGTGGCCTGCCTCTGCCTGTCATTTTTTTTTTTAATGTGTTGTGTACTATGAGTGCAAGGTGCTGTGCCACCCTATAGGAGTGTTGGGCAGTGGGTACAGTACACTCTGTGGACCTGACAGTCACTGGCACCCAGGCAACTGCAATTAAAAAATATATATATTTTTTTTTACTTTGCAAGCTGCTGTGCCACCTTATATATCAGTGGTGGGTGGGCAGTGGCACAGTACACTCTCTGTGGACCTGACAGCAGTCACTGGCACCCAGGCAACTGCAATTAAAAAATATATATATATTTTTTTACTTTGCAAGCTGCTGTGCCACCTTATATATCAGTGGTGGGTGGGCAGTGGCACAGTACACTCTCTGTGGACCTGACACTGACAGCAGTCACTGGCACCCAGGCAACTGCAATTAAAAAATATATATATATTTTTTTACTTTGCAAGCTGCTGTGCCACCTTATATATCAGTGGTGGGTGGGCAGTGGCACAGTACACTCTCTGTGGACCTGACACTGACAGCAGTCACTGGCACCCAGGCAACTGCAATTAAAAAATATATATATATTTTTTTTACTTTGCAAGCTGCTGTGCCACCTTATATATCAGTGGTGGGTGGGCAGTGGCACAGTACACTCTCTGTGGACCTGACAGCAGTCACTGGCACCCAGGCAACTGCAATTAAAAAATATATATATTTTTTTACTTTGCAAGCTGCTGTGCCACCTTATATATCAGTGGTGGGTGGGCAGTGGCACAGTACACTCTCTGTGGACCTGACAGCAGTCACTGGCACCCAGGCAACTGCAATTAAAAAATATATATATTTTTTTTTACTTTGCAAGCTGCTGTGCCACCTTATATATCAGTGGTGGGTGGGCACACAGTGGCACTGCAGTGGGCACAGTACACTCTGTGGACCTGACAGTCACTGGCAGCCCAGGCAACTGCAATAATAAAAAATATTTTTTTTTCAATTTGCAACAAGATGCTGTGCCACCGTATATATATCAGTGGTGGGCAGTGCACTGCAGTGGGTACAGTGCACTCTGTGGACCTGACACAGCACTCACTGCAATTATGACAGAGGAAAAAACTCTATTACCTTACCAGCCCTTAAAAGGGCTTTTGGGGACACTAGATATATATATATATATATATATATGTATATATATATATATATAAATAAAAAAAAATCCTCAATTACCAGCCCTTAAAAGGGCTTTTGGGGACACTATATATATATATATATATATATATATATATATATATATATATATATATATATATATATATGAAGAAAAAACTCAATTACCAGCCTTTAAAAGGGCTTTTGGGGACGCTCTCTATATATATATATATATATATATATATAAAAAAAATTACACAAATACCAGCCCTTAGAAGGGCTTTTTGGGGTGCTGTCCTTACAGCAGTAGTGGACCAAGAACACTGCAAGACCAGGAACACTGACTAACTGTCCCTAGCTTAACAGCAGCAGCAGCAGCAGCTCTCCCTACTCTCACTACACACACTGCTTCAGAATGATCTAAGATGGATGCTGCCCTTGCTTATTTATAGGAGGTGGGAGGGTGTGGGAGGGAGGTATGCTGATTGGCTGGAAATGTGCCTGCTGACTGTAAAGTTCAGGGTCAAAGTTTGCCTCAATGATGTATTATGGGGGGCGGACCGAACATCGCATGTGTTCGCCCGCAGCGGCGAACGCGAACATGCTAAGTTCGCCGGGAACTGTCCGCCGGCGAACAGTTCTATACATCTCTAGTGATATTACTTGAACTATGTTAATGACTTTGACATTTATCTTGTTCTACTGTTATATTTTTATTATCTCAATAAAGCACCTTTTTGTGAAAAAAAAAAAAAAGAAAAATATTGTTTTTGTTTTCAGAATTGTCGATCTTTTTTTGTTTATAGCGCAAAATATAAAAATCGCGCAGGTTTTCAAATTCCACCAAAAGAAATCTCTATTTGTGGGAAGAAAAGGACATAAATTTTATTTGGGTACAGCATCGCACGACTGCACAATTGTCAGTTAAAGTAATGCAGTGCCGAATCACAAAAAATGGCCTGGTCATTAAGGGGGGAAATCTTTTGGTCCAGAAGTGGCTATAATACAAAAATGGAAATAAGTCTACAATATGCGTATATAGGTGTAATGAATAGGTAGATATAGCAAGCACATTAAGGTGAGTACTAACCAGGTCCATAGAGGCTGCTTCACATAACAGAAAGCCCAGGGAAGATATAAAAGCATGTAAAGAAATGGCCCCTTATATTCAGTGGGATTAGCACTGCTTCCAACATACCTAAGAAATTATACCACTGAGGATAGCCAGATAGGGCGATACCGACCAGACAAAACACCTCAATAAGCTGCATAAAGAAAAATATACAAAAGAAGTATGGTATGTGCTACTTAGAGTGAGAGTAAAAAATAAGTATTGGTAATCATTAACAATGACTTACAAACAGGTGAAGTCTATGCAGAGGGATCAAGCTGGTTAGGTTAGGTATATCTGAGGGAGGAGGGGTGCTGACTAATATAGCAGTCAGGCCACATGTGATCAAATATGTCCAATCCCAAGGGCACTAGAAACAATAATATAGTATGTAAATAGCACTCAAAATGCCAAAGAGCGTGTTGGATGTCTCACTCTTTAACTGCTGTATATAGAGGTCCCTTTCTGAACTGTATGCTGCTATTTGAAGTCAGGAAAGTGCAGGCCAGTCAAGTTCCTCCACCCCAAACTTGCTTATCCATGTCTTTATGGACCTTGCTTTGGGCATTGGTTCAAATGATTTGGTGTGGGGTTGTTTTTCAGGGGTTGGGCTTGGCCCCTTAATTCCAGCACTCTTAAGGCATCAGCATACCAAGACATTTTGTACAATTTCATGCTCCCAACTTTGTGGGACCAGTTTAGGGATGTCCCCTTCCTGTTCCAACATGACTGCACACCTGTGCCCAAAGCAAGGTCTATAAAGACATGGATGAGCAAGTTTGGAGTGGAGGAACTTGACTGGCCTGTACAGAGTCCCAACCTCAACCCAATAAAACCCCTTTGGGATGAATTAGTGCAAAGTCTGCAAGTCAGGACTTCTCTTCCAACATCAGTGCCTGAGCTCACAAATGTGCTTCTAGAATAACGGTCATACATTCCCATAGACACACTCCTAAACCTTGTGGACAGCCTTCCCATAGGAGTTGAAGCTTTTATAACTGCAAAGGGTGGGCCAATTTAATATTTAACCCTAGGGACTAAGACTGGGATGCCAATAAAGTTCATGTGCATGTAAAGGCAGGCACCCCAATACTTTTGACAATATAGTGTATGTAAAACCACTCCTTTTAAAGTGTTAATAATGTATGGTCATTATATAAGTCTTCTTCAATATTTTTAAATCTGCAGCTTTCATTAAAAGAACACATGGTGATCCTGCCATGAATGCAAAATCCTGATAACAACATTCTGCCCCTGTCTTTCAGTTTAGTTGAGAAAAATGGCTCCTTAGGTCTGAAGCCTCCTTGGTTTCTCAAGCACATCTCTGCATCACTAGGATTAGGATAAAAGAAAGTATCTCATAAGTCATAGTGATGCTGATGAACAGTGAAAGTGATGGAAGTTGGAAGATTTGCATGTGATTGAATTCTGCACGGGTTCACTTCTTGAAGAAAGATATTTAGGTACTTTTTATTTAATGTTATAATTATGGACATTTTAGTTGGCACTGGTGAAGCACAGAGTACTGGAACTTAATGGAAATGTATTTGCTATGTTAGTTTGTATGATTCATTTTTGCACTACCTGTGGGAAAAAGTTCCTCTACTTTTTGGGTATTCTAGTGGAGTGTATGTATTTTTACAGAAAGGGGAAATACGCAGCACTAGGATAAACAAATGAGGGGGGTTTTATGATGCACAATGGTTTAACAAACTGAGCATCATTCAGTTAGGGTTTATATCTACTTTGACAGGAAATACAATGTAATGCTTATTACTTTAAAACTATTTACATGAAGCAGAACTTTTATGTTGTGACCCAGTGCACAGTGTGCTCCGAAACCACTGCAAAGAACAACTAAGCTATTGTGGTGAGTGAGGTATGTAACTGAGTTTTTTAAAATCAATTTATTTTTATTGCGTTAATGTTGTGCACACAATACAAGCATAGCCATTATACAAAATACAGTAAATGACATCTTTGGCACAAATTTGTGCAAAATGTCAAACTTTAGTAACAAAACAGTTTTTACAATTTTCTTTAAACTCTACAGTAATGCAGTTCTCTTCATATTCCTTGAGCATTGCTTGATCATTTTAGCACTGGCATCACTATGGATGTGCAGAGGGGGAGAGGACCGCACTCAGGTGACACCCACCAGTAGTATTGTGGTAGGTTAGCAGGGGGGGGGGGGCGTACTGATGCTCAAAACTAAAACTCCGACCATGCTGTGCGGGCTTCATGCTGTGAGCAAGCTTCACAGTCTTTGTGCAAGTGGGCAGATGGCCCCTCATCAGAGCACTGTCACCGCTGGCTATGACTGATACTTCTTAGCAGAAGGGCTATGAAAGTGAACCCGGGGTGAGGGCAGCAGTGGCAGAGATGGGGCAGGAAAGGACAACAGCATATTCCCAGACTCTTGAGCTCCTCCAGAATCAAGGAGTGCTGGAGCTGCTGGTTTTCAACTGTCTGACCATCCTCATCATATAGCTCTTTAAGAACTGACACTTCAGGTTTCTGCATGAGAATGGAGAAACCATGGTATATGGTGAGTGCATGGGTCGGCATTGTGAGGGTTAACCCTGGGGGGGGGGTAGGTTCTCAAGTCATCTACTGCGTACTCATCAGCCCTGTGCTTCTTCATTCTCATCACGGATCACCCCTGTGCTTCTTCATCCTCATCCCTCATCACCCCTGTGCTTCCTTATCTTCATCACCCTTGTGCTTCTTCATTCTCATCACTTATCGCCCCTGTGCTTCTTCATCCTCATTACTCATCACCCCTTTGCTTCTTCCTCCTCATCACTCATCACCTATGTGCTTCTTTGCTTCTTCATCCTCATCACTCATTACCCCTGTGCTTCTTCATCTTCACCACTCATCACCTCATGTGCCCTTTCAGGATTAATTCTTACCAGATGTGATGGGACTATGTTTGGTGGCTATTCCAGCACATTCCCACCAAATTGCCTTGTCTACCATCTGCCCTGTCCACACTACTGCTTTGCGGTGGTGTGTGATTAAAAAAAAGTTAGGCAGCCTGTATTTATTTTCAACAGAGCACAATGTGAGGCCATCCATGTTAGCTGAAACAACTTAATGAAATGTCACTGTGTGACATTTGGGTGAATTTGGTTAAAAAAAAAAGGGAACAATGCAATGTGGCATGAGTGCCACATCTGCAGTGCAGTGATCCCACTGCATCACACTGTACACCAGCCACTGCACTGAAATGCAGCAGCTGGTGTGAATAGGCCCTCCCACTGTCTGCATGGAGACTCATGCACACAGACGCATTTGCCCAGGCAGTGTAAAAATTGGGCTCCTGGTGGCCTGCTAAAATCAATAGGAGGCTGAAATATGTGGTGGCTGGGTGAGTGTCTGAGTGGTATTCACATACAGCCATTGCATATGGATATTTTTTTTTATCAATGGAAAAATATATATTTTTTTTATCAAAATAGGAAAACATATATATTTTTTAATTTTAGCAATAGAACAACCCAAATAAATCAGTAGCTTCCAGAGATGGCATCCTCCTTTCCTGCCTTGTTGTTACGATGTTGCCAAGATACTCCCAGCTGGGGCAAACCCCTTCACATGAGCTCTAACCCTCTGTTGCAGCAGCTCTGAGCTGGAGGAGATAATGGACTACAGACGTGCGGTTTGGGGGCCCATTCTTGTGTTGCTGCGGTTGAGCAGTAACAGCTGAAAGTGTCTTAGAATTGTTCTAGCAACAAGGCAGGGCAGGGGGGTGCCATCTCTAGGATTTTTTTTGGTCTGGCTGTCACTCCACAGTGGCAGGAAAGAGCACTGTAGCAGGCTGAGGGGTGACACCATGTTTTACCGCACCAGGTGACACCAACCCTAGTGACGCCACTGCCTTTTAGTGCAGTAGAGCCCCTTCTCTTTCACCTGAAAAAGTCTATGAATCCCTCTCTGTCCCCATACACTCCCATGTCTCTGAGGTGAACTCAACTTGAAAAATGATGTAGTACATTTGGAGTAACCTAATAAACATCAGCTGTGGGTTAGGAATACCCAGAGTTTCTAGCCAGTTCTAGGGAAACATATTCATACATTTCTTATGCACATTTTGGTGTTGATAAATCAACTGTTCTATCCACAACACATTAATAATGTATGATCTTCATATATAAAACTCAGCACTGCTGTAAGTACAACTGGTTAATTTGATTCTGTATCTAAGGATTCAAGTAAACAAAGTATAACTGACCTTTAAAATAAGAACAGCATGTTTGGAAAAGAGCAGTAAAATGGGCTGGATTGTGGTTTCTTTTCAGAACACCATGCAGGTGCTACTCCATAAATGTTGGTTAGGGAATCCTTTAAATAATAATTCCAGGCAGGGTATATTTCTACACAACTACATTGGTGCAGCTTGGACTAATCTCAATTTGTATATATATATATATATATATATATATATATATATATATATATATATATATATATATATATAATTTGTACTATACCTGGCCAGTGCTCTACATTTTCTGGATGAATGCAAAGTGGTCTCTGATAGGATGAGATTGAGAGGCAAGGGGTGGTGGTGCCACACTCTACCTCATTTAATCAGCAAATGCTTTGCATTTATTCAGTAGCATTTATTCAGTAGCCGTGTCTACTTCCGTGATTTCCAGGTTCAAGGGGTATCAGTCAAATATGGTATATACTTAGTTACATTGGTCCAAACTGTAACAATGGGCTCCATTCACTAAAGCAGATTGCATGCCGTTTTTGGGTCATCTGACACATTTTCCCCAAATATATTACATGATGCTGAAAATGTAAATTCACAATCCCTTAATTCAGTATTTACCTAAAAAAACAAAAACACTCAGAAAATACTTCATAAAAAAATGTTAAAATTAATTCACTAAAGGAAATAAATAAATGAATGCATTCAGTAAATACGTAATGGTCCAAACATGTAATATTTAGGGAATGTAAAAATATATAGCTAATAAAAAATTTGAACAAGACAAATATAATAGCCAATTTGGAGTAGTCTCTACCTTTTTGGATCGGTAGTCTCTCAACCGTAATGTATAGAAACCTAAATATGGATAAAAACACAGAAACATTGGGATTGATTTACTAAAGGCAAATAGACTGTGCACTTTGCATGTGTAGTTTCTCCAGTAAATGAAGCTTAGCAAATAAGGTAAAGCTTCACAATGGTCTAAACCCTTGTTAGAACATACTGTATATCATATGTAGTGGGAATACATTACTTTTTCACAAATACCTTTAGAGATATCTTTAGCGAAAAAGAAAAGAGAAACTGAACTTGAGCTTGGAACTTGAGATTTAAAGTGTAACTGAAGACAAAACTTTTTTTCATTTTGGATAGAGACATTTTTTTGCCATCTGAGTACAATTAGGAAAATTTTTCCCACTATTAGTGTTTTATGTCAAGCCAAAATGTGGGAATTGATTTTCCTTTCACTTTTAGTGATAAGGAGAAACAGTAAAAATGAATGAATGAATCTCCTTAAGACAGCAATAAAAACTGGCAGGTGTTCTAATCCCTCTCCACTGGATATGAAGTTGCATGAGATAAAAGACCAAACAGTTTCATGAGATGAATACAGCACATTTTGATGAAACAACTCATGCCTTATTTTAGTAGGGTTTTTTTTGAATTGCAAAATATTTTTGGGAAAACATTATGAGTTATTTTGCTTCTGAACTAGAATACCGTTTTGTGAATTGAGCCCAATGTAACTATGTAACAATGTAAAAAGATACCATGCCTTGAATTCTCTTTTAACCACTTGCCTACTGGGCACTTAAACCCCCTTCCTGCCCAGGCCAATTCTCAGCTTTTAGCCCTGTCACACTTTGAATGACTTTGCGCGGTCATGCAACACTGTACCCACATTTCTTTTTGGTGGTATTTAACCACTTTCCCACCGCTCACATTGCTGCTACTGCAGCAATGTGGCTCTTTATCGTCCAGCGACGTAGACCTACGTCGCTGGACTCCTCCCCCTGTAGGCGGCGCTCGCGCGCCGCCCGAGGCGCGCTCCCGCTGTATTCAGTCACAGCGGGAGTCAGGCCAGGGGAGGAGCGGCAGCAATCGAGTGAGGAGATCCGCCGGCTTGTGTAAACAGAGCGGGCAGATCTCCTAAGTGACAGGCAGGGACAGATCGGAGTGTTCAGCATAGCTGAACATCCGATCTGTCCTTGTGTCACACAGTCACCTCCCCCCCCACACGTTAGTAAGCACCAGGCATACATTAACCCCTCCCTCTCCAATAAAATTAACCCCTTCCCTGCCAGTGTCATTTTTACAGTAACAGTGCATATATATAGCACTGATTACTGCAGTAATGTCACTGGTACCCCCCAAAAGTGTCAAAAATGTCAGTCAAGGGTCCGATCTGTCCGCCGCAATGTCGCAGTCTGTCTGTCGCAGTCCCGCAAAAAAAATCGCAGATCGCCGCCATTACGCATTAAAAAAAAAACAACAAAAATGACAGAAATCTTTCCCTTAGTTAGTAAACGCAATAACTTTTGCGCAAACCAAACCAAATCAAAATACGCTTATCGTGATTTTTTTTACCAAACATAGGTAGCAGAAAACAAATTGGCCAAAAATTAAAAAAAAATTAGATTTTTACATTTTTTTTTTGGGGGGGGGGAATTTCATATAAAAAAATGTTAAAAATATTGTTATTTTTTCAAAATAAACGCTATTTTTTTGTTTATAGCGCATGATCAAAAAATCGCACAGGTGATCAAATACCACCAAAAGAAAGCTCTGTTTGTGGGAAAAAAAGGTCGTAAATTTTGCTTGGGTACGGCGTCGCACGACCGCGCAATTGTCAGTTAAAGTAGCACAGCGCTGAATCGCAAAAAGTGGCCTGGACGTAAGACAGCAAAATCCTCCGGTGGTAAAGTGGTTAATCACTACTGGATTTTTTTTTTTTTTGCTGAACAAACAAAAAAAGACCAATTTAAAAAAAACAAAACAAAAAAAACATTTTTTTTAGTTTGTTATAAAAATGTTGCAAACGGGTAATTTTTCTCCTTCATTGATGTGCGCTGATGAGGTGGCACTGATGGGCCCTGATAGGCACTGATAGACTGCACTGATGGGCACTGATAGGCTGCACTGATGGGCATTGATAAGTGACACTGAAGGGCACTGATAAGGTGGCACCAATGTGCACTGATAAGGCGGTACTAGTGGACACTGATGGGTTGCACCAATGAGCACTGATGGGTGGCACTAAAGGGCACTGGTAGATGGCACTGAAGGGCACTAATAGGTGGCACTGATAGGTGGCACTGATGGGCACTTATAGATGGCACTATTGGGTGCTGATAGATGGCACTGATGGGTGGCACTGATGGGCAATGATAGGCACTGGTAGGTGACACTGATAGGCAGTACTGATAATGGGGCACTGATTGGCATTAATAGTTGGCACTGATAGGCATTGGTAGGTGGCACTGGTGGGCACTGATAGGTGGCACTGACCTGCACTGGTAGGCTACGCTGGTGGGCACTGGTAGGTGGAACTGGTGGGCACAGATGCTCCCCCTCTTCTGTACCGATGTCCCTCTGGCAGCAGCCGGCGATTGGCTTTTTTTTCTCCTCATGCTAATAGCGTGAGGGGGAAAAAAAAGCTGATCGCTGGCTGCTGTTTACATCATGTTATCAGCTGTCATTGGCCTACAGCTGATCACGTGGCACTCTGCAGGGAGCACACAGGCAGCTTCTGCTTGGGAGGACGTATATGGATTTCTTCCTGTCAATTAAGGTCCACGCTGTAGCTAAGACAGGAAGAAGTTAAGTATAGGAAACAGTCCTAACTAAATATAGTCAAGAACATTATGATAACATTTTATTAAAGTAGTAAACCCTATTGCCATACCTAGGGATGAGCTTTGGGGAAAAAAAGTGTGGGGTACTTCCCCAAAATTCATACCATACTATATCAAAGCTTGGCAGGTCAGGAAAAGGGGGGTGGGGGCAAGAAGTAGCCTCCTCCTTCCTGCACTATTCCAGGCCATGTGTCCAGGGTACCTTGCCAGGTAAGATTTCCAGGCAAAGTGCCTTGTCTCCATGTTGATGTTACCCACAACACTGCAGACGGGGGGGGGGGGGGTTTATCAAAATCTGAAAGCCGTCTTTAAAAAAAGGGGGCCCTCAGATGCTGCCCTACTCTGTGAAGAGTAAAGGGTACATTTGAAAAAAAAAACCCCAAGCTAAATGGGATAATATAGCGCTTGCTAGTAAGAACAGGTGCAAATAGGGATAAAATACCAATTAAAAAGCTAATAACATAAATAACTAAAATCTATGCCCTTAAAAATGCACAGTAAGACAGTATAGATAAATATATGACAATATAAATAAATAGGTGTAGTAATAGTGCCAAGTGAAGTCCAAAATAGTTCATAAGTGACTCTGTGATATATAGTCCAAAAAGAATGTGCCAAGAAAAGTGCAAGTGCTTGGTGCTGGATTCTCCAATGTTCCAGGAAATCCAATCACAAAGGTGACTTTCAGAGGAAAGATAAGGTGTAAACTCACCAGATATGGTGGGTCTCAAATGCCATACGATCCAGCACCAATCACTTGAGCACCATGGCATTTGAGACCCACCATATCTGGTGAGTTTACACCTTATCTTTCTTTTGAAAGTCACCTTTGTGATTGGATTTCCTGGAACATTGGAGGATCCAGCACCAAGCACTTGCACTTTTCTTGGCACATTCTTTTTGGACTATATATCACAGAGTCACTTATGAACTATTTTGGACTTCACTTGGCACTATTACTACACCTATTTATTTATATTGTCATACATTTATCTATACTGTCTTACTGTGCATTTTTAAGGGCATAGATTTTAGTTATTTATGTTATTAGCTTTTTAATTGGTATTTTATCCCTATTTGCACCTGTTCTTACTAGCAAACGCTATATTATCCCATTTAGCTTGGGGTTTTTTTTTTCAATCATTTTATAACCTATAGCAGCTGCTTTTTTTATATTTTTATATTTAATAGTGCACTCACACGTTATATTAGGTACTCCTAGGCGTGAGGAATATATTCTTTGAATATATATATATTTATTATAAAAGGGTACATTTACTCATTAAAGTCTACATTTAAAAAGTAGATAAGGACACCACATACTTTGACAAGTTCTTAAAAAAAAAAAAAAAGTCCCATGATGTAAACTAGGGATGGACTGAACACCCCCCCCTGTTTGGTTCGCAGCAGAACTCCCCAAAAGGGGAAACGTTCTAACCCAAACTGCGAACCCTATTGAAGTCTTTGGGAGCCGAACAGGAAAAATCAAAAGTGCCCATTTTGAGGGCTTATATGCAAGATATTGGCCATAAAATTGGTATGGTCTGGGTACTGCCCCGGGGGACATGAATCAATAAAAAAAATTGTAAAAACAATAATTTTTTCAGGAGCAGTGATTTTAATGATGCTTAAAGTGCAACAATAAAAATGAAAAATTCCTTATATATAGAGGTGCCTGGCGGGTCCCCTTAGTGTGCCTGTAAAGTGGCGAATCTGTAGCATGTATAGACCTTGCTACAACAAAAATGACATTTGTAAAGGAAAAAAATGACTCACGGTTACAATTGCCGGCTACTGGCCATTAAACAATCAAAAACAAAATGCCCCCACCACCCCAGAGCACCTTGTCCTCATGTTGATGGGGACGAGGGTCTCTTCCCGACAACCCTCAGCTGCGGTTGTTGGGGTCTGCCGGGGGGGCTTATCAGAATCTGGAAGCCCCATTTAACAAGGGGGCCCCCAGATCCCACTCCCCCATGTGAATGGGTATCGGGTACATACCCCTAGGGGGTAGGGTAGTACCCCTACACAGTAAAATCGCCAGTGTTAAAATCCTTGTATTAAGGTTTTTAGAGTAAAGTGTTAATATAACTATGAACAGTGTGGTTTATATAAACATCGGGAAAGTGTTAAAAATAACTCCAACAGAGTTAAATAAACACTGGCAATTTTACCGTGTACACATTCACCCAAAAAAGTGTACAAAAAAAAAATGAACACATGAGACAAGTCCTTTATTCAAAAATAAAAAATAGTGTCCTCCAATGTAAATCCCTCATCAATCATGCCTCCCGCCAACCCGAAAAAAAAAAAACCTCTATTCTCTTTGAGCGCTTCCAGTGGTCTGCCTGCTCCGCAGTTTGACAGTTATAAGTTATAAAGGGAAAGGATGGGGCCACACCAGTGTCATCATCGTGTGGCCTGTCCCTATATAAGAACTATCAAATTGTGGAGAAGGCAGACTGCTGGAAGCGTTCAATAAGAACAGAGGTTTTTTTTGGGGGGGGGGGTTTGCGGGAGGCGTGATTGATGATGGATTTACATTGGGGGACACTATTTTTTATTTTTAGTTTTTAATAAAGCACAAAAACTGTGTGCGTGTGTTTATTTATTTTTCTTGTACACTTTTTTGGTGAATCGGTAGAGGAAGCCTACCCATTCACATGGGGGGGGGGGGCAAGATCTTGTTAATGGGGGTTTTTCCAGTTTCCTATAAGCCCCCCACCCACAGACCCTGACAACCACAGCCCAGTGTTGTCGGGAAGAGGCCCTTGCCCCCATCAATATACAGAGCCCTCCTGCCCCAGAGCACCCTACCATGGTGAGGGCATGTGGCCTGGTATGGTTCAGGTGGGCGGGGGGGCACTTGTCCCCTCCCTTTTCCTGACCTGCCAGGCTGCGTGCCCTGATAATGGTTTCATAAAGATTTTGGGGGGGACCCCGTGCCGTTTTTTAAAGAAAAATGTCATTTTTAAAGATGTGCCACTTAGGCAGACTAAGGGGACCCCCCAGGCACTATATCTAAGTACTTGCTGACCACCTGTCACAGATTTACTGTGGCAAGGTGGCTCAGCTGTGTGAATCGATGTACCTGTATATCGTACATGCCCGCCAATCCAGCGGAGATCAGATTTGTTCCAGAACTGATCACTCCTCAGGTCCAGGCCAATGATTTATGGCCTGGACCTGCTTATCAATTCTGGCAAATCACAGAACATCCGGTGCCTGTTTAATGTAAACACAGGCACAGGAAATGATGCAATTTCCCCTCCTGGAGCCCTTTTTGGTTCCAGCGAGCGAGGAGAGAGCATCTACCGTGATTACACAAGCATGACACCAGTACACATAGGCACATATTTCACCCCCTGATCATCTCCCAGTTAACCCTTTCACTCCCTGTCATAATAACACTATATACAGTGTACAGATATTTTACTGATTACTGTTTTAGTGTCACTGCTGACTTCAATTAGTGTGAGCCATAGTTAGCGGTAGTTAGCGTCAGTCCCAGATAGGTTTAGGGTACCTGACATATATTCCCTAATAACGTTTTAACCCCCTGAACATCCACAGTTAACCCCTTCACTGCCCTGCAACAGTGTCATTAAACACTTTTTAGTCACCTTTTTGATTCTGGATTGGCACATGTGGCCCCATGGGAACTATTCACCGGGGCTTACCCGAACAGCTTGAATATTCCTGACTTAGATGGGAGGAGAGAGTCTGCTTGACATGTAATAAATTGCTTGCAGTGAAGTCGAAGGACACACTGAATGTTTTCGTTCTGTCTTCCATTCATGCAGATACGACCAAATTACGATGACCGGTGTTGTTGAGAAGCCCCTCTGTGTCCATGACTACAACCTTAACATGGGAGCGATGGACTTCAACAACCAGATGATGGCGCCGTACTGAATTGCCCATAAGGCCAGATGCTGGTACAAAAAAGTATCTGTATACTTATTGCAATTGGCTCTGCTGGATGCTTATGTGCTATACAAAGCGTCAGGAGGAAGTGGATCCTTCATAAAATTCCAGGAAGAGATCATCACAGCCCTTCTGTATACAGAAGGTACTGTGGCCCAGATTCACACTCCAGATGCAGTGAACTGGTACCTCTACCCAAAGAGCACCCCAAAGATGATGTTATGTCTGTAGAACACGGATTTAGTCATGACACCCGTTAATATTGTCCCTCCTGTCTTGGCCAACCTGGTCTCTGCATCGGAGACTGTTTTCGTCACTACCACACACTAGTGGAGTATTAGTATAGGGTAAAGCACGGCACAGTCTAGGTAAAACGTTCACACAGGGTCTTGGAAGATGTTAGATGGTTTTACTGTACTAAAAAATATTTTGTTATACTGTAATAATTTATTATTACTGTTTTTCATTATTTACCATAGTTTGCTTTGCAAATACCACCATTCTACTGTTTTACAGTAGTGTATACTATTATGTTGTAATACTTTATTGTTACAGTGTTTTGTTGTTAACCATTGTTTGCTTTTCAGGTACACCTATCAGCTCCAGCACTGATCTGTTTATCCTGACAATAACATTGTTTGCTTTTAGCATATACAGAAATGAATGATTGCAGTGCTATAGGAGGTGATTTCACCACTGCAGTAAAAAAAAAAAAAAGAACATATATGGCGAAGCATAGGGAATGGGGTGGACACAGAAGGCGGATCTCCCCTTTGCTTTGCCATATATTTTTTACACTTTTCTTGGCAGAGATTTCTTCATCCACATCCATTGATTTCAATAGAGAAATCTGTTATGTTCTTTTTTTTTCCCGTTCAGCCCATAAAAAGAAAATTGTATTTATAAGTGGATGGATGCTGGGAGGTCTAATGGTGGGCATACCATACACTTTTTAGCAGAGATTTCTTCATCTACATCGCTAGATTGTTAGGTTCTTTTTTTTTTTTTTTTTGTTCAGACCACAGGCTGAATGAAAAAAAAAAAAGAAAATTACAATATATGTCCAACAAGGACCAGCAACGTACTGGTACGCCGCTTGACTTTGAGTGGTCATACTAGCATGATACCTACAGGTTTAGGCATCATCTTGGTATTGTATTTTTCAGCTGGCGGTCATATGTACCTAGTATTTCGCCACTGCATGGGTGTGCGCAATTTATCAATTTATGTACTTAGCATAAGATCATCTTTTATATTTTAACAAAACAATTGAGCAATATATTGTGTTTTTGTGCAAAAGTGTTTTTTTTTCCAAAACAATTGCGTTTGGAAATTCTCTGCGCAAATACTGTGTGACAAAAATAATTACAACACCCACCATTTTATCCTGTAGTGCATATAAAATGTTTCAAATTCATTTTCTAGTGAAAAAAAAAAGTGTCAGAAAAGGCTGGGACTTCAAGTTGTTAGAAGAGTGGGTGATGTGTGGCATAAGCTTCTAATATTGAGCATAAAATGCCAGGACAGTTCAAACACCCCTCAAATTACCCTTTTTTGGAAAGTAAGCACTCCAAGCTATTTGCTGAAGAGGCATTTTATATTTTGCCACAAGTTTCGGGAAAATAACACACTTTTTTTTTTAAATAAAAATGTCACAAAATTATATATTGCTCACACATGGGTATATGTGGAATTTCACCCCAAAATACATTATGCTGCTTCTCCTGAGTACAGGGAGACCACACGTGTGAGACGTTTTGGCAGCTTAGCCATGTACTGGGCCCCGAAAACCAATCACCGCCTTCAGGCTTTCCAAGGGTGTAAATTGCTCATTTTACTTCTTCAATACCTATCAGTATTGGAGGTGCTGAAATGGCAAGATAGCAAAAACCCCCTCCCCCCAAATGACCCCATTTTTAAAAGTAGACACCCCAAGATATTTGTTGAGAGGCATGTTGAGTCCATGGAATATTTTATATTTTGTCACAAGTTTTGAAAAAAAACTACAAAAAATTGTATTTTTTTTTTTTACACAAAGTTGTCACTTAAAATATATATTGCTTAAGCATTCCATGGGCATAAGTGAAAATATATTCTGCTGCTTCTCCTGAGTACAGAGATACCACATGTGTGAGACTTGTTGGCAGTCTTGCCGTGTTCAGGCCCCCCAATCAGGCGGTGATTGATTTTCGGAGTCCTGTACACGGCTAGACTGCTAAAAAGTCTCACACATGGGGTATCCCCATACTCAGGGGAAGCAGCATAATGTATTTTCGGTTGTAATTCCACATAAAACCATTGCATGTTTGAGCAATATATAATTTCAATGACAACTTTGTGTAAAGAAATATGTAAGGGGTAGTGAGGTACTTGGCGCTGCTTGTAAGTATATGTGATGTATAAAATGTGACTATCACAATCTGTTGCCGTAATTCATGTAGAAATACAAATCATATAGATAGGAACTACATATATAATAGGAATATATAAAACACACTCAATATCAATAGACCATGTATGGAGATGTAAAACAGGTAAGAATCACAATAAAATATATAAATTTCAATATAAATATAAAGTGCAGTGGTATAAATAATGAAAGAGAAAGTAACTATATAAATATAAAGTGCAGTGGTGTAAAATTGATAGATGGTCACAACAAGGTATATATGTATAAGGTGCTCCGTAGTGAGAGTGACCAAAAAGTGGCCTATAAACTATATGTTGTGGACCAAAAGAAAAGAAAGGAGTGTAATATATAGATAATTACGTGAATCAGCCAAGGCTGTTAAAAGGTCTAAAGAATGAAAGTGATTCCAATAAAGATAAATGAATAAGTGATGCCAAAAAAATGGAGCCAAAGAAAATGGAATAATCTCCACAAGAAAGTGATACAGTGCAGGAGGTCCTAGAATGGACCAGTGAAATAGATAAAAATGGCCTGGTCATTTGGGGGGTCCTAAAGTGGTTAAAGGAATTTATTTATTTTTTTAAACTGCACTTTTTTTTGTTCAGCTGCCAGCGGGGAAACCTTATGACAGCTTATGACTCATCAGTTGTTAAGGACACCACGGCCAGCTTCAAGGCCCCGCTCCTTAACAACCAGCTTATACTGTGCCCTGATTGGGCAAAGCTTTGCCCAATCAGGGTGCAGCATTGCAGGGTGTTCATTGGGGCGAACATCTGGCAAACACCCTGCAAATTCGAGTGTTCAGTGAACTCATGCTCCGACCGAACCGTTTGCCCATCCCTAATGTAAATCCATTACCAATTTTGCCATTCAAAAATGCAGATCCTTGTTAATTATGATAAACGATGCCTGATGACTTTCGTTGTTCATCTTGCTTGATGAGGACCGGCATCTCTAGAAAGAGTGTGTGGTGTCATTATTTACATTTTATTAACATTTTTTGTGAATATTCAAGGGTACTATGTACAGGACCTCTTACTCATTTGTGTGTGTGTGTGTGTGTGTGTGTGTAGGAGTATCTGGGTCCCTCCCTAAATAGTGAGACTTCTACATTCTGAGAAGCCCCCTACCCAAAGACCCCCACAATAACCAGTCCAGGGTTTTTGGGACAAAGCCATTGTCCTCGTCAAAATGGGGACAAGTAGCTTTTCTATGGGAGTCTCCCTTTACAAGGTACCCTCCGCATGTTGAGTGCATGCGGCTTGTTTTTTTTTTTTTTCCTGGGGTTCCCCCATAAAATCTGTACCAGACCCCAAGGGTCTAGTATGGAAATGGAAATTCAGGGGGACCCGACACAATTTTTTGTTTTTTACATGATATTCCCCTTGACATTCATACCCAACCCTCATCAAGGATAAGAGGGAAATGTTTCTAGTATGTATTTTTAGTGGGAATCCTATGCCATTTTTTTTTTTTTGCATAGGATCCCCCATTAACATCTATACCGGATCCTCATCTAGAATAAGGTTGTATGGATAAAAGGAATCCTATTTACAAAAAGAAGGGAGGCAAAAGTCAGTTCTGCTGTAGTAGGTTGTAACATGTTACAGATGCACCACTTGACAAGCAGGTTTAAGGCTTGGGAAGGAATTTTGCATTAATAATATTTCATATCAAGCATTATTGGAAATCACTACTCCTTACCAAATTATTAAAACGTGTTTTTTCTTTGGTAATGTCCCCCAGGGCACTAACCAGTAGCCCTATGTTTGACGATCCCTTGTCTATTAGCCAAAAAATTGCCATTACTGATTTCTAAGATTTGGCTCCCATTCTTTTAAGCAGGGTATTCATTCAGAATCTAAACTTCAGTAAAGTTTCCCACACCTACCCAAAACGATCACAGATACTGTATGTTACTGTAATTTAGTTCACTTATGATGATGAAAGCAATATGAATAATACATGTTTTATATAAAATTCTCACTGATTTATACAAACATTTTGGCTGTACTTTCTGGCCAAAACAGTTAAAGTCTGCATAATTTGAAAGCATTTTCATACTGTAAGACTAGTATTATAGACTTTTGAATGTCTGCCAAGTGTATGTGGACATCCATCTTCATTTATTAGAGATATGGGCATGTATTTGACAGATTTATTGAAGATTAATTTTATCTATAGTATACAACACAACATGTTAGAAACAAAAATATTTGCCTGAGTTTTTTTAGCTTTAGTTTACTAGTATTTTTCTGTAAATGATAAAAGTTGAAACAAGCAGAAGCATTTTTCTTACACTGTGACATTAAATATGTTTTGATTAATACACGTCTATATAAGAAAACCCTAGTTATCCACTTCAAATTGGATAAACAAATCAAATATCCTAGGTTTTTATATAGAAACAATGTTTTATTGGTGTTAACATTGTGATTATTATTGATTATGTATATCACAATCGCCGCCAGGGTTTATTTTGTTGTTTGCTCCTCCTTATTGTGCATTTTCCTATGGGTTACTGTGGTAGTCTACATCTCTTATTTTGTTTTCCCTATAATTTTCTGCATTTTAATTCATTTACTAAAGGAGTATAGACATCATCCAAATGTGTACAATTAAAAATTCTGTTTTTTTCTTTTAAATTTCATTTACAAAAGATTGGATGATTAAAATGAACACAGCTTCACCTTATTAACTAAGCTTATTGAACAGCCTACTTCTTTAATAAATAAACCACAGTATACCCTATGGGGTCTTTTAATGAATGATTTGTGATTACTTAGCAAAAGGGAATGTTTACTGAAGTTAGTGAATATTTTACAGAATTTAAAATAAGCTGAAGCTGTGTTTACATCAACTATCTAATTGCCTTTAGTAAAATAAATCCCGTTATCTCTCTCCTCCTGGTTCTTGTCTGCTCCGTTTCAATAGCTCTTTAACAGTTCTGCCCCAACAGCTAGTACGGGTTTAACATCTGAGATTGGTATGTTTTGACTCCCCAATCCCTTTCAGTTTTTGCTTAGGCTTCACTTTTTCTAACGTTCTGATTCCTTTCCTCTGCTATATAGCATTAAAGAAATCTGGAGCACATCTATCTAAGGTATTTATTAATTTGGCCAGATCAGTTAAAACACCTGTACAAAATATAAGGTTTTTCTGTATATTAGGGTTATGTTAAAGTTGAGAAACAGTTAAGAAACAATTATTTATATATGTATACAACTGTGGAGTCGTTTTTCCTAATAAACCCTGTCTGTGCTGCCCTAGCAGGTCTCAATTTTAGTTGTAAACTACATTTTAACTATGTTTGTACTAAAAAAGGTTATTGATCGCGGGAATTTAGTTCTGCATGTTAATGCACCTTATCTCAGTTTGTACCCAGTGTGTCACTCTGAAATTATTCAGAATAGGTTATAGTCCTACATACTCTATGTTACCAAAAGTATTGGGACGCCTGCCTTAACATATACATGAACTTTAATAAAGAAAGCTCTCGCGCTTCAAGTGAATCTACAAATAAATAGTAGTACAATGTGTGTATCATTATAGTAATCAAATAAATAGTTAATTAACCACTTCTGGACCAGAAGATTTTCCCCCTTAATGACCAGGCCATATTTTGCAGTTCAGCACTGTGCAAATTTAATTGGCAATTGCGCGGTCGTGCGACGCTGTACCCAAATACAATTTATGTCCTTTTTTTCCCACAAATAGAGCTTTCTTTTGGTGGCATTTGATCACCTGTGCGATTTTTATTTTTTGCGCTATAAACAAAAAAATAGCGACAATTCTGAAAAAAAAAAAAACATTTTGCTATATAACATTCAAAAATTAAAAAATCTAAATTTTTTAACATTTTAGGCCAATTTGTTTTCTGCTACATATTTTTGTTAAAAAAAAATTGCAATAAGCGTATTTTGATTGGTTTGTGCAAAAGTTATCGCGTCTACTAACTACAGGAAAGATTTATGTAATTTTTATAGTTTTTTTTTTTTACTAGTAATTGCGGCGATATGCGATTTTTAGCGGGACTGCAACATTGTGCTAGACAGATCGGACCCCTAACTGACATTTTTGACATTTTTGGGGGGACCAGTGACATTACTACTGTAATCAGTGCTAAAAATATGCACTGTTACTGTAATAATGGCACTGGCAGGGAAGGGGTTAACATTGTGGGTGATCAAGGGGTTAAATGTGAGCCAGGGGAGTGATTCTAACTGTGGGGGGCGTGGCTTGTGAAATGAGCATAGAGACCTGTGATCCTATATAGAAGGATCACAGGGGCTCTGTGATCATTCCATGGAGAAGAAGGGTCAGCTGTGTTTACAACAGCCGACCGTCCTTCTCTCTCAGCGAGGAACGATCGCAGGTGTCAGACGGCAATTGGAGCTGCCTGACCCATGCATCGGCTTCCCTGCTGCCGAGTGCATTATATGATGGGTTTTATTAATTAATAAATACACAGTTTAAGACTGTATTGCACCAGTGGGGCTCTCTTTCTTTTCCATGCACATGAGAGAGGAGGAGTTGGTCATATTGAATTATCTAAGGACGATTCCCCTGAGTACAATGGTGGTTTTAAATGCGCATTAAGCCCTAACCATGAAAATGGGGGGCAACATCATGGGGTGAGTTGCCAGCTGATGGGAGCGGAATCACGAAGGTGGTGGATCACCAGACACACTTTTTGATTTCAGCAGATTGAATGTGGACTTTTGTTTTATGCACTTTTTGGACAATCTCTGTTTATTTATTGTCACCTCTTATTTATCTATAATTTTTATTGAAGTTTGGTGCATGCACGGCTAGTTGAGATACATTTTCACTTTATTATATTCATGAACTTTAATGGAATCCCAGTCTTAGTCCGTAGGGTTCAACATTGAGTTGGCCCACCCTTTGCAGCTATAACAGCTTCAAATCTTCTGGAAAGGCTGTCCACACAGTTTAGGAGTGTGTCTATGGGAATATTTGACCATTCTTCCACAAGCACATTTGTGAGGTCAGGCACTAATGTTGGAGAAAAGGCCTGGCTCACAGTCTCTGCTCTAATTCATCCCAAAGGTGTTCTATTGGGTTGAGGTCAGGAGTCTGTACAGGCCAGTTAAGTTCATCCCCCCCAAACTTGCTCATCCTTGTCTTTTTGGATCTTGCTTTGTGCACTGGTGTGCAGTCATGTTGGAACAGGAAGGGGCCATCCCCAAACTGTTCCCACAAAGTTGGGAGCATAAAATTGTCCAAAATGTCTTGGTATGCTGACGTCTTAAGAGTTCCCTTCACTGGAACGGGTTGAGGTCAGGACTATACTCCAAACTCATTCATCAATGTCTTTATGGACCTTGCTTAATAATATACTATAATGTAATATAGTGTATATTGTAAACATGCTCCAAATACACAACTAGAAACATGAGAACAATTTTAATAGTTATTTGTAGAGTGTGAAAGTGGACCCAAAACAAACATATAGTGGGGGTTTCTCAAATTTGACAGCAAACGTAGAACTAGACTTCAAGTACCATACGTATTCAAATAAGCTACATACTGTACTTTGATTTAATTCAGTGTTGTCTAGAGCCTCTTACTGTGTAGCCATAATAAATTCTATGTTTATTCATGCATCCGCATTTCATTTTTTTCACATTTCAAAAGGAGATAATATTGGGAGACACAGATGTCGCACAGTTTATATTAATCAGTAAAACAGGTGATGCTTAATGCTTATGGGACCAATCAATTTTCCGCTCAGTGTGATATGTGTAGAAAGTACATCAGATTAGTATGGCTAAAATATTAGCTTAAGAATATTTCATTTCAGTTTAAGTCCAATTCAACAATAGACACCTCGGAACCTATTTGAAAATATTATTTTTACTGAACATTGTTGGCTTTATGCAATACTACTTTTTCGAGTCCCTCTAGAGTTAAAGAATTTTTGCAAAAAAGTGAAAGAATAACAATATTAACAATATGTAGGTACATTGGTGGAAAAAGAAAATATTAATATAAAATGAAAAAAAAATTTACCATATTGAGAAAAGGTTCTGAAAAGGTTCTGTTCTGAAAAGGTGTTTTAGGTTTTAGGGTGCCCCAGACTATCTGTGAAATAAAAAAAAAAAAACAAAGAGCAGGAAGTCTTTTTACAATGGAGATGTCTTTACCATAGAATTACCTAATCATTAAAATTTCATAAAATGTTTAATATGTTAATGTAATTTCCAAAGTTGTGTTTAATATTCTTACAGGGCAACTGAACAGTTAGTGTAAATTAAAAGTTTTCCTTAGAAAGCAGCAACATAACGACTAGAAAACCTTGTCCCTTGCCAGCATGTAGTAAAAAAAGAACCCTTTATCTCTGTGTGAAAGAAGTGGTCTCTCTCCAGCAGTCTGACACCCTCTCTGAGTCAGTGCTAGGCTACTACTTTCACAGAGAGCAAGGGTTCTTCTGTGCATCATGCTGGCAGGGGGGCAGGTTTTTCTACTGTAAGACGTTTTCATGCCTTTTGTTTTTGTTCAGCTGAAGCTGAAACTTAAACTAAAATTTAATTGGGCTTCAAATATGCAGCACGCAGTAAAAATAATTTCTGGTGATCCTTCCATAGACCTCCTTGTACATGCATTTCCTGTAGCAGAGTGACAATTCTCTTCCAATTATTTGTTTAGTATCTAAGATGGACCTTGCATTAAAATTCAAGGCCCGAGTTGCTGACGGCTCACTTAACACCAGTAAAGCACCTAATCAGCAAGAGTCAATGTCAGCAAAGTGAACCTTGTATTTTTATGTTTGGTACACTTTAAAAGAACAGAGCCAGACTTAAAACTGATATTTAAGCATGTAGAGTACATATATATATATATATATATATATATATATATATATATATATACCCTACTTTCCGGCGTATAAGACGACTGGGCGTATAAGACGACCCCCCTAATTTTCATGTTAAAACATAGGTTTTGGGCTATACTCACCGTATAAGACTACCCCCCTTCCAAAGCAAGGCAACACCATTGAAAACCATCAGATTTCTCAGATCTCTCATATATCTCCAAGGTACTGTAAGAAAGTATTAGATGTAATCTCTCAAAGTGCTGTCTGTGCCCTATTAATCTCCAAGGTACCGTAAGTACTGTAAATGTAATATCTCATATATCTCAAAGGTACCGTAAGTAGTGTAAATGTAATCTCTCATATATCTCCAAGCTACCAAAAGTAAGTATTACCGGTAGATGTACCGGTAATACTCAAGGCGCTGGCTGTGTGGGAATCCTGTACCGGTATACCGTATGTACCGTAGCTTCGCCTACATACAGTTTACCGCACTGAGCTAATCACGGTGAGCGATGTATTCTATTATTGAATGCAAAGCCTGCTCCTATTGGCGTAGTCAGAGAGGCGGGCTGCTGTTACTCTGCCAATCCGAGCTGGCTTTGCATTTAATAATAGAATACATTGCTCGCCCTGGGTGTCAGTGAACAGAAGGTCAGCACACACAAGCAGTGAGAAAGGTGATGCCAAGTTAGACCCTGAAAAATAACCTAAACGAGAGTACATATTATTTATCTTCACTTTAGCGGCAAGGTGAAGCAGCGGCCTTGCTGCATTCTACAGTCAGTTGTCCTCAGGAATTGTGCATAGTTAAAGTTAGAGTATCCCACTCATCCCTTGCCATGTCAATGCCATGTATCTGCTGTTAGTTGCTAATGGTAACCCAGGGGAACCCAAGAAGTGTAATTCTCAGCAGCTCCCTAGGGGGCAGTGCTACATTTGGGGGCTCGTCCAGGATGTCGCCCTGAATTACCGGAATGGTTGCTAACAGCAACGGCAAATGTAATTTCTCTCTCAAGAACTGTGTTCAAATGCTCATGAGAAGTGTGAGGCCTGAAGGGATGAAGAATCAAATGCACAGTGATGGTTGCCAGCAGCAATGGGAAACCCTTTGTTTGAACCGTAAATTGTCTGCTCAAATAATGTGCTTGAGAGCGTGAGAGTGGCATATTACTGTGAAAATGGACTATGCCTGCTTAAAAGTAACACTAACAGATCGGAGAGCTGAAGACATTCACCCTGTGGGATACGGGGGTGCAGATGGTGCCAGATGGAAGACTGGCATTGTGCACCGGAGGAGGCGTGGAGCATTTGGGCCTGGTATGTCCTCAGTGTCTGAATGTGATCATGCACATGCAGGTCGGGGGCCAGTGCAGGCACTGTGGCAAATTACTGCTGCAGGTCGGAAGAGAGTGGAGGTCAGCCCAGAAGATTGAATGTGTCTTGGGAGACCTGGGTCACTCACGCCCTGTCGGCTACGGAGTCGGGGCCCTTCTTCGTCCGAGGAAGAGGAGTGCTGAAGTTCCTGATGCAGCTGGAGTCCATGCAGGCGGTCAGTGGTCCAGGATGCAAATGGGAAGAGGCCCAAATGTCCGAGTCGGGGTGCATGCACGTAGTGAGGGCCGGGGAGCGGCCACCTGGTAAATCAAAAGCTGCAGTGGCAGAAGCAAAGTCTGCTCCCATACAGGCAGAGGGGAGAAGATGGCCAGTGGTAACCAGGGCTGCAAGTGTGAGCAGCAAGGAAGAGGCTGTGGTCATCGATGTGGCGCCTCCTAGCTTCCAGAATCAGTTCGGATCATTGGAGGAGGGATTAAATGTTTGGAAGTCTGAGGAAGAAACTGAATGGGAATGGGGCTGATAAGTGTAATTCTCAGCAGCTCCCTAGGGGGCAGTGATACAGAGATATAAGAGAGATTACGTTTACGGTACTTACGGTACCTTGGAGACTTGGAGGGCACACTACACTTACTTACTTACCTTGGAGACTTTTATAAGACAACCCCCCCATTTTTGGGGGATTTTTTTGAGGTTAAAAAGTTGTCTTATACACCGGAAAATATGATATGATATATATATATATATATATATATATATATATATATGCAAACATCATAGATTTAAATTAAGAGTTCAGCAAAGAAAGGGGGGAGGGGGGGAATAAAAAAGGGGTGGGACATATATTCTTATGACAACTGGCATATTAATAGATAACAAGGGTATAAAAAGTATAAATTCATAAATGTAAACTATTGTTGTAATAGCCAGTTGTTAAATAAAAATTATATGAGAAGGGGGTATGGGGGAAGTTCGGGACTTTAGATGAGGTGTGTGGTAACGATAGGTACATACACAAGTAAAATTGCATCAGGCGGGTCTCACATGATGATAAAAAACATTTTATTAATGATGTCATCGACAGACATAAAAGCATAATGGCATGAATGCAAATAATACAGCAATTAAATGGTAAAAGATAAACCAAATCATAAGCATGAGAGCTGATTGACTGTAGACTGGAATGGAGCACTGATAGTCAGACAATATTGAAGGATCCAAAAAATATGGAAGTGAAAGATGCATCCTAAACAAGCTCTACGCGTTTCATGGAATATAATCCACTTCCTCAGGAGCAGATGCATCATGTATTACTGTAGAAAAAAGAAAATCCTTTTTACAAAAAGCATAAAAAATGATAATAAACTAATAAATAATAGGGAAGGGATATATTATCCCTGGCCTAAATTGTCTCCAGCCAGTGTACTTACAATCCAGCAATGGCATCAACACCTAAGCATTGTGGGCAGCAGACCACTGGGGGAACGTCTATACTGGGAACTGAGAGAGCCTGATCCAAGGTCATCCGGCCACAACAAAAAGATTCCACAGAGGAATGTGTACTCCATATAGTGATGAACAGATCCACGTGGATAGTGGTCATCAGAGGGTTCTAAAAGTAAATTATTGTAATTGTAAAAAGACTAGTGTAATACATATTTTAATCAATTAATAAACTTAAATGAACTGAGTAGTATAAACTACCCAGAAGAACCCATAATCAGAGAACCACAGATTGTGAAACTGGATAAATAAACCAATGGTGTGCTTGTCAGAATAGATAGTGTCTAGGTAGGACCAAGTGAAAAGTGCCAAAAAAGGGATACAATCAAAACATTGCCAAGAAAGAAAAGGATATCACGGACGTGAAAGAGCCTTGGAACAATGAAGGTGAAAAGTGAAAAATAGAATAGCCTGGAAAAAATAGTGAAGTGTACCCGGTATTGGCCTTAGTCAGTTCCCAACGCCACGCCACCGCTCACAAAGGAGGGAGAAAGCCGCACCATGGGTGACCGTAGGTCATCCAAGACTGCGGCATCTCATGCTTATGATTTGGTTTATCTTTTACCATTTAATTGCTGTATTATTTGCATTCATGCCATTATGCTTTTATGTCTGTCGATGACATCATTAATAAAATGTTTTTTATCATCATGTGAGACCCGCCTGATGCAATTTTACTTGTGTATGTACCAATCGTTACCACACACCTCATTTAAAGTCCCGAACTTCCCCCATACCCCCTTCTCATATAATTTTTATTTAACAACTGGCTATTACAACAATAGTTTACATTTATGAATTTATACTTTTTATACCCTTGTTATCTATTAATATGCCAGTTGTCATAAGAATATATGTCCCACCCCTTTTTTATTCCCCCCCTCCCCCCTTTCTTTGCTAAGCATTAGGGATGGAGGTAATCTGCCCGGAATTGGCAGTACCTCATATAAAGTCCCAAATTTTATTAAATTAATTGATTTAATTATCGGTTAATTTCTCTTTTTATAATGACCAGGGATGGAGGTGTGTGTTTACAGTTGATTTCCTGTACTATTTATGTTATCTATATATATACGCAGGCAGTGTCCCTCTGTGTCATCATTGTTGAGCTTTGTATTTTCTCCTTTGCTAGTCACAGTGTTATGACTATGTTATCCCCTTTACCAATGTGGCCATCTGGATCTTCTGGGCTGCCGTCAAGTTCGGGGACTGCGATGCACTTCGGGGGTCCTCCCCTCTCCCCCTAGGGGGGTTGGGGCGGGTCCATCCGCTCTGCATCGGCGCCACGCAATCCCGGTCGCATCTGTGATGTCATATTTTGGCGCCAGCAAGTCGTCACGTGGAGATTCATCCGCGCTCATATATAGGGAGGTTTGGATGCCGCAGTCTTGGATGACCTACGGTCACCCATGGTGCGGCTTTCTCCCTCCTTTGTGAGCGGTGGCGTGGCGTTGGGAACTGACTAAGGCCAATACCGGGTACACTTCACTATTTTTTCCAGGCTATTCTATTTTTCACTTTTCACCTTCATTGTTCCAAGGCTCTTTCACGTCCGTGATATCCTTTTCTTTCTTGGCAATGTTTTAATTGTATCCCTTTTTTGGCACTTTTCACTTGGTCCTACCTAGACACTATCTATTCTGACAAGCACACCATTGGTTTATTTATCCAGTTTCACAATCTGTGGTTCTCTGATTATGGGTTCTTCTGGGTAGTTTATACTACTCAGTTCATTTAAGTTTATTAATTGATTAAAATATGTATTACACTAGTCCTTTTACAATTACAATAATTTACTTTTAGAAGCCTCTGATGACCACTATCCACGTGGATCTGTTCATCACTATATGGAGTACACATTCCTCTGTGAAATCTTTTTGTTGTGGCCGGATGACCTTGGATCAGGCTCTCTCAGTTCCCGGTATAGACGTTCCCCCAGTGGTCTGCTGCCCACAATGCTTAGGTGTTGATGCCATTGCTGGATTGTAAGTACACTGGCTGGAGACAATTTAGGTCAGGGATAATATATCCCTTCCCTATTATTTATTAGTTTATTATCATTTTTTATGCTTTTTGTAAAAAGGATTTTCTTTTTTCTACAGTAATACATGATGCATCTGCTCCTGAGGAAGTGGATTATATTCCATGAAACGCGTAGAGCTTGTTTAGGATGCATCTTTCACTTCCATATTTTTTGGATCCTTCAATATTGTCTGACTATCAGTGCTCCATTGCAGTCTACAGCCAATAAGCTCTCATGCTTATGATTTGGTTTATCTTTTACCATTTAATTGCTGTATTATTTGCATTCATGCCATTATGCTTTTATGTCTGTCGATGACATCATTAATAAAATGTTTTTTATCATCATGTGAGACCCGCCTGATGCAATTTTATTTGTGTATGTACCAATCGTTACCACACACCTCATTTAAAGTCCCGAACTTCCCCCATACCCCCTTCTCATATAATTTTTATTTAACAACTGGCTATTACAACAATAGTTTACATTTATGAATTTAAACTTTTTATACCCTTGTTATCTATTAATATGCCAGTTGTCATAAGAATATATGTCCCACCCCTTTTTTATTCCCCCCCCTCCCCCCTTTCTTTGCTAAGCATTAGGGATGGAGGTAATCTGCCCGGAATTGGCAGTACCTCATATAAAGTCCCAAATTTTATTAAATTAATTGGTTTAATTATCGGTTAATTTCTCTTTTTATAAATTAAGAGTTCATTACAATATCATACTTAATTTTGCATAGAACTAGAACATTAAATATGATTTTTTTTTTTTTAAACCTAAATTGATTGTAACCCCTTACATACTGTATACCCAGTGAAGTGACTAGCATCAGATGATACACAGAGATTAAATAAATCCTCCTACATAGGATGTACCTGTTTATCTGCAGTCTTCTCTCCTCTACAGTCGTTCAAAGTCCAGAATGTATACAGCTTTTCTGAGCTGTCAAAAAAAAGGAGGTGGAGAGAGGAAATTACACTCTGCAGAGATCAGTGAAGTGATCTCTGGGAGCCTTTCACACATCACACAGGTACAAAGCTGAGGCTATGAATTACAGGCTGTGTGCTGGAGCTTCCTCCCCTGTCCCCATTTGTCTATTTGTGTCAGAAGACAGCAGGAGAACAAGACAGCAGAAAGAAATGATGCTTAGTGCTCTGGACTGAGAAAAGGATATGCTTTGTTCATACAAAAGAGAGCAAAGGCCGTGGCACATCCAGCTAAAAATCTTGATGTTTATTTATAAATCCATGAGAAGAAATGACATGACATGCACTCACAGTTCAAAGAACAATTTAGCAGACGTGTTTCACACACCTGTGCTTAGTCACTGTTGATTACTGTTGGGTATTGCCCTGACTTACAGCTGTGAAGCTGCAGGTGGGGTCCATCAAATCCTAATGATCCCATTCCCACAGCTCCATAACCAAGCAAGGCTACCCATTAAACACACAAGGTACAATACACATAATTTGTATGGAGAACAAGGAACACACAATATAAACTAAAAATAATTAAAAAAAGAAAAAACATTATAATACAAAGTATATATATATATACTGTCTACCATCATCAGCCTAGTGTGTATAAACATAAATCCCCATACAGTTAAGTACAAATATAAAAAATATATAAATGAAATGCTTGTGCAACATGTGCATTCATAATACCAAACAAAAACCATACACCATATGTCTGAGAGACTATACTTTGTTCATACTTTGTGTCTGAGGTTTACAACCACTTAAATGCAATCTCTGCATTAAGGTAGAAAAAACCTTTGAATTGTAGCTTACCCCCACCCCCCTCTTCCCTTTAAACACTTGTCTTAGTCCATTCTCGATCCAGCTCTGGCCCATCTCCAGCCACTCTTCTTATCATTGTAACAGAAATCAAAGTGTAAAAAAAAAAAAAAACCCTGACCACCCCATTAGAGTAGAAAAGTTTTCCTATGGTGACACAAAACTACTCTGATGAAAGAATTTAAAAAAAAAATTGTTAAAAAGAAAAGAAAATTTTGAAAAAGCTTTAAAATAGTACCAATAATAATTTATTTCTTTAATTTTAACATAGTGTCACCTGTCAGTATCATTGATCACCGCCATACCAGTCATATGATGACAGTGTACTGCACTGGTGATAGTATGGAAAAATACATTTTAAAAAAATGAATTTCATTTCTTCATTTTCCGAAAAATTGTGACAAAAAATTGCAACTTCAAAAACTTGCCATGCCTCTTACTAAATAACTCAGACTGTCAACTTTCCAAAAAGGGGTAATTTGGGGGGATTTTTTACTGTCCTGGCATTTTAAGGGCATTTTGATGACAGTACATCAGGATTGATCAATTTTTAAATATAATAAATACCATAGTTTGTAGACGCTATAACTTTCACAAAAACAAATAATATACATTTATTGTTTTTTTTTTTTTTACCAAAGACATGAAGCAGAATACATTTTGGCCTAAATTTACTTCTTTCAAAATGTTGTTCATTTATACAACAAAAAAACTAAAAAACCCAGTGGGGATCAAATACCACCAAAAGAAAGCTCTATTTGTGTGAAAAAAATATATAAATTTAATATGCGTACAGTGTTGAATGATGGCACAATTGCAAATTAAAGTAGCACAGTGCTAAATAGCAAAAAATGTCCTGGTCATGTAGGAGGTAAAACCTTCCAGAGGTTAAGGTATTGCACTAGACTGGTGCACCCTCTGTGTGCTTGTTTTTCATTTCTATCAAAGAGCCTCTATTTGTGAGACACTAGCCATCCCATATTGTTTTGTTTGTAATTGTAAACAATTTGTATTTGTGATTACTATGTTATTGAAGTGATCACAAGATTTGGAACTATGGTGATTGGTTTCTGAATGCAGTTTCTGACATTGGCCACTGTTAGATACAGTACTTTTGCCAAACTAGTGGGCATCACAGGTTCAGTGGATGTGTTCCACCAATGGGGGTTCACTTTTCAACTGATGGCCACAGAAAATCTTCAGTCTTGTGCACAAAGGATAACCTACCCCATTCCTTGAAACTTTGGATCTCCCACCAACTGATTTTTCTGATTGGAGGCTGCATAACTCCCTCCCGCTACCACATTGTCTGGAGCGTTGAAGACAAGCATTTTCTGGATCTCGCAAGAGGGACCGCAATGGCCGCAGATGACGTGGCTTTACTTCTTCACCTAATACTTGATTGCCCTGTTCAGTGTATGGAGTGTGAGTCTCCCTCTCTGTCATACACCTCTGACCTTCTGGTCTAGAGTGGATTTATTATTTTCATGTTAACTGTTCCTAAATATTGCTGTTGCTCCCACACATATGGTGCTTCGGCCTTGGTTTCTACTATTTATGTAGGGGGGGCTTTATTTTCTTTATTCAGTGAGCCCTCACACCCATAGGCATTCATGTGCTTGGGATCCTTTCCTTTTTGTTCCTATGTTTACTCTCGTTATGTTTTATATTAATGTTGTACTGTATTATAAAGGCCCTGAAGGCCTCTGTGTCCACTAATCTCCACAATTGTATTATTATTGGGGTTTTACCCGTATATTTATGTCTATTTGTATGTTTTCATGGTTTTTATCATTCACCTAACAATGGTCTTTCATTGAGGTATTTTACTGATTTTTGTACCAATAGAAATTTCTATTTTAAAATATCAACTTAAAAATATATTTTTGTATTTTCCTTTATACTTTTTGGTATCGTATAGTCCCAATTCCCCCCATTGTCCCCCTGTGGACCTTCCACTATCTCTTCAGGGATAGATACCTTTTTTCTCATTACTACTTTCAGATTTTGGAACCTAGCTTTTTTGAATGTTTATATACATCTGTCATTCCAATTGTTGTATTTAGGATTATGGCATGCTCGTGATAGCTCTCATTCCAAGGTACCAGAAGCATTGCCACCTAACAGAAGGGTTATTTTATCTTTAGCTGGCTTGTAACCTGGCATTTATTTTTCCTTTCTTGTAAAGAAGGCTCTTTCAGGCATCTTCTTCCAAAATAGCCCAGTCTCATCCATATGAAAAATTTGATCCATGGAGTAGCCTCCATCTTGAATAGTTTGGGAAAAATCGCTTGGATAGCTTTCTGCAACCTCACTATCTGCAGCAGCTGCCTCTGCTTGTACTTTAGTGTTATGTAGGTTAGATCTCTTCTTGAACCTATCAAACCATCTACGGCTTGCAAAAAATGTTGCATCCTTTGCTGCCTCACCTTTCTTAGCCTTCAGGTCATTGAATACTGTAGGCTTAAGGCTTTACTTTGTATGATTGCCTGGTTGACAAGAACATGGCGTGTAGTCTGATTTTCTATCCAAAGTGTTAAGATTCTCTCCATGTCTGCAACAATGCTATCCCTTTTTCAAATTGTTGTTGTGTTAACGGGTGTAGCACTCTTAATTTCTGCAAGAATTTTTTCTTTGCTTTTCATGATGGTGTTAACTGTAGTCCAAGTGAAGCCTAGCCTTCGGCCTATTTCAGCTTGAGTTACACCTTCATCATACAATTTAATAATTTTAGTCTTCATTTCCAAGGTAATAGATTTACGGCTTTTTTTTTTTTACAATAATATAAAGAATATTCAGCGCTGAACAAAAACTGAAAAGATGAGATCAGCTGCTGAACACTAAAAGGCATTCCAAATAATCCTTCCGATACAGATCAAAAAAAAAAATGCAGCGCAATCTCAATAACAATAAAAATAATTCTTAAGTAGTGCAAATAAGTCCATATGTGAAAGTCCAATATATCAAGAAAATAAATGTGACAGACAGATCCTTGTTGGACACTCAGAAGCCCGGGTGCTGGAAAGACTGGAATCATGCAGTAACACACATGTAAACGTGTTTAATTCCACCACCACAGCTCTCTCTGCCTCTCACCTCCAGTAAGCGACCCTACAGGGTCTCTGAGCAAACCATGATAGACTTTTATCCTCCTGTTCCCCCTTAGTTCTTCTGGTTCCAGATAGGACAGAACTCCACACCAAGTATGATGGAAAACAATAAAGGCAGATCTAAGTGCTCACTGTTTGATTCACACACATTTATTAAATAAAACTCATTGCACTTACTTTGGAATAAAAAGTTAAATGCATCTCAAATTGTCACACATTGGTAGCGATGAGGTCGGCGTCTCCCTGCTTCTCTCATGTACACTTCCGGGTTCAGCTGTTTACATGTGTGAAACTGCATGATTCCAGTCTTTCCAGCACCTGGGCTTCTGAGTGTCCAACAAGGATCTGTCTGTCACATTTATTTTCTTGATATATTGGACTTTCATATGTGGACTTATTTGCACTACTTAAGAATTTTTTTTTTATCTGCCATTATTAATGTACAGTACTGTACACAATAGGTAACTGTATACCTGTAACAATCAAAAGAACACATAGAAGTTCCTAAAATATACACTGTAACTTTATTTTAAAATTATCCCTAAATTATTAGGCTTAAATTCACAGACTTGTACATTATATACTATTTAAGAGGGTCAGGGGCTGTAGTGAGGGGGTCAAGGCATGTAGTGAGAGGTCAGGGGCTGTAGTGGGGGTGTCAGGGGCTGTAGTGGGGGTATCAGGGGCTGTAGTGAGGGCATAAGGGGATGTAGTGGGAGGTCAGGGGCTGTAATGGGAGTTTAAAGGGCTGTAGGTGAGGGAATTAATGGAAAATACTGTACTGTACAGGTTTTACCAAAAAAAAAAAATTTTTCTCAAATGTTTATTACCAATCCGTTGTATGCTACTGTTCTCCACTTACAATTAGCCAGGTTTTTGAGTGGACGAACAGCAACTCTGAACCCGTGGGCAGACAACAACTGTGGGCTGGCTGGTGAGCAACTCTGAGCTGGCTGGGGGATGGCAACTCCGAACTGGCTGGTGGATTGCAACTCCTGGCAGGACCTTGGCCTCTTCACTTGCATCCTGCAATTCCGGACGGCAGCTCCCGCCTCTCCCAGGCTATACTGTGGCTGAAAATGTCAGAACTTGCGAGGCACTTTACACTTGCAGGTATGTCCATACTCCCGAGTGTACGTAAAGTGAGGGTACGTAAAGCAGGGTATTCCAAATAGAGTTTTTTTTTTTTTTTTTACTTTATTTTTATTTGCATATAAAATTTAAGTTTACAACAGTATTTTTCAAATTAAGGTTCACACTTTACATGTTAATGTTATGTAGAAAGAAAATACAGTGATTCATATACTAAGATCTCGTAAATATTTTCCTTTTTCCTCCCTCCCCCCCTTCCCAAAATTCCTCCCCTTCTTGCCAACAACTTCCGTTCTACAGTGCCTCCCCATGGTAGATATGCTTAACTATTTATTTCAATATATTTAGTTGATTTTTTAAATTCTTTCCATTTTCCCCATTTTCTTTTCATGTTTATTGGAATTTCCTCTTGTGTGTTACATATATATTCCATATTAAAGTTGTTATTTATCTTTTTACACCATTCCTTTATTTTCGGGCTCTCCTTTTCTCTCCACTTTTTTGGTATGGTTCCCTTTGCTATATTCAACAAAGTTGGTACAAGAGTCATATTATATTTTTTTAAAGGTATTATTGTTTTGTGAAAAAGACAGACCCATGGATCGTTTGGTATTTTTATTCCAGTGATTTCTTCAATCAGTTGTCTAACTTCTAGCCAGAAATCTTTTATCTTGGGGCAATCCCAAAATAGATGGTACATTGTACCTATGTTGCCACAATCCCGCCAGCATTTGTCTATCTTGTTTGGTTGGTATTTATTTATTACTTCTGGGGTGATGTACCACCTAAGCAGACATTTATAATTTAATTCTGTTGTACTTACGTCTGTGGCTGTGGATCCGACCATCCTTAGTACAGTCCCAAGTTCCTGTCCTTGCAAGTGTGTCCCAATTTCTTTTTCCCATTTTACTATATATGGAGGTTTTTCCAGACTGTGCCATTCCGTCAGCATTTTGTAGATCTGAGAAACTCCATGCCTTTGCGTGGAAGAATAACTCAGTTTCTCGATGTTATTAAGATTTTTATCCGACCTAATCGGCTGTGGTAATGAGCTGACAAAATGTCTCAGCTGGAGATATCTCCAATCATCTATTTTTATATTTTTATTTTCTTGTTTTAATTTCTGAAGTGTTTTTATGTGACCTTTGTGTAGGATGTCTTTTAATTGAGTGTTCCCTATCCAATTTCCACCCTTTTCTTCTTTCCCTGGTGGGAAGTATTTAGTGCCATTTAATGCTATCATTGGTGAGTTGTATTCCCATTTCAATTGTTTGTTAATCCCATCCCATATTTTATAAACTACCTTTGTCAGTTCGTGTGCTCCCTGTATTTCCCTATATTTTGGTGGTATCCATATTGTTTTGTGTAAGTGATTATTATTTTGTGCACATTCTATCTCTACCCATCTTTTTTCCCCCTTTTCTATTTTTGTCCAGTCCACCATTCGTGTAATGATTACCGCCTTATAATACCTTTCTATATCTGGAGTTGCTAATCCTCCTTGTGTTTTACTTCTTGTAAGGATCTTGTACTGTATTCTGGGTTTTTTCCACTGCCATATATATTTTGTCAATAAAGTTCTTATTACCCTGAAGAAAGTTGCGGGGATGTTTATTGGCAACAAGGAGAAGGTGTATAAGATTTTTGGCAAGATAAACATCTTAACAACGTTATTTCTTCCGATCCATGAGATTTGACCATTTGATTTCTTTCTTATATCTGTTTTTATTTCGTTCAGTAACGGTATATAATTAGCTTGGTATAATTTTCCAGTTTGTGGTGTTAAATATATCCCTAAGTATTTTAATTTTTCTTTTGTCCACGTATATGGGAAGTATGTTTTTATTGTTTGTTCTTCCTGGATATTTAACCTTATATTCAAAATCTCTGATTTTATTGGGTTTATTTTAAAGTTTGACAACTTTCCATACTCTTTTAACTCCTTTTGAATGTTTGGAAGAGTAATCCTTGGATTTGTAACGATGAATAATAAATCGTCCGCATAGGCTGCGATTTTGTGTTCGTCTTGGTTTACCGTTACTCCTTTTATGTCTTTATTTTGTCTAATTTTTGCCAATAATGGTTCCAGGGTTAATACGAACAATAGGGGTGATAAGGGACACCCCTGTCTCGTCCCGTTACTCATTCCAAATTTCTCTGATAGGCTTCCGTTTATTTTAATTTTTGCCGTAGGGTTATTATATAATGCCTCTATCCATTGCCTCATTCTTGACCCAATCCCTAAATTTTTTATGGTTTCTTTCATGAAGTCCCAATCCACCCTATCAAAAGCCTTTTCGGCATCAATTGATAACAGGATGGAGGGGACTTCATATTTTTTTGTTTTTTGTAACAGAAGTAGGGTACGAATCACATTATCCTTCCCTTCTCTGCCTGGAACGAATCCAGTTTGGTCCGGATGGATCCACATTTTTAGTAACTCTTTTAGTCTTGTTGCCAAGATTTTCGCAAATAATTTTGTGTCTGCGTTTAACAACGCAATTGGCCTATAACTAGAACAGAGGGTTTGATCTTTCCCTTCTTTCGGTATTACCGTAATGTATGCCATTAGAGATTCTTCTCTTAGGTCTTCCTTCCCTATTTTATTCAAATATTTTTGCATTTTTGGAATTAATATTTCTTTGAATCTTTTATAGTACTTTATTGTGTATCCATCCGGGCCTGGACTCCTTCCATTTTGAGTAGTTTTTAATGCTTCTCTTATTTCATTTTCCGTAATTGGAGCTTCAAGAAGTTCCAATTTATCTTCTGGAATTTTAGGCAGATCTGCTTCCTTAATATATTTTTGGATATTTATTATTTTTTCCTGTCTTATTTTCGGGGTTTCTTCCTTTCGGACATTGTATAAAGTGCTATAAAAGGCATGAAAGGCTTTAGCTATTCCTGTGGTTGAGTTGATTATTTCGTTTTTACTGTTTTTGATTTTTTTCTATGTAATTTTTTGATTTTTTCCTCATCAGTAATCTCGCTAGGGATCTTCCTGGTTTATTTCCAAATTTGTATCTGTATCTAGCAATCTTATTGAAATGGTTTCTAGATTCCTCTTCCAATAGATCTTTTAATTCATCTCTTTTTATTATAAGGTTTTTCTCTATTTCTTTTTTAAATTCTTTTTTATGTTTTTGTTCTAGATCGTATATTTCTTTTATAAGTGTATTAATTTGATTAGTCCTCTCTTTCTTTTTTCTTGACGCACTGGATATTAATATTCCTCGGATATAAGCTTTGTGTGCTTCCCAGAGTGTAGCAGATGCTATTTCTGGTGTGTCGTTCTTTTGAAAATAAAACTCTAGTTCTTTTTCTATTTTATTTCCTATTTCTTCCTCTAAAATTAGTTCTTCATTTAACCTCCATGTTCCCATACTTTTGTGGTGGATCGGTATCTTAATTGTTAAAATTAGAGGTGCGTGGTCTGACAATGTGATTGTGCCTATTTCTGTACTTTCCATAAATTCTAGTAGACGATGGTCAATAAAAAAATAGTCCAGTCTTGAGTACATCGAGTGTATTGAGGAGTAATAAGTGTAATCTCTTTTTTTTGGATTTTGAATCCTCCATGCATCTACTAGTTGGTTCTGATGTAGTTTTTTCCTTATTTTCCTTAGTTTTTGTTCTCCCAGCATCCTTACACCCGATGTACTGTCGACACTTGGGTCAATACAGAAATTTATATCCCCTGCCATTATCACATAGCCTTTTTTAAAGCTCTCTAGGTCATATAGGATTCTCCCCAGATATTCACTTGGTTTTTTGTTTGGATTGTAGATATTGGCTAATGTCAACTCCATCCCCCTTATTTGACCCTTAAGAAAAATATATCGGCCATTCGGATCTATTTTCATTTCTTCTAGGGAGAATTCTATATTTCTTGCTATTCCTATTGCTACCCCTCTTGCACGCTCTATTGGTGAGTCCCCATAGTACCATTTAGGAAAGTGTTTGGAAAAAAGTTTTATATTCGAGTGGAGAGAAATATGCGTTTCCTGCAGAAAAGCTATATTTGCTGCTTCTCTCCTCAACTCTTCCAATATTTTATATCTTTTTATATGGGAATTTAATCCTCTTACATTATATGTTATTATTTTTAGTTGTTCATCTTTCATTTTTATCTTTTCTACTCGAGCCAGCTCCTCCTTGAACACGGAAGCGCTGGATCGATTTAAATTCCGCTAACAGCATTCTACCCATGTTGTTGGACTGACAAGCTTTTAAAATTTCTTTTCCTTTTAGGCAGTGGGGAGTTTCCCTATCTCTACCCCTCCTCCCATCCCTCCCCCTCCCCACCTCCCCCCCCTCCCCCCGCCTCCATCCCTCTCCGTCTCATATTGATATTCTTTTGATCCACTTTTGATCTTAGGGTATTTAGTTGTTTCTTTGGGTCATTCTCCCTGATACCCATTTTCTTTTGGGGTGGTGCTCTAATGGATTAGCACGTTCTATCTCCTTCCTCAATTGGAAGGACATTCCGGCCTTTGGGGGGGCTATCCTATTTCCTTTATATAGCTTACCTCCCTTCCCCTCCCTCCCTCTCCCTCACCTTCCCTCCACCCCCCAGCCCCTCCTCCCTCCCTCTGTCCTCCCACACAGTTCATGTCAATACATGGATAAGAGAGAACCTCACAGAGTATGGCAGGAAGGGAAAAAAAAAAAAAAAACAACCCCCTATATATGTATATTTACGTCCTACTCTGCAAAGTTCTCTCCAAGCTTTCATTATTTAGGTAATATTTCCGTATTTTTTATCTTTTGTTCTTTCTGGCTAGTGTCCATTGCTGTTCTTCCGTCTGTGAGTTTCTTCGTGGTTCTTCTCCTTTGTCATTTTCATACCATCCGGGCATATTTGGCTCTTGTATATCTAGTTTTTTGCAAAATTCTTGGGTTTCCTCTGGAAAAGTGAGTTTTGCTGATCGTCCATCTCTTTTTCCTATTAGGCTAGCTGGGAACCCCCAATTGTATCTAATTCCTTGTTTTTGCATCTCTTCTGTCAATGGCTTTAAAATTCTTCTCCTCCTCAATGTTTCCGGTGCTAAGTCTGTAAATATCTGTATCTTGTCATTTTCTGTATTTCCTGTATTTATTAATGATTTATTCTTCTTTAAGTTTTCCCATATTTGTGCTTTGTCTGTATAATTTTGAAACCTGATTATCACATCTCTAGGTGATTCTGCTGGGATTCCTGTCGGTTTTCTTATGCGGTGGACTCTTTCAATCAGCAATTGATCTTCTTCCCCTCTACCTAATACTGGGTTTAAGATTTTTTGAAGTTTATCTCCCAAGTTTTCTTCCTGTGATGTATCCCTTAATCCTCGAATCCTCAAATTTTTTCGTCTTGCTCTGTTCTCTTGATCCTCTAATTTGTAAGCTAGATCTCTGGCTTTTTTCTTAGTCTCGTTTATTTCTTTTCTCATTCCCTGTATTATTTTTGTTTGGTCTTCTTGTTTTTTCTCTAGTTCTTCTACCCGGCCCAGGGCATGTCCCAGATCCATCTGGACATGTCCTAGGTCGGTCTGGATTTTAACCAATTCGATTTTAGTGATTTTTCTAATTCTGCAAACATTTCTCGCATATCACCTTTTGTAGGGGCATGTTCTTTTGTTTCTCCCTGTTCTTCCTCTTCCTCTTCCTCATTTTCAGTCCTTAAGCTTATCTCAGAGTTTGCTGAACTGATAGGTGATTTAGTTACTTCAGCTTTTTGACTTTTCTCCACTCTCTTCTTTCCTGTTCCTTGTTGTTTTTCCTGAGATGTTTTTTCTAAGGAATTTTCTTGTGTCATAAATTTCCTGATTGTGTTAGGACTTGAGGTCACCCTTGGTGATTTTGCAATAGCTCCTCCTCTTGTAGATTTACCCCTCATTGTGTTAAAGGTGGTTCCGAGATTCCTTTATAAAATCTCACAAGTCAATATGTTGGTACTCAAAATAAGTTATACAGTATGGATATACAGTACAGAATATGTTTGCATTATTGCCAAAGGGAGACACAATAAGGCCAGATAGTCTCTATATTGACTTCGTATTAACAGGCGGAAGTAAAGAATAGAGGTATGGGGTGCTTCCCGCCTTCCAGCTCCCTGCTCAAGTCCTTGTACAGGCTGGGGTGGATCCCCTCCTTAAATGTTAGTAAAAGGAGAAAAGAAGAAAAAAAAAAAAAATAAGAATAAAAATAGATTGATTAGGACTCCCACTTTGTTAAGGGCTCGCTCCTTATTATTCCAGCTATTGCTGGCTGAGCCAAACTCAAGCTGTATGGCATACAAAAATGCTTGGGCAGTGCCGGGTTTTATTTCACAGAAGTAAAAATGTTAATTATTTTTTACAGATCCGAGAGCCTTATTCACACCTGTGTTCTCCTTATGGATCTCTGTGTAGGTCCTTCATTCCATCACCTACTAATTTAGCTATGCATAGGTATATACCGGCATATAATGGTCCACCTGCCGGAGTGCCATGTGGTATAGACGTGTGCTGATTTAAAGAATGGAGAGACTGTTGCACCTGCTACTCCGGTAAAAGACGCTTAATGTGAATATACTGTTTTTAACACATGGGGTAGCTAGGTCACTCTCAGGTGTGCTGGCTTTATATTTTTTAACATGCTGTTTTATTGTATATTATCTCTAGAGAGTCTTTGAAAGTCCTTCTAATAAACAATAAGATGACAGTAGAGATGATATGAAAAGAGGGTTTACTCCTCTGTAACTCACGGTTTTAAGTAGACTGTCCTCTCTTAAAATACTCTCTGTTCATCTGTAGGCTTTTGCTCTCCTGTCCTCCTCAGCCTCCCAGCTCTCAGGCAGCAAGGCAGCAGCGTCTCCAAGATGGCAGTGCTGGACGGGATGGGACAGGACGAGGTGATAAGGAGACTTTCTCTCCCTTTCAGCTACACTGTACACTTCCCAGCGCTCACAGGACTCAGGTGGGCCGGGCAGCTCTCTTGAGAACCGCTCCCTCGGGACCTGCTTCTCTCATTAACATTTTAAACCAGTAAAGGAGAAAGGTTTTATTCCCTTTACTCACGATTTTGCTGCTGCTGCTGCTGCTCTTCTTCTGTGGGCTGTTTTAGCAGAGGTGATGGATGAGAAGCTGGGTGGCTGAATGGTGGTGCTCAAAGATGTCCCAGTGCGGCGTGTTGTTCTCCCAGGCTCACGGAGGCGGCAGCGGCTTACTCCTTCACTCCCATAGGGAGCTAGGTCTGCTTCCTACTTGCTTCCTGCCGGCAGTTCTCTCCGACAACACGGCGTCCGCTTCCTGGTCCATGTAACCCTGCGAGAGTTCATCCGGACCGCACCATCAGATCAAGGGGAGAACACCGCCGCACGCCAGGACGGACCCAGAGCTCCCAGCAAGCCCCGATCAAGAGCCCCAGGATAGGGAGGTGAGTGAGGCCGAGCGGAGGGGGGCGAGTGGAGGGGGGCCGAAGGTCTACACAGTGCCCGCGATTTTGCACGTCTCAGCGGACATTCGGTGCACTGGAGTCGGGTCAGAGGATGGATCAAGGAGGGAAAAGACACACCGCTCCTTCATGTTTTAGACAGCCATCTCCCGGCAGCCTACGTGCACGCCGTCAGGCTCTTCCCCCTCATGACGGGCCAGTCCCAGTGGTATTCCAAATAGAGTTGAACTTAAATATAAAAAGAAATGAAGACAGTCCAAAGAGTGATACCACAAAGTCCATCCAATCACAAAAGTGCACTCTTCATCACCCGAATGATATGTGATCCCACGTGAAAAAAGGCCTCCACCTCATAGCGTGGCTGCTTACCAAATAGTATTGACCTACTATCACGGAACGTCTATCTCATTTGTGGCTATAGCCCAGTCTAGGCCTCTGTTCAATCAAGACAACTTAGGTTGAAGAGAATGATCCCCGGCACTCATGAGGAGACTTGTTTACAGATAACCCCAAAAGAAATAAAGCTTCCATAGCATAAAGTCTTTATAATGTTTATTGGGTAAATTAAAAGTTTCACTTACATAAGACATTTGAAAACACGCATAGAATAAAAGCCGGCCGGCTCTGTACAACCTTCCGGGACTTGCACAAAAGTGGTGATGTCAGCACGTCGCTCCTCCCGACACGCTTCTTCACAATCAGACGTAGTAGTGGGGCAGGGGAGGCGCACTGACTCACCGCTATATATCCAAAAAAGGCTGCAACCACATCTGGATCTGAGCATTTTGAGAAAGGGCAATACCTATAGAACCACCCTGAAATAGGAAATAAGAATCCATGTCTTATCATAATGACCTAAAAAGCTTCAAAAGCAAATAATCAAACCAGTGAGTGCCATAAGTGACTTTATGGATAGCTGGAAGTTACTAATTCCCTCATAGGGGCCACCTAAAACAAGATTTAGGAGTGGCCCCTAGTGGAAACACCTAATATTACTTACAGTATATACTTACTATAAAAGCAAAGGTGTCAAAAAACTATAAAGAAAAAATTAAGAATAGAACATGGAATGTTGTTTGATTACTTCAGTATTGGTAATGGGACCAGGCAGGGAGGGATGTCTTTTATCCCCTTTACTGTTCGCCCTTGTCCTGGAACCATTACTTAGGATGGTTAGGAACAACAGGGATACTGTGGGGATTCATATAGGATCTACTGAACATAAGCTGTCTGCTTATGTCGGTAACCTATTCTTTTACCTTTGCTGACCCTTAACCTCCCCTCTGGTCCTCATGGAGGAGCTCAATAGATTTGGCCAACTGTCCAACTTCAAAATCAATGATAAGAAATCTGAGCTGTTGCCGATCCGTGTTTCCTCTACTATGGCTGCCTCCCTACAACATTCTTTTTAATTTACATGGCAAAAGGATTCCCTTCCTTATTTAGGGACCAATATTTCACCTGACCTGAAACATCTATATGACCTAAACTTTGGTGAGCTACTGGACATAGTGACGGAAGATTTGAAAGTCTGGCAAACCTACCCTCTGACTTGGCTCAGGACGGTGAATGTGCTTAAAATGATGATACTACCAAGAATAGTGTATCTCCTGCATACAGTACTTTTACTAAAGACTTTTTTTTTATTTTATTTGCCATTATTAATGTACAGTACTGTACATTATGGTGGGAACTTCACATTGATGAACTTTTTTTTCCCTTACCAATTGGTGGACAATGTGTAAGTTCCCACCTTGTTGACGCCATTTTCTCCACACATATACTGGGAGAAGACAGATATACTTTTCTGGAGAGACCCTTTTTTACAACATGGTGGGAACTTCACATTGAGGAACAGATCTTTTCTTTTCCTTTACCAATTGGTGGACAATGTGTATGTACTTCTACTTGGGGTGTCAAAACCTTTTTTGGATTAATATCCAGCCGTCCTGTATGGCGGGAACATCATTGTGATTTGGGAATATGGTGACTCTATAAGGCTCTTTAAGCATTTTAGCTAAGACAGTGGTTATTATATCCCTGAAGAAAAAGTTTTTTGTATGTACTTGAAACGCATTGGATACCCACCACTTACTTGGAGTCATTTTGGCTGCTATCTTCACCGATGGAGCCAAGCCCTAAGTAGTTGGGAAACACCACTATTTCTCTTCATTTTATGTAATATAAGACCATAGACAAATAAAACGACAACACTAGCAGCGCTGGATGACGGGACATACACAACATCGCAAGTAGTCCTTAGAGTAACAATTAAATATATATGATGCACAGTCCAATCCGAGACTCATATGTCTTGGGAGTCCGTCGTTAAGGGAAAGGGACTGAGGGCACTTGGCTTGGTAACCAGACTTCCACCACCACACGGTGCTCCCCCCCCCCCTTATACCAGACACTCACCAGAACCTAGTTGAAAACAGACCCTTCAAGCACATCCACCGCTAACCGGATCATAAGCTCCAGGACTTTGGACTGTTAAGCTCTCTCCTTCACACGTCACTTGGTTCAGATTGCATGTAAATGAACAAAGTGGGGGCAACCATAGTGTAATTCCGCAGACAAAAATTTATTAAGCAAAATAAAATCACACAATGGGCCCCTCTCCCCTTTAGGTGTCTACTTACAAGAGGCACGTTTAATGAAGGCGTATAGTGAAATACCCGGGATAACACCAATTCCAGAGCGACCTCTAGGAAGATGTCCGGCGTATTCTATATGTATATAGAGCGACCGCGCACTATAGCTCTGACATGTTTCGTCATAAGGACTTCTTCAAAGAGCCTAAGTGCGCGGCGCGGTCTGTCTCCTATTTAACTGTACGCCGACGCATGCGCATCAGCGCCATGCTCGGCGGTCTGTCGGAGGTACACACTCTGCGTACACTTCCGGTAACTGTGAGGAGATACCTCACTTCCGCCCAGCCCGCCAGCTGCAGAGCTAGCGTCCGCCCGGAAGTGTATCGCTGATATCGGCATCCGGGTCATCGAGCAGGATGTGTCACACCTCACATCCGCCCATGAATGTACCTCCTCTAATGACGTATAAGCGTCCACCCCGATCGTAATTGCCTAACAAGATTAGACTTTTACACAGGGAAAAACGACACTCAACACTATCACTTCTCCTTGTATAATTACTGCACCTAAATCAGTACAATTATGCTTTCGGCAACTTAGTATACGGCATCCTTGTATTTGACTACATGCCTTTCATTGCACACATAATAATACATACAAAGCACTGTAAAAAAATATATATATATAGGAATAAAAGCATCACAAGCCTATTTTGAATAACTCATACTGGATATAAGAATAGCTTTGCACTTAAAAAAGTAATCAAAGGAGATAATATAAATACATTCATATCTCAGAAAACCTCAAAATCAGTAAGGTAAATATACCACTCAATAAAATAGTTAAAAAACATTAAAACCAGTATCACTCTACTGGAATAAAGGCAAAATGATTATACCCATAGAACACATATTAATTGAATTAAAAAATCCAATATTCATATGTGCAAAGATTAAAACACGGACAATAAGCAAAAGACACTATAAAAATACACTATAAAAATATATACGGGTAAAATCTTGAGAAGGACTCCATCTATATGTCAATAATTGCTAATAAAGCAATTAATGTCCAAATCCACGTTCAAACCCTTAGGGTGTAATGACTCAGTTAAGTAGATCCAGTGTGTTTCACATTTTGATATCTCACGGACCCGATTAGAGCCCCTCCACACTGGTGCTACCTTTTCCACCCCCCAAAATTTAAGATGAGTGGGATCACTATTATGAAAGTCGCGGAAATGCAGGGACAAATTATGATCTTTAAAACCATTACGAATGTTAGTGATATGCTCTGAGATCCTAACTGTGATCGTTCTCTTGGTCCTACCTATGTAGAGCAGATTACAAGGGCATTGTATACAATACACCACATGTGTGCTACTACAAGTTATTGTGTCCTTTATTTCAAAAATTTGACCATTAGAGGGCGAGGTGAAACTTGTAAAATTCCTCAGGTGTGTGTTCACCTGCTTGCAGGTTTTGCACCTCCTGCAAGCAAAAAAAACAGCTGTATTTTCCCAAAACATAATTGGCTTCTTAGGGGGATCCAACACCTTTTTTACTATCTGATCACCGAATGTTGGACCCTTCCTGTATATGAATGTTGGAGTATCAGGCAATACTCCACTCAAAACTTTATCCATACACAGGACAGGCCAATGTTTTTTAAAAATCTGTTCTACCTCCCGGTGTTGGGCACTGAATTGGGAAATAAAACTCCATTCATGGCCCTGCATATCACGCTTCTCAGTGTCTCTCAGACAATCATCTTGGGACAACCTGCCTATTTCCGCTATCGTACAATCCAATTTCGTACCTTGGTAGCCTTTTTCTACAAATCTCTGTTTTAAGATTTGTGACTGAGCTTGGAAGTCATCATCAGTAGTACAGTTCCTTCTAACACGAAGGAACTGACCCCTAGGGATGTTGGACAACCATTGCTGATGGTGTCCACTCTGGACGGGAAGATATCCATTCCGATCGGTGGGCTTGAAGTACACTTGTGTCCTCAGCTCACCCTCAAGAAGGGATATCTCCACGTCCAGATAGTGTATCTTAGTCCGACTCCAGTTAAAATCAAGTTTTATATTATTTGTATTATCATTGAGCTTTTCACAAAACTTTTGTAGGGAGGACTCCGTCCCTGCCCAAATAAAGAACAAGTCGTCATTATAACGACGGTACATAATCAATTGTTCATATCGGGCAGCAAAAATGGATCGGTCCTCCCATTCGCCCATAAAAATGTTGGCCAAACTCGGGGTGAACTTAGCGCCCATTGCCACACCCCTTTGTTGTTGGTAGAAAGTGCTGTCAAACCAAAAATAGTTGTGCGCTAAACAGAAAACTAGAGCATCTTTCAGAAATCGTTTCTGTATATCGGGAATATCATCCCTTTTACTAAAGGCCCAGTTGAATGCGAGCAGCGCGTCATCATGTTGGATAATCGTATACAATGACGATACATCCCCTGTGACTAGAAAAACGTCTCCACTGCTCGGTAAGGTAACCTCTTTCAATGCTCCTAAAAGAGCCTTAGTGTCCCGTAGATATGATCTTAAATTTACCACACTGTTCTGTAAGAAAAAGTCTAGGTACTCACCCAGCCTAGACGTTACCGATTGTATTCCATTAACAATGGGTCTAGCCGGAGGGTTGACCATGTCCTTATGGACTTTCGGTAACGTATAAATCGTTGGTATACGGCTGTAACTGGGTACCAGATATTGCTTTTCTTTCTTACATATAATGTGTTTCTCATACCCATTTTCCACAAGGGCACTATGCTCTACATAGGTAGGACCATGAGAACGATCACAGTTAGGATCTCAGAGCATATCACTAACATTCGTAATGGTTTTAAAGATCATAATTTGTCCCTGCATTTCCACGACTTTCATAATAGTGATCCCACTCATCTTAAATTTTGGGGGGTGGAAAAGGTAGCACCAGTGTGGAGGGGCTCTAATCGGGTCCGTGAGATATCAAAATGTGAAACACACTGGATCTACTTAACTGAGTCATTACACCCTAAGGGTTTGAACGTGGATTTGGACATTAATTGCTTTATTAGCAATTATTGACATATAGATGGAGTCCTTCTCAAGACTTTACCCGTATATATTTTTATAGTGTATTTTTATAGTGTCTTTTGCTTAATGTCCATGTTTTAATCTTTGCACATATGAATATTGGATTTTTTAATTCAATTAATATGTGTTCTATGGGTATAATCATTTTGCCTTTATTTCAGTAGAGTGATACTGGTTTTAATGTTTTTTTAACTATTTTATTGAGTGGTATATTTACCTTACTGATTTTGAGGTTTTATGAGATATGAATGTATTTATATTATCTCCTTTGATTACTTTTTTAAGTGCAAAGCTATTCTTATATCCAGTATGAGTTATTCAAAATAGGCTTGTGATGCTTTTATTCCTATATATATATTTTTTTTTTTACAGTGCTTTGTATGTATTATTATGTGTGCAATGAAAGGCATGTAGTCAAATACAAGGATGCCGTATACTAAGTTGCCGAAAGCATAATTGTACCGATTTAGGTGCAGTAATTATACAGGGAGAAGTGATAGTGTTGAGTGTCGTTTTTCCCTGTGTAAAAGTCTAATCTTGTTAGGCAATTACGATCGGGGTGGACGCTTATACGTCATTAGAGGAGGTACATTCATGGGCAGATGTGAGGTGTGACACATCCTGCTCGATGACCCGGATGCCGATATCAGCGATACACTTCCGGGCGGACGCTAGCTCTGCAGCTGGCGGGCTGGGCGGAAGTGAGGTATCTCCTCACAGTTACCGGAAGTGTACGCAGAGTGTGTACCTCCGACAGACCACCGAGCATGGCGCTGATGCGCATGCGTCGGCGTACAGTTAAATAGGAGACAGACCACGCCGCGCACTTAGGCTCTTTGAAGAAGTCCTTATGACGAAACATGTCAGAGCTATAGTGCGCGGTCGCTCTATATACATATAGAATACGCCGGACATCTTCCTAGAGGTCGCTCTGGAATTGGTGTTATCCCGGGTATTTCACTATACGCCTTCATTAAACGTGCCTCTTGTAAGTAGACACCTAAAGGGGAGAGGGGCCCATTGTGTGATTTTATTTTGCTTAATAAATTTTTGTCTGCGGAATTACACTATGGTTGCCCCCACTTTGTTCATTTACATGCAATCTGAACCAATTGACGTGTGAAGGAGAGAGCTTAACAGTCCAAAGTCCTGGAGCTTATGATCCGTTTAGCGGTGGATGTGCTTGAAGGGTCTGTTTTCATCTAGGTTCTGGTGAGTGTCTGGTATAAGGGGGGGAGCACCGTGTGGTGGTGGAAGTCTGGTTACCAAGCCAAGTGCCCTCACTCCCTTTCCCTTAACGACGGACTCCCAAGACATATGAGTCTCGGATTGGACTGTGCATCATATATATTTAATTGTTACTCTAAGGACTACTTGCGATGTTGTGTATGTCCCGTCATCCAGCGCTGCTAGTGTTGTAGTTTTATTTGTCTATGGTCTTATAATCTATAAACACCTTACTCTGTTATCATTATTTGTTATAGCAGCTGCTCAGACTTTGTGTCAATACTAATTAGTTGCCTATCCTATATATATTTTTTTGAGCGCAGGGTGAGTGGCTATATGTTTGAGTTTCCTCCGGTCTTTTCATATTGTTCACACTGTTATTTTTTATTTTATGTAATATATTATGTCATGTTTGGGCATTTTATACACAATGGATTCTATGGAACACTGTATAGCTCAACAGCTTTTTGTATATGCGAAAGAATCTTTTAAATGTTAGTGATTAATAAATTATATTTTTTGTATACATATTGCTGTATAATTGTCCCCAAAATCCCACTAAAGCAGGAGTTGATCCCCAGTAGCAAAAGAAGGAATGTTGACAATTACACTCTCAGCCATTTTGAGTTTCCTTTGAAAATTTTGAGATGTGTGGATGTGTTGGATATACTATTCTAATGAGATCCTGGCTCCCTGAGTGCATACCTACATGTGAAAGCATCCCTGGTTTTTGTATTTTTTTTTTGGACTAGCTGTTCTACTACAGTCCTGTACAGGTCTCCCCCTCCCCTTCCCTTTATTTTCCCCTTTCCTTCGCTATCTCAGTTTTGATTTATGTTAGCTCTCTTCATAGGGGTGTTAAATGTCATAAATGTTAGCTGTTTTGCTTTTATTCATATATTGGTTTGTCTCATGAACCCCTGTATTGCCTAGTTTATTTTACTAAATTGTTATAATGCTCTACCTAACATAAGCAGTCATGTGGACATTCAGACATACCTCTCATTAAGTTACTTATGCGCACTTGGACTTTTGTGTTCAAAAGTTTTAATGGGATGTTATGTATTACATGTTTTTTCTTCACTTTTACTTCCCCCAAATAGGGTTGTTTTCTCCCCAATTCTGTTAATCCTTTGGCCTCCCCTACAATGTGTAGACCTTTTGGAATAAGTTTGTATATTGTTTTCATTTAATACATCTTAGGTGGGCTAAGGTACACTTATAGGTGAGTGTCTTGTGAGGTGCTTTGGTCTGTCCACATCTTTCCTATCACACCCATGCTGACGATGGTGTGGGGTCAGATTGGACTCAGAGGTACTGTTGTTTTGAACGCCTCTTGCTTACTTTACCTGCCTGAGATCCTTGAATTACCTTTGTTGAAATTGTTACCAATGTGCAACTTTGATGTGGAATGTAAGCTATTACACATTTTTGGCTTTATTGTTTTTGTTTATTATTTGTACTATTTGTACTCTTTGTACTTTTTGTAAAACTCAATAAAATTTATTTATATATATAAAAAAAAATAATAATTACTGAAGGCCTAGCACATCACAATTACAGTGTGCTTCCTTCCATACCATACGCCTTTTGTCTGGGCTAATAAGTCCCTTGTCATTAAATGAAGAGATTTTGAACTTCATCTGAGCAATAGGTTGGTGCTGTATAGTGCCCACACGGCGAATGACAGCTTGCCTTTAGTGCTCCACTTTAAACCCAGCTATCCAGCGGCTACAGACCGACATCCAGGGCATTAAAACCACCACCAAGCTTTGGGTACCCTCCAAAACTGGCCCACAGCATGTACAGACACCGTAAAGCTCCAGCACGGTCACCGAAGCTCACAGACTTCTTCCTTGCCAGAAGACTCAGCACCTTCCAAGATGGTGCAGTCTGCACTGGTGGCGGCTCTCCCCTGTGACCAGCAGACCAGGGAGCATACTCCCCAGATAGGAGACTGGTGCTGCCTCTATACGAGGGGGACCTGGGTGAGTCCTCTCCCCCCCTCTCTCTCTCTCCCACCACAAGCAGCCCAGTCAAAGCTAAGCTAAGAATGGAGGTGCCTGCTCACAGCCTCCAGACACCAGCAGCCATACATGTTTCTCCCCCTGTCATGTAACTTCAATCTGCCATAGAATCCTTCCCTGCCACAGATCAACCTGTATCAGAAGTGGTCATGAAAAACATGCTGCTTTCACTGAGGAAATATCTACATGTTGAACTTTCATCTGCAATTTCTCCTCTGTCTACCACTCTGCAAGAGCAGGATCAGAGAATCTAACATATAGAAACAAAAATGGGAGAAATATTCTCAGCTCAAAATGACTTAGTGGACGCACACACAGATCATGAAGCAGATATCCAGCAACTAAAATTCAAAATAGCAGACCTGGAAGACAGGTCTAGGAGAAAAAATATCAAATTTCGGGAAATTCCAGAAACCGTTGATCAAGCCAATCTAGTGCCCTATATATAACAGCTAATGAAGCACTTTATCCCTATGCTTACTGAGCTGGAGCTTGAGATTGACAGAGCACCCAGAACCCCTAAACCACCTTTCTTCCCTGCCTCAGTGCCGCGTGATGCATTGGCACGTATACATTACTACCACATAAAGGGGAAAGCTATGTCTATGGCGAGAAATTCGTCCTCCTTCCCAGAACTGTATACAGGGATCAAACTATATGCAGACTTCCCCCAAGCAACCCTACTCAACAGGAAAAAAAATAGTTACCATCACCAGAGCCCCTTGTAACAACAATATATGGTACCAGTGGGGATTCCCCACCAAGATCACAGTCAAACGTCAAGGTAAAACCTTCACTATCCACAAGCTCAAAGAAGGACTAGCCCTTCTGAGAGAATGGCACATTGCACCTGCATAGGAGCAACCATCCAACCCGCACACCCCACACCATATGGAAACAGAGTGGACCTAATGTCTGAGCCTACCGCTCTGGATGATCTCCACAAACAGCATGCAAGATACTTTTAGCTGGGATATATCAGTCACCCTTACCTAGAAACGATTCCAAAACAATGTTCTACCTTATCAGCCTGTTGCTGTTATGGTTCTCCTGTTCCCCCCACGTTCCCGTAGCAGTTATCACTGCTCATTTTCTGCAAAAAAAAAATTTTTATGTTTTCCCCACATCTACTTCACTTCATTCTTCTACTTCCTTATGCTCCTCAGTCTCATACACTCTTTTGGGAAAGCATGCATCACACAGCCATCTGTTGCTACTACTGTGAAATTAGGCCCCTTTGACCAGCCTCACTCCTTGACACCAAGTCACCACATGCCTGTCCACTCCTTACATGTCACGAACATCCAGAACTCTTTACTCCCCCACTGAAGAAACACCTACCTGCACATACCAATCACTCCTCGCCACCGTGACTCTCAAGATTGCTTCACTCAATGTACGTGGCCTCAATAGCCCTTATAAAAGATTGAATTTGCTTAGACAGGCAAACTCCCTCCGATGTGACATCCTCTTCATCCTGGAAACCCATTTTGCTATTCATAAGACCCCTAAGTTTCAGTTGAAACATTTCCCGATGCTACTACTGGCTTCTAATGACAGAAAGAAGAATGGAGTTCTGACAGCAGTAAAGGACTCAGTCCAATTCCACCTTCACTCTGAAATTTCAGACCCTCAGGGCCGCTTCCACATGACCATATGTGAGATTAATCAAGTACTGTATACCCTTGTGAATGTGTATGCCCCAAACTCAAAACAATTAAAGTTTTTCAAGTATCTCCTCAAGCAAATTTCTACACACAGACATGGCCACTTGATTATTGGAGGAGACTTCAACACAGTGGGAGACCCACTACTAGATTACTCCTCTGGTAAAAGAACTCCTCACCAGGATTTGAACAATTTCCTCCACCAAAACAACCTCTTTGATATATGGAGATGCTAGCATGGAGCAGAACATGACTATACATACTTTTCCCCGCTCCAGGTCTCATACTCCAGAATAGACCTCTTTATCACAAACAAATGGATTCTACAGCATGTCTCATCTTTGACAATAGGTGATATAACCTGGTCTGACCATGCACCGATCAGTATTGAAGTCGGCCACTCACATAACAAAACCTTGCCCTGCATCAGAAGACTGAACTCCAGAAGAAGCCACGTGCATTCGTGGTGTGACGATTGAGCCTGGCGGTGGGAGTTTAAATTGTATCACGTGAGAAGCTGGATTTTATTATATGATTGTTTTTTACCTAATAAATGTGAGTGCATTTTATGAAGTCGGTTCTGTGTGGTATGTTGAGCCATCTTGGAGAGGGAATTTTATTGTTCTTAAAGGAACCTGAACACCAGAGTTGACCCTTAGGGGTCTATAATGGAGGTGAGCTTGCACTTCACCTAGTGAAAAGAGCACAAGTGGAAAATTGTTGTTACATGGTGGTGTCATCCCTATGAAGCACCCTATCAAATAGAGACTTTTTTAATTGCACAAGCTATAAGAAGCTTTTTTTATTTATTGCATTGGCATTTTTTTGCACTATATATTTGTTTATGGATTTAATTTGCACTGGCACTTTATATATATGAAATGCTAGCATGAAATCCTGTAGCTACCATGTGTCTTCCAGCGATAGATCATGTGCACTCACCTCCATGGCTGTAGCTTGGGCTTGAGACAGTTTCTACCTGGCTGACTGGACCAGAATTCAGTGATGAGGTTTGTGAAGCAGCTCTTGCCTAGTTTGGATCATGGCTTTCCCCTCTTCTGTGGTTCTATAATGCCGCTGAAGAGGAAGTGCTATATAGAAATCCTGGGGGGGAGCCACCGCCATGTTGGTTGCTGTGCCAGAGTGAGGGGGAGAAGTCCATCATCTTCCCTGGCTGTCCCCGCTCTTTCCACTTTTAAGGACCAGTGCTGAGCAGTGTTGCGCACAGACTCTAAGCAGCCATCTTCTCCGTGCTCCATCCACACCCCCCTTAGTTTTGTATACCAACATGATTTTAGCTGCAAGCTTCCTTGATGTTCACAGTTGAGTGGAAGGTGAAGTATCAGCAACACAGTAAAAAATGTATCCTTACGCACTTTCCTCCAGAAAGCAGGTTTTCCCTGTTCGTTTCATGGCATTGTGCAAAGTAATAAAAAAAAATGAAAACATTTTTGTTTGACACTGTTAGGCTTCCTTCTCTTAATTAGGGTTGAGCGGACACCTAGATGTCCGTGTTCGACGGGTTCGGCCGAACTTTAAAAAAAAGTCCGGGTCCGTGTCCCGGACTTTTACCAAACTTTTCCCGGACACCGAACCCCATTGAAGTCAATGGGGACCCGAACTTTAAGGCACTAAAATGGCTCTAAAACACCAAAGGAAAGGGCTAGAGTGCTGCAAATGGCAGCAAAACGTAATTAAGAGCATGGCAAGTGCTCTGCAAACAAATGTGGATAGGGAAATAACTTAAAACAACAAAAAAAAACAGAAAAATAAAACAATGTTCTTCTTCATCTCTGAAGGACGAGGCCCATATGGAGTAGGAGGGAGGTTGAGGTGGTGGTGGATGTGGCGGTGACATAGGCGTGCGCACAGGGTGTGCTGGGTGTGCCTGGGCACACCCTAATCACCTAGGGCACATAGCATTGCCAGTGAGGAGATGGGAAAGATCTCCCTGGGACCTGCTCTGCTCTATTTCTCCTTGCCTACAGGTACATGGCCCCGATACATTACTCTCCCTGCTGGCAAACACATGCATGTGTATTTCAACTTTGGGGTGCACACCTTAATGCAATAGGCTGCGCACACCTATGGGCGGTGTAGGTGGAAGCGGCGGTGGAGGAGGACCAGGGCTGGATTAACAGCATCATGGGCTTGGTGCTGAGGATTTTGAAGGGCCTTAAGGGCCGTGCCTTGCCATGCACCCAGAGGAGGAAGGGTGCAGCCATGCATGCCTAATTCAACATGGGATGCTGTCTCTGAAGCCCATAAACACATCCATGCATCGCCAACTGTCCCTCCTTGTCCGGCCTTCACGCTGTGTGGGGAGGTTCTGAGGGTGCTGCCTGGGGAAGCGAGCATAGAAGCCAGACTTCTGTGTTTACAAGTGACAGAAGAGCGGTAACAGTGAATATGGCCAACCCGGGGCCTATATAAAAGGTAGGGGCCTGGAGCTGCAGCTCCAATAGCCCCTACATTAATCTGGCCCTGAGGAGGAGGACGAGGTAGCCAACACTGCTTCTTTTCAAAAATTTTAAATGAGGGTACACCCCAAAAGAGTGAGAAAGAGCAAAAATGGAACAATGGGTGGGTAAGGTCGGTATCCATTGCTATTCTGCATAAGGTACGGAAAAGTCCCGTGGGATCCATGCCTGGTTCATTTTAATGAACGTGAGCTTGTCCACATTGTCTCTGGACAGGCGGCTGCGCTTGTCTGTTATAACGCCCCCAGCCGTGCTAAATACCCGTTCAGATAATACACTGGCTGCAGGGCACGCCAGCACCTCCAAGGCGTAAAGGGCAAGCTCAGGCCATGTGCCCAATTTGGAGACCCAGAAGTTGAAGGGGGCAGACCCGTCATTCACTACATGTAGGCGTGTGCACACATACTGCTCCACCATGTTGGTAAAATGCTGCCTCCTGCTAAGACGTTCCATCTGAGCTGCTGGTGCTGCTGTTTGTTGTGGCGTGCTGACAAAGCTTTTCCACATTTCGGCCATGCTAACCCTGCCTTCTGAGGTGCTGGCGGTGCCCTGGTTGCGTTGGCGACCTCCTCCTCCTCCTCCTCTGCCTTGTGCTTCCACTGTGGCCCCGCTGTCAGATGGGAATGCCAGCAGCATGGCGTCTACCAGCGTGCGCTTGTACTCGCGCATCTTGCGATCGCGCTCCAGTGAGTGAATTAAGGACGGTACGTTGTCCTTGTAACGGGGATCCAGCAGCGTGGCCACCCAGTAATCAGCACAAGTTAGAATGTGGGCAACTCGGCGGTCGTTGTGGAGACACTGCAGCATGTAATCGCTCATGTGTGCCAGGCTGCCCAGAGGCGACGAAAGGCTGTCCTCTGTGGGAGGTGTATCGTCCGTGTCCTCTGTATCCCCCCAGCCACGCACCAGTGATGGCCATGAGCTGGCCTGGGTGCCACCCTGCTGTGAACATGGTTCCATCTCCTCCTCCAGCTCCTCCTCCTCCTCATCCTCCTCATCCTCCAGAACTGTGCCCCTGCTGGACAATTGTGTCCCTGGCGTTTGTGTGTGCAGGAACCCACCCTCGGAGCCCCTTGCGAATGACTGCCCTGAAAGCCTTTGAAATGTTACCTCTTCATCCTCCTCCTCCTCCTCCTCATCCTGTGCCACATCCTCTTCCATCATCGCCCAAATTGTTTTTTCAAGGAGGCATAGAAGTGGGATAGTTAAGCTGAGAATGGCGTCATTGCCACTGGCCATGTTGGTGGAGTACCCAAAACAGCGCAACAAGGCACAATATATGCAAATGTCAAATATGCAAACTATGCCGCAATTTAATGTTTTTTACACCAAAAGGGTGTGTATTGAATAGCGGAATAGGATAAAAAACTGTGTATCTCACACGTACAAACACAGACTAGGCCCGATTAAATTTTTTCCTACCCTAAAGGGAGGATGAGGAAGAGGAGTATGGAACATGCAGCACCCTCAAATCTTCAGAAGTATGAGATGAACCCCAAAAACTTGGAAAGGTGGATCTCTCTCACACGTACCAACACAGACTATCCCCCAATTTAACTGATCCCCAAAGGTTTTTGATTAAATAGCGGAATAGAAAATATGATCCAAAAAAAGTGTATGTATATCACACGTACACAACCACACTAGGCCCCAATTACTATTGTTTGTACCCCTAAAAGGCTAGATGAGGAGTAGGGGGGGTATGGAACAGGCAGCACCCTCAAACCTTCAGAAGTATGAGATGAACCCCAACAACTTGGAAAGGTGGATCTCTCTCACACGTACCAACACAGACTATCCCCCAATTTAACTGATCCCCAAAGGTTTTTGATTAAATAGCGGAATAGAAAATATGATCCAAAAAAAGTGTATGTATATCACACGTACACAACCACACTAGGCCCCAATTACTATTGTTTGTACCCCTAAAAGGCTAGATGAGGAGTAGGGGGGGTATGGAACAGGCAGCACCCTCAAACCTTCAGAAGTATGAGATGAACCCCAACAACTTGGAAAGGTGGATCTCTCTCACACGTACCAACACAGACTATCCCCCAATTTAACTGATCCCCAAAGGTTTTTGATTAAATAGCGGAATAGAAAATATGATCCAAAAAAAGTGTATGTATATCACACGTACACAACCACACTGGGCCCCAATTACTATTGTTTGTACCCCTAAAAGGCTAGATGAGGAGTAGGGGGAGTATGGAACAGGCAGCACCCTCAAACCTTCAGAAGTATGAGATGAACCCCAACAACTTGGAAAGGTGGATCTCTCTCACACGTACCAACACAGACTATCCCCCAATTTAACTGATCCCCAAAGGTTTTTGATTAAATAGCGGAATAGAAAATATGATCCAAAAAAAGTGTATGTATATCACACGTACACAACCACACTAGGCCCCAATTACTATTGTTTGTACCCCTAAAAGGCTAGATGAGGAGTAGGGGGGGTATGGAACAGGCAGCACCCTCAAACCTTCAGAAGTATGAGATGAACCCCAACAACTTGGAAAGGTGGATCTCTCTCACACGTACCAACACAGACTATCCCCCAATTTAACTGATCCCCAAAGGTTTTTGATTAAATAGCGGAATAGAAAATATGATCCAAAAAAAGTGTATGTATATCACACGTACACAACCACACTGGGCCCCAATTACTATTGTTTGTACCCCTAAAAGGCTAGATGAGGAGTAGGGGGAGTATGGAACAGGCAGCACCCTCAAACCTTCAGAAGTATGAGATGAACCCCAACAACTTGGAAAGGTGGATCTCTCTCACACGTACCAACACAGACTATCCCCCAATTTAACTGATCCCCAAAGGTTTTTGATTAAATAGCGGAATAGAAAATATGATCCAAAAAAAGTGTATGTATATCACACGTACACAACCACACTAGGCCCCAATTACTATTGTTTGTACCCCTAAAAGGCTAGATGAGGAGTAGGGGGGGTATGGAACAGGCAGCACCCTCAAACCTTCAGAAGTATGAGATGAACCCCAACAACTTGGAAAGGTGGATCTCTCTCACACGTACCAACACAGACTATCCCCCAATTTAACTGATCCCCAAAGGTTTTTGATTAAATAGCGGAATAGAAAATATGATCCAAAAAAAGTGTATGTATATCACACGTACACAACCACACTAGGCCCCAATTACTATTGTTTGTACCCCTAAAAGGCTAGGAGTAGGGGGAGTATGGAACAGGCAGCACCCTCAAACCTTCAGAAGTATGAGATGAACCCCAACAACTTGGAAAGGTGGATCTCTCTCACACGTACCAACACAGACTATCCCCCAATTTAACTGATCCCCAAAGGTTTTTGATTAAATAGCGGAATAGAAAATATGATCCAAAAAAAGTGTATGTATATCACACGTACACAACCACACTAGGCCCCAATTACTATTGTTTGTACCCCTAAAAGGCTAGATGAGGAGTAGGGGGAGTATGGAACAGGCAGCACCCTCAAATCTTCAGAAGTATGAGATTGTGTTCACTGTACCCCACAAAGATTGAGTTCACTGCACCCCACAATGATTGTGTTCACTGCACCCCACAAAGATTGTGTTCACTGCACCTCACAAAGATTGTGTTCACTGTACCCCCCAAAGATTGTGTTCACTGCACCCCACAAAGATTCTGTTCACTGTACCCCACAAAGATTGTGTTCACTGCACCCTAAAAGGATGTTGTTCACTGCACCCCACAAAGATTGTGTTCACTGCACCCTAAAAGGATGTTGTTCACTGCACCCCAAAAAGATTGTGTTCACTGTACCCCCCCAAAGATTGTGTTCACTGCACCCCACAAAGATTGTGTTCACTGCACCCCAAAAAGATTGTGTTCACTGTACCCCCCAAAGATTGTGTTCACTGCACCCCAAAAAGATTGTGTTCACTGTACCCCCCAAAGATTGTGTTCACTGCACCCCACAAAGATTCTGTTCACTGTACCCCACAAAGATTGTGTTCACTGCACCCCAAAAAGATTGTGTTCACTGTACCCCCCCAAAGATTGTGTTCACTGCACCCCACAAAGATTCTGTTCACTGCACCCCACAAAGGATTTTGTTCACTGCACCCCAAAAAGATTGTGTTCACTGCACCCCAAAAAGGATTTTGATCACTGCACCCCAAAAAGGATGTTGTTCACTGCACCCCAAAAATGATTTTGTTCACTCCACCCCAAAAAGATTGTGTTCACTGCACCCCACAAAGATTGTGTTCACTGCACCCCAAAAAGATTGTGTTCACTGTACCCCCCAAAGATTGTGTTCACTGCACCCCACAAAGATTCTGTTCACTGTACCCCACAAAGATTGTGTTCACTGCACCCCAAAAAGATTGTGTTCACTGCACCCCAAAAAGGATGTTGTTCACTGCACCCCAAAAAGGATGTTGTTCACTCCACCCCAAAAAGATTGTGTTCACTGCACCCCACAAAGATTGTGTTCACTGCACCCTAAAAAGATTGTGTTCACTGCACCCCAAAAATGATTTTGTTCACTGCACCCCAAAAAGGATTTTGTTCACTGCACCCCAAAAAGGATGTTGTTCACTCCACCCCAAAAAGATTGTGTTCACTGCACCCCAAAAAGATTGTGTTCACTGCACCCCACAAAGGATTTTGTTCACTGCACCCCAAAAAGATTGTGTTCACTGCACCCCAAAAAGGATGTTGTTCACTGCACCCCAAAAAGGATTTTGTTCACTGCACCCCAAAAAGATTGTGTTCACTGCACCCCACAAAGGATTTTGTTCACTGCACCCCACAAAGATTGTGTTCACTGCACACCAAAAAGGATTGTGTTCACTGCACCCCAAAAAGATTTTGTTCACTGCACCCCAAAAAGATTGTGTTCACTGCACCCCAAAAAGATTGTGTTCACTGCAGCCCAAAAAGATTGTGTTCACTGCAGCCCAAAAAGATTGTGTTCACTGCAGCTCACACACAGAAAAATGGATGTGGATCACTGACACCTGCCTATCTCCAATCCCACACCACACAGCAATATCGATTGTAGTTTGTAGAACACAGTTTCCCTAAAATTCAGCAGACTCTGTCCCTAACAGGATTGAGAAGAGATCGTAGATCAGGATTGAGTGCAGATTCACCCCACCCCCCACACAGCAATATCGATTGTAGTTTGTAGAAGACACTGACCCTATAATTCAGCAGACTCTATCCCTAAAATGCCTACAACTCGCCCTGCCTAAACACTCCGACCTGTCCCTCAATTCTATCCGGACACAAATGGTTTTTTCCTGCCTATCTTTCCCTAATCAGCAGCCAGCACATTGATGTGTGCTCTGTCCCTTAGCTAAGCAGCAGAATGACGCTGCTGCGGCGGCTGCCTCGAACTTATAAAGACTTGGTCACATGCTTCAGACGGCCAATCACAGCTACTAAGACATTTGCAGGCATGGCTGGGATGGCTTAAGGCACACCAGTTAAACGATTGTTGATTGGCTGTTGAAAGCCCGCCATGAAAAGAGCGCCAAAGCATGCAAAACCCGGAAATAAAACGACCGAACACGGATTTTTACCCGAACATACAGTAAAGTGTCCGTGTCCGTGTTCGGGTAAAAAAAATCCAATTATTCGGTACGAACACGAATAATACAGTCCGTGTTCGCTCAACACTACTCTTAATCTATTTCCATGTTTTCAAAAGGAACATGAAAAGTAAAAAAAATAAAAGAAAATTTAAAGAGACCCTGGTAGCAAACTTATCATTGCAACAAAAATCTTAAAATCGTATTTTATACTTATTATTTATCTGTAAAAGTCTCAGTTGTGTACACATCCAAAAGTCCTGAGACTGCTTTTTAGCGCTGCCCTCATGGGTGTGATGTCAGAAACCCCAGGAGACACATAACTGCCACTCAAGTGACACTCTATAGTATTTCCTCTTGCTCCTTCCCCAGCAGCTACATAAAATGTTATGTGGGGAGCTGAGGGGAGGAGCAGCCCACACACAGTAATTAGATACTGCCGAAAGGGAAAGAGCTATGGTGCTCAAGGAAAGAGGGACTGTGCTAGGGAATTGACTCTTCCTGGAGTTATCAAATTTTATAGCAAGTTCAAAGGCACATTGCAAGCGTTTTGTGCTTTTACCTGCAATTTTCAAGTTGGTGACCTGGTATCTTTGCTACGCTTACAATATATTAACAGAATTTAGAAATGCTTTTAATTATAAATTAAACTATTTTTCTGATTTTAGTATTTTTCAAGTTTAAAAAATAAGCAAAACATAAAACACTCGCAATATTTTTAGTTCTGAAAGGGTACTTACTAGTGTACTACACACTGAGCCAACTACGACAGAATCTGTTGGTGTTATACATTGATATAACTGAATAATAATAAATACTATAAAAAAAAAGAAGGAACAAAAAAAAATGTAATTGTATAGTTATGGGTCCAAAAGCTTTGTTAAAACAATCTAATATAGCAAGAGAAACAGATTAAAAATATACATTAATTAATCATGTAGCAGATTTTACATCAACTTATATTTATTAGTCCTAAAACTATAACTATTAAGAATGAAATTTATATTATAACGTAACACAGCATTTTTTTTTCTATTATTATATTTTTACATAAATTGTGCATTTTTTTTCAAAGCTAGTCTATCATGTAGTGCTATCATTGAAAGCCATTTCTTAAAAATGTCCTTAGCTTATTTTAAATCCATGGTATTTTCCTCTGCTGTGTATTTCTCTCACTCTTGCACATGAATATTAATGTATTTCCAAGAGATATCTACTTAGAAGAAAAAAAAAAACAAGAATAAATTAAATACCTACAGATTTTTCTAATTCCTCTTTTTGGTGACATGTCGTCATTACATCAAATTACTGAGATGTGCTTGCATTTTTTTTTCTAAATTATGGAATATAAAGTATATGTAAATCTTGCCAAGTGGCTGTGAGGAAAGAATAGAAACAGGAGGTATATTAGGTATTCAGTCTGCGTATTTGTGAGCCAATTAATCAAGCACTGGCGAGAAAAGATGCAGAAACGATGAGTTCGCCCTTCATGTTGATGAGGCCGGTCCAGGGCAAACGCTGCTGCACCTGAGCTCATAGTTAGGCATGCAGAAAGGAATCATGGGAATTTCTTCACGCCTTTGTCTTCCTTGTGAAGGATGCAAAATGTCAAGCTGGTGTTTGGCTGTTTCTTAGAGACTCCGTGAAAATCTTTAGTCTGGTGAAGACTGGTTAACCCTTCTATGCAATTATTATACAGCACAGAAGATTAGGGCCAGAATTCTTTTAATGATTAATGCTAATTCGCTAGGAAATTTAGATATTCAGCTAAACATAGATTTTTAACTCTTTATAAACATTTTGTTAGGGTTAAAATGTATAAATAAAAAATAAATAAAATGATAGAATTTCATAGTTATGTGGATTGGACAGATATTGTTGGAAGATGTATTACATTATATGTAATCTAATGGCCATAGAAATAACATTTCATATAAATGTTATTTTAATAAAAACATTTAATACAAAATAGGAAATTTAATTTTGAATAATACTTAAGCACTATCTTTTTGTGGTGCATCTTTATATATACACACACTGTATAAATTCATCCTGTAATAGGGTTACAACTGTATTCCAGTTGTGCTTCTGTTCTGTCCCCTTCTCACATGCACTCCTGGTTGTGGCTTCAAAAGACTGTGCTGACAAACATTGCACGTATGTTCCACTCTTGTCATTAGTAGGTAGCCAGCTCAGAGCAATGATTTGCATCCGATGCCAGAGAGAATACATGGACGCAGGAAGTGGCTGGAAAACACTGATAGAGATCAGCAGTACTGAAATGCGAAAAAGGTGAAAACATGATTTTATGGAAAAAAATGGTAACTGATTGTGCTACAGAGTGCTTCAGCAAACTAACTGTCCTTAGTCAAGGTTGAGATCTATTTTTTTTTTTTTTAATACATAGAAAACATGCTCCAATGTTTATTGGTCCAAACTGCATAAAGGTAGCTATTTACCTGCCAGAACAAGCATTAAAAATACCAAAAACTTTTTTAGGTTGTAAACATTGATTTTTAGTGTCACCCCTGTATGTTTTTAAAAAATAGGAGGGCTTGTATACTTCAAGAAAATATCTAAAACTAAATCCAAATAACAGAAATCATAAAATAATAATTTATATTTTAAACCAATATTCATATTTTTTTATTTTTTTTTAATTGAATACACTGCCTATGCATATTGTCACCTATAAACAAAAAAAGCAATGTGCAGATACCCACAAAAAGCAAAAGTTCATATTTCATTGTACTTCTTTTAGTAAACTGGAATACGTTCTATATTGCTGCACATTGATTGTCAATTGGCTGGCAATGTTTATTGCACTGTTTAATTACTGTTTAATTAATTTAAGGATTTCACTGGGTTTTTCGATAAAAAAAAATGTGTAAATACACATAAACACATAGCAAACAAATGGATTTCCTTTACTGTAGCCTCATCAGCTGACAGTTGATTTAGGATTGGGTGTTTTTTGTTACTACATCCTCCTTGCTTTTATGTAGCATTTAGTGAACAAACAGTTAAACAATTTTAGTGTACTTAAGAAAAGAATAAACAAAAATCAATAAATGCATAGGAAAAGAAAAGAAAAGAAAAGAAAAGAAAAGAAAAGAAAAGAAAAGAAAAGAAAAGAAAAGAAAAGAAAAGAAAAGAAAACCAACCACTGTTAAAGCTATACAATGTAAGCTTATCATGTATGGAGTTACATATTCTTTATTGTTAGAGTGCTACTCCATGACTACTTGTTGATTAAATTTTACAAGAGCTTTAAGCAAAAACCTTTCATCTTTTTTATTCTGTTTAAGATTCTAATGTACACTAAATATCCTCAAAGTAAGTGCACCATAAAACAAAGTGCACTTTTTGCACCCTACTCCTACAACCTCTAACCTTTCCAGCTCTATCCAAGATCAAACGTTTTGGTTGGACTTGGGCTTTAATTTTAATGTCTTCACTTTGCAATAACCTAAATATTCCTAAACAACTGTAATAAAAAATCAGGGCTGCAATAGACAGACATCATGGTGCCAAACTTCAGCTTGCATATTTATGTTTAACTTAGTATCCAGTAGAATGTTTGCTCCAAACCATTGTGGATAAGGTTCATGCCCATGCAGGATTTGCAATGAAATATGTATGTTTCCAATTTGTGGACCAGGCAAAATAAGTGCCCAGAATTGGCCTGTTCACCAGTGTGAACCTCTGGCTGCTACTGCAGCAGGAAGTTACATTATTACATAGTTAGTTGAAATAAAACTCTAACTGATCTTGATCAAGCAATAAAAAAAATGAATAGAAACCCTCCATATACGTGATCCTTTACCCACAGTTGATTCAAAGGTATTAGAAAAAAACGCTTTCATGAAGAATGGTCTGATTTGCTCCATCAGGGGAAAAAATTAGTTCCTGATCCCCCAGGAGGCAAACTGATATTACCAGGATCAATAAGCTCAGGTGTTATTACATATAAATGTTAATATCCAGTTATATTTTATGTATTTAGGAAAACACCCAGCTCTTTTTTAAAGAAATCCACTGAGCTGGCCAGGGAGGTAGCCTGTTCCACATTTTCACAGTTCTTACTGTAAAATAGCCGTTCCATCTGTGGAGGTTAAACCTCTCTTCCTCCAGTGTGCCACCTTGTCTGTTGTAATGACCTGAAAGTGAATAACTGTAAAGCAAGTTTACTATATGAACCATCTATGCATTTATACATATTGAATATATCACAATTAGAGTTGAGCGAACCCGGACTGTATTGTTCGGGTTCATACCGTACTTTTGGGTATTCGGTACCAGGACCCGAACCAGAACATTTCACTGCATGTTCGGGTACTGTCCGTTGTTTGGTAACGTTATTTGATGTTTTTGCGTGGTTTTAATGGCGCGGTTTCAACAGGTGCAAATCAGCAAGCGTTTAACTAGTGTGCCCTAGAAGCCATCACAGCCATGCCTACTAATGGCATGGCTGTGATTGGCCAGTGCAGCATGTGACCCAGCGTCTATATAAGCTAGAGTCACACAGCGCCGCGCGTCACTCTGCTATAACTATACTAGGGAGAGGTTCCTGATATTTCTGCTGAGGGAGAGATAGGAGATTACTGTAGGGTCAGGCTGGAGATTGCTTTGAGGGAAAGCATAGGAACAATATTCAATAATCATACAGCGATCTACATTGATTTGATTGTGTGGGGGTGCAGTGCACAATCTTTTTGCCCGGAGGAAGAGATAAGAGATTACTGTAGGGTCAGGCTGGAGATTGCTTTGAGGGAAAGCATAGATAGGAACAATCTTCTTTAATCAGACAGCGATCTACATTGATTTTATAGTGTGGGGGTGCAGTGCACGATCTTTATGCCCTGACCTGAGCCCAGTGAGGAGGAGGCGGGAGAAAAATAAACTTTTATCAGTCTGTCTGTTAGGTGGGCGGCGTGTGGAGCTGCACATTTAATGCAAGCTCAGTGCATATGTGCCTGCTTAAAGCGGAGTTCCGGGCACAAAATCGATGTTTTTTTTTTGTGCCCGTCCGCTAGCTCTGGATAACCTGAAAAGGAATTGGATAGTTAGGTTTTTTTTTTTAAAAAACTCACCTTGTAATTGTAGATTGTAAAAACTCACCTCAGGGTACTTCCTCCCTCGGAGCCGCGGCTCACCCCGTCACTTCCTGCCTCGCGATGATTTCTGGGAGCTGAACATCATAGCTCCCAGGAATCAATGCGACGGCACTGGCCCCGCACGTCATTTCCGGGCGAAGCTAAACAGCTTCTGGGCATGCCCAGAAGCTGTTTAGGAATGCGGCGCCGCACCGGAAGTGACGAGAGGGGCTGGTGCGGCACATTCTGGGAGAAGAAGACGCAGAAGAAGATGCAGAAGAGGACCGCGCCGGCTTCAGCTGCCCACAAGAGAGATGGAAACGCTGTGGAAGAAATTTTATAAGTAAGTATTTCTTCTAAAAGGTAAGTGCGAACCGGGACAGATCAGAGGCTAGCCATTGTGGAATGTGCTAGCCCTGACTGTCCCGGGGGTATGCTTATTGAAAAATGACATCTGTGCCCGGAACTCCGCTTTAATCTGCATTTAAAAAAGAAAAAATCATTTTTCCTTCATATTTAACTTTGACATACAGTCTTTAAACAGACACTGCTTTTCTAACCTGCTCTTCAAAAAGCACCAATGTAAGGGGAAAATAATTATTTTTCAGTATTTAGGGAAAAAAAATATTTTTCAGTTTTTCATTCAAATGTTTTTTTTTTTTATTAAATAGAAGAATAGAACAACAACAGTATCCAACCTGTTAGGCGTGCGGTGTGTAGCGTCCATTTACTGCAAGCTGAGTGCATATGTGTCTGCTTAATCTGCATTTAACCACTTTACCGCTGAGTACCGTAGTACTACTGCGGCAAAGTGGCTCGTTATCGTCTGACGACGTAGACCTACTTTGCCAGACTCCTCCCCCTGTAGGCGGCGCTCGCGCGCCGCCGGAGGCGCGCTCTCGCTGTTTTCATTCACAGCGGGAGTCGGGCCAGGGGAGGAGCAGCGGCGATCGCCGCTGCTCTGCCCCGATCGTCGGGGAATCCAGTTTGGAGATCCGCCCGCCTGTGTAAACAGAGCGGGCGGATCTCCTAAGTGACAGGGAGTGACAGATCGGAGTGTTCAGCATAGCTGAACATACGATCTGTCCCTGGCTCACTCAGTCACCTCCCCCCCCACACGTTAGTAAGCACCAGGCATACATTAACCCCTCCCTCTCCAATAAAATTAACCCCTTCCCTGCCAGTGTCATTTTTACAGTAACAGTGCATATTTATAGCACTGATTACTGCAGTAATGTCACTGGTACCCCCAAAAGTGTCAAAAATTTCAGTCAAGGGTCCGATCTGTCCGCCGCAATGTTGCAGTCCCGCAAAAAAAATCGCAGATCGCCGCCATTACGCGTTAAAAAAAACACCAAAAATGACAGAAATCTTTCCCTTAGTTAGTAAACGCAATAACTTTTGGGCAAACCAATCAAAATACACTTATTGCAATTCTTTTTACCAAACATGGGTAGCAGAAAACAAATTGGCCAAAAATTAAAAAAAAAATTGGTTTTTACATCTTTTTTGGGGGGAATTTCATATAAAAAATGTTAAAAATATTGTTATTTTTTCAAAATAAACGCTCTTTTTTTATTTATAGCGCAAAAAGTAAAAATTGCACAGGTGATCAAATACCACCAAAAGAAAGCTCTGTTTGTGGAAAAAAAGGACGTAAATTTCGTTTGGGTACGGCGTTGCATGACCGCGCAATTGTCAGTTAAAGTCGCACAGCGCCGAATCACAAAAAGTGGCCCAGACGTAAGACAGCAAAATGCTCTAGTGGTAAAGTGGTTAAAAAAGAAAAAAAAAATCCCTTCATATTTAACTTTGACATACAGTCTTTACACAGACACTGCTTTTCTAACCTGCTCTTCAAAAAGCACCAATGTAAGGGGAAAATAATTATTTTTCAGTATTTAGGGAAAAAAAATATTTTTCAGTTTTCCATTCAAATGTTTTTTTTTTTTTTTTTATTCAATAGCGGAATAGAACAACAACAGTATCCAACCTGTTAGGCGTGCGGTGTGTAGCGGCCATTTACTGCAAGCTGAGTGCATATGTGTCTGCTTAATCTGCATTTAAAAAAGAAAAAAAATTCCTTCATATTTAACTTTGACATACAGCGTTTAGACAGTTACTGCATTCAAATCTGCTATTCAACAAGCACCAATTAAGGGGACAATTATTTATCAGATTTTTATTCATACGTTACAGTGCGATACATCCATTGCATACTGTTGTATTCTGCTTTGCAATAAATACCCATTTAGGGGCAAAAAAAGTTGATTGCGGCCCAGTCCGCATATGGTACAGTGACATATACCCATTGCATACTGTTGTATTGTGCATTGCAATAAAAAAAACAATTTAGGGGCAAAAAAATTTGATTGCGGCTCTGTCTGCATATGTTACAGTGACATACACCCATTGCATACTGTTGTATTGCGCTTTGCAATAAAAAAAACCCACTTAGGGATAAAACAAGTTGATTGCGGCCCTGTCTGCATATGTTACAGTGAGATACACCCTTTGCATACTGTTGTATGGCGCTTTGCAATAAAAAAAAAACATTTAGGGGCAAAAAAAGTTGATTGTGGCCCTGTCTGCATATGTTACAGTGAAATACATCCATTGCATACTGTTGTATTGCGCTTTGCAATAAAATAAACCATTTAGGGGCAAAAAAAAGTTGATTGTGGCCCTGTCTGCATATGTTACAGTGAGATAAACCCATTGCATACTGTTGTATTGCGCTTTGCAATAAAAAAAAAAACATTTAGGGGCAAAAAAAGTTGATTGCGGCCCTGTCTGCATATGTTACAGTGAGATACACCCATTGCATACTGTTGTATTGTGCATTGCAATAAAAAAAAACATTTAGGAGCAAAAAAAGTTGATTGCGGCCCTCTCTGCATATGTTACAGTGAAATACACCCATTGCATACTGTTGTATTGCGCATTGCAATAAAAAAAAAACATTTAGGGGCAAAAAAGTTGATTGCGGCCCTGTCTGCATATTTTACAGTGAGATACTCCCATTGCATACTGTTGTATTGCGCATTGCAATAAAAAAACCCCATTTAGTAGCAAAAAAAGTTGATTTCGGTCCTGTCTGCATATGTTACAGTGAAATACAACCATTGCATACTGTTGTATTGTGCATTGCAATAAAAAAAAAACATTTAGGAGCAAAAAAAGTTGATTGCGGCCCTGTCTGCATATGTTACAGTGAGATACACCCATTGCATACTGTTGTATTGCACATTGCAATGAAAAAAAAAAAACATTTAGTAGCAAAAAAAGTTGATTGCGGTCCTGTCTGCATATGTTACAGTGAAATACACCCATTGCATACTGTTGTATTGCACATTGCAATAAAAAAACCCATTTAGAGGCAAAAAAAGTTGATTGCGGCCCTGTCTGCATATGTTACAGTGACATACACCCATTGGATACTGTTGTATTGCGCATTGCAATAAAAAAACCCATTTAGGGGCAAAAAAAGTTGATTGCCGCACTGTCCGCATATGTTACAGTGAGATACACCAATTGCATACTGTTGTATTGCGCATTGCAATAAAAAAACTCATTTAGGGGCAAAAAAGTTGATTGCGGCCCTGTCCGCATATGTTACAGTGAGATACACCAATTGCATACTGTTGTATTGCGCATTGCAATAAAAAAAAAACATTTAAGGGCAGAAAAAGTTAATTGCGGCCTAGGCCGCATATGTTACAGTGAGATACACCCATTGCATACTGTTGTATTCCGCTTTGCAATAACAACCCATTTACAGTGGGTACGGAAAGTATTCAGACCCCCTTAAATTTTTCACTCTTCGTTATATTGCAGCCATTTGCTAAAATCATTTAGGTTCATTCTTCTTCCTCATGAATGTACACATAGCACCCCATACTGACGGAAAAACACAGAATTGTTGACATTGTTGCAGATTTATTAAAAAAGAAAAACTGAAATATCACATGGTCCTAAGTATTCAGACCCTTTGCTGTGACACTCATATATTTAACTCAGGTGCTTTCCATTTCTTCTGATCATCCTTGAGATGGTTCTACACCTTCATTTGAGTCCAGCTGTGTTTGATTATACTGATTGGACTTGATTAGGAAAGCCACACACCTGTCTATATAAGACCTTCCAGATCACAATGCATGTCAGAGCAAATGAGAATCATGAGGTCAAAGGAACTGCCTGAAGAGCTCAGAGACAGAATTTTTTGCAAGGCACAGATCTGGCCAAGGTTACAAAAAGATTTCTGCTTCACTTAAGGTTCCTAAGAGCACAGTGGCCTCCATAATCCTCAAATGGAAGACGTTTGGGACGACCAGATGTAACGTTCATGCGTTTTTGTTAGTGGATGGATTTACAGCTGCAGAATTATTACACTCAGTAGCCTTGTAGAGAATCTGTTGAACAAACATATCCAACTCTCAGGACTTCATCACCGTGTACAGCCTGTTATATACTATATATATACTAATAGATGTTTAATGGAGGGATAGAGTATATGAGGATATATAGAGAGAGACAGGCTATTGTATGGTGAGCACTAGAAGTAGTATTTAGGAGAGTTGCAGGTGATGGTAAAGCAGATAGGTTCTGATGTCAAGTATAGTGCAGATGGTAAGAGGACACAGATGGAGTATACTTAGACAGAGTAACCTAGTGCAAGGATAGTTGAAGGTAGTCCCAAGAGCTAACAGTCTATGCAGATGATAGTGAATAGATAGATACAGATAGTCTTGGTAATTGCAGCAAATGACAGTAGGAGATTGGTTTAGCAAGAATCCCCTGCGGGGTACTTATCACTTAGATAGGTTTAGGAATAACAGTGTCCATTGGAGAGGAGTGATCCCGTAGCGAGATATGGATCACCAGCGAGGTTTCCAGCTTCAGTTCAGCAAGGGAGAAATGTCAGCAGCTCCGACTTCACAGGCGTAGGTGCGATGAACATGTGGGTTTGAACGAGCGATGAGTGAGAGCAAACCGGCGATTGAAATAGCCGCTCATAGCGGCGCTCGGCAATGATGTCATCCGGTCTTAAAGGTATATGCGTCCCTTGTTACACAAGATGGGACGCAATTAGGAAAGGAGAAATATGGAGACAAGGGTACCAGAGGTACCGGAACATTACAGTACCCCCCCCCTTAAGGCCGGCTCCGGAAGGCCTCTAGAACTGTTTTTTCCGGATATTTCGAGTGGAAATTGCGAATCAGTCTAGGGGCATGTATATCGGAGGTATCCAGCCAGGTGTCATCTTGGGGCCCATAATTCTTCCATCGTACAAGATACTGGAGTCTTCTTCTATTGAAACGGGAATCCAAAATTTCTTTTATCTCAAATTCTTCTCCACCTTCCACTTGTACAGGAGGTGGAGGTGAGATAGTAGGCCTTATTCCTTGGTTAGGAAAATGTGGCTTCAGTAGAGACACATGGAAGACAGGATGTATCTTGAGGTCTACTGGCAATGTGAGTTGTACTGCAGCTTTTCCAATAAGCTTCTCTATTGGAAAAGGTCCCAGAAATAGAGGTCCAAGTTTTTTACTAGGGATTTTTAGTCTCAGATTTTTTGTAGAAAGCCAAACAAGATCCCCAATGGCATATTGGGGAGAGGGTTTCCTACGGAGGTCGTAGTACTTTTTTTGTTGGCTATGAGCATGAGATATGGTATTGTTGAGTAATCCCAGAGAATCCTTTATCTGGGCAAGATAATCAGATGCCACTGGATTACTTGATGGCAAGATACGTGGAGGAAGGAGTGTGGGATGAAACCCATAATTCAGGTAAAACGGACTTTGCTTAGTAGTGCTATGAGTAGCGTTGTTATAGGCGAATTCCGCCAGCGGGAGGAGATCTGCCCAATCGTCCTGTAGATACGAAGTATAGCAACGCAGGTACTGTTCAATGCACTGGTTAACTCTCTCTGTCTGTCCGTTGGTCTGAGGGTGGTAGGGAGAAGTAAGGTTACGCTCTATACGCAGTATCTGACATAGAGCTAGCCAAAACTTTGAGATGAATTGTGAACCACGGTCAGACAGCAGTGTTTTTGGAATACCATGTAACTTAAAGACATGTTTCACAAGTAATTCCGCTGTTTGTTTGGATGAAGGTAGTTTTCGGATAGGAGTGAAATGTGCCATCTTGGTCAGATGGTCCACTGACACCAAGATGGTGTTGAATCCTTTGGAAGGTGGTAGTTCCACTATGAAGTCTAAGGATACCACTTCCCACGGAACCTGGGGTATCGGTAAACTACAAAGTAACCCTGATGGTTTCGTGTTGTCAATTTTAGACCTTGCACAGATATCACAAGATGAAACTAACTTTTTTACGGTTGTCTTCATGTCTGGCCACCAAAATTGCCTAGTGAGTAGATTGAGAGTTTTAGTCATACCCATATGTCCTGCCATAGGTACATCATGCGACAATTCTAAGATCTTGGTTCGCATAGTAGGGGGTATGTATAATTTATCGTTGTAGTAGAGGAAGCCTTCTGCGTCAGTAGTTAGTTGTGGTGGAGGTGAATCCAACCCTATGCTGTGCAAAATCTCCTCCTTTAGGGAGCGAACGACTCCGATAATACGCTCAAGTGGTATTATAGGAACTGAGGGAACCTCAGTGCAATCTTTCTCGGCTAGTCGTGAGAGTGCATCCGCTTTTTTATTTTTGTCTGCGGGGGTGTAAGTTACTAAAAAATTAAATCTCAGAAAGAATAACGACCACCGTACCTGCCGGTGGGAAAGAGTTCTATTAGTCTGAAGGTATTGAAGGTTTTTGTGATCAGTATATATCAGAATTGGCAATTGAGTGCCCTCAAGTAGATGTCGCCAATTCTCTAATGCCAGTTTTATGGCTAATAACTCCTTCTCACCTACTGGGTAGTTCACCTCGGGGCTACTTAATGACTTTGAAAAGAAAGCAACTGGGTGAAGAGGTGAGGTGTTTGTTGGTCGTTGTGAGAGAACTGCTCCTACTGCCATATTAGACGCATCTACCTCCAAGATGTATTGAAGGGATGGGTCTGGATGGCATAGTATGGGGGCAGTAGTAAAGCTTGATTTCAGCAGAGAGAATGCTCCATTTGCTTCTTTTGTCCAATTAAATGGTTTCTTCGTGCTTGTAAGTTGTGTGAGAGGTTTCACAATCGCAGAGAAGTTTTTAATGAATTTCCTATAGTAATTAGAGAATCCTAGGAACCTTTGTAATGCTTTGCGAGTGGTTGGCACAGGCCAATCCAGAATGCAGGATATTTTGCTCATGTCCATTTTGATTCCACTTTTAGATATAATATATCCTAGGAATAGTACTTCCTCTTTATGAAACAAACATTTCTTTGATTTAACATATAAGTTATGTGCAAGTAGTCTTGACAACACAAGTCTCACATGTTTTATGTGCTCAGGTAAGGAATGGGAATAGATAAGTATATCATCCAAATATACTACCACACAAATATCAAGCAAGTCTCGGAATATCTCATTTATAAACCGTTGGAAGGCTGCGGGAGCATTACATAGCCCAAATGGCATTACAAGGTACTCAAACAGTCCGTATCTGGTTCTGAATGCCGTCTTCCATTCATCCCCTTTACGGATTCGAATTAAATTGTATGCCCCTTTTAGGTCCAATTTTGAAAAGAAAGAAGCCCCACGCACCTGTTCGATAAGTTCAGGAATAAGAGGTAAAGGATAATGATCCTTTATTGTGATGGCATTTAATTGTCTGAAATCAATGATAGGCCTAAGGCTAGAGTCCTTATTGCGGACGAAAAAGAGCCCAGCAGCAGTGGAGGAAGTAGAAGGTCGGATGAATCCTTTTGCCAAGTTCTCATCCAGATACTCCTTAAGGTGAGAGAGTTCATCCTGTGAGAGAGGATATACATGTCCGTAAGGCAACTTGCTATTAGGGAGCAGATCGATACAACAATCATAGTCCCTATGGGGAGGTAGCATTTGTGCGTTTTTCTCAAGGAAAACCTCAGATAAATCTTGATAACACTTAGGAATAATGTCATCCGGCAGTACAGACAGGATCCTATCATGTGTGGGGAGGTTACACGTCGTCTCACAATAGTGAGAAGAGAAGGCTAACGTTCTTGTTTTCCAATCGATGATTGGTTGATGTATGTGTAACCAGGGAAGTCCCAAAATGATTGGAAAATGTGGTGAACTTAATACATCAAAGGTGAGTCGTCAGCAGTTACAAGAAGTGCCTGTGTCTGACTGGTGATAGGACCAGAGGATAAAGGGGTACCATTAATAAAACTAACGGAGACAGGTTTGGGTTTTGAAACAATAGGTATTTTATTAAGGGAGACAAAACAAATGTCAATGTAGTTTCCACAAGATCCTGTGTCAATCATAGCCTTGGTGGTGATCCTAGTTTGGTCCCACTGCAATGTTAATTGAACAAAAAGATAAGGATTAGAAAACGAAGTTGTGAGTCCCCCTAGCAAGACATTTGAACACTCACCCTCTTTTCTGCGGACAAGAGGACAGTCGTTTACCAAATGATTCGGGGATGCGCAGTACATGCAAAGATGTTCGGTTTTCCTCCTGGCACGTTCAGAAAGGGTCAGAGGTGGACGTATCATTCCTACTTCCATAGGAGTAGGGTCAGCAGGCAACATCCGAGAAGGACTGAAAAAATGGTGAGCCCATCTTCTCAGCCTTTCTTTCTCGTAGTCGTCTGTCAATATTGATACTGGTCTGGATCAGTCCCTCTAGAGTGCCAGGTAAATCCGCTCGGGCGAGCTCGTCTTTAACGGCCTCAGATAGGCCGAGTCTAAACTGCGTTCGCAAAGATGTGTCGTTCCACCCTGAATCAGGGGACCATCTTTTAAAATTCGCCACGATATCTTCAACAGGTCTCCTTCCTTGTTTTAAGGCCCGTAATTGGGTGTCAGCGGTACTCTGCTTGTTGGGGTCTTCATATAAAGTAGCAAGTTGTGCTAGAAATAAGGGATAAGAATTAAGGAGTGGATCATCCTTTTCAAAGAGAGCATCTGCCCAGGCCCGGGGTTCACCCGTTAAATAGGAAATGATGGTACAAACCTTAATTTGGTCAGTGGTGTAGGTTAGAGGTTTTAACAAAAAAAAACAATCGACATGCGTTTTTAAATTCACGGAATTTGCTCCGATCACCAGAAAACACTATAGGAGGGTTTATCTTAGGCTCACGGGGCTGAGCAGCAGGAGGCTGAGTGAGACGGCCAAGCTGCTGTCTCAAGGTCTGATTTTCATTTTGTACCTCTGTAAGCGCAAGGATCAATGCATCTACTTGCTGTTTTAATTGTAGTACATGAGTGGATAATTCTGCTGAATCCATATTTTTTTTTAAAGGCTCGTTCAATCTGTAACATTCATGCGTTTTTGTTAGTGGATGGATTTACAGCTGCAGAATTATTACACTCAGTAGCCTTGTAGAGAATCTGTTGAACAAACATATCCAACTCTCAGGACTTCATCACCGTGTACAGCCTGTTATATACTATATATATATACTAATAGATGTTTAATGGAGGGATAGAGTATATGAGGATATATAGAGAGAGACAGGCTATTGTATGGTGAGCACTAGAAGTAGTATTTAGGAGAGTTGCAGGTGATGGTAAATCAGATAGGTTCTGATGTCAAGTATAGTGCAGATGGTAAGAGGACACAGATGGAGTATACTTAGACAGAGTAACCTAGTGCAAGGATAGTTGAAGGTAGTCCCAAGAGCTAACAGTCTATGCAGATGATAGTGAATAGATAGATACAGATAGTCTTGGTAATTGCAGCAGATGACAGTAGGAGATTGGTTTAGCAAGAATCCCCTGCGGGGTACTTATCACTTAGATAGGTTTAGGAATAACAGTGTCCATTGGAGAGGAGTTATCCCGTAGCGAGATACGGATCACCAGCGAGGTTTCCGGCTTCAGTTCAGCAAGGGAGAAATGTCAGCAGCTCCGACTTCACAGGCATAGGTGCGATGAACATGTGGGTTTGAACGAGCGATGAGTGAGAGCAAACCGGCGATTGAAATAGCCGCTCATAGCGGTGCTCGGCAATGATGTCATCCGGTCTTAAAGGTATATGCGTCCCTTGTTACACAAGATGGGACGCAATTAGGAAAGGAGAAATATGGAGACAAGGGTACCAGAGGTACCGGAACATTACACCAGAACCCTTCCTAGAGCTGGCCGTCCGGCCAAACTGAGCTATCGGGGAAGAAGAGCCTTGGTGAGAGAGGTAAAGAAGAACCCAAAGATCACTGTGGCTGACCTCCAGAGATGCAGTCAGGAGATGGGAGAAAGTTGTAGAAAGTCAACCATCACTGCAGCCCTCCACCAGTCGGGGCTTTATGGCAGAGTGGCCCGACGGAAGCCTCTCCTCAGTGTAAGACACATGAAAGCCCGCATAGAGTTTGCTAAAAAACACCTGAAGGACTCCAAGATGGTGAGAAATAAGATTCTCTGGTCTGATGAGACCAAAATAGAACTTTTTGGCCTTAATTCTAAGTATGTGTGGAGAAAACAAGGCACTGCTCATCACCTGTCCAATACAGTCCCAACAGTGAAGCATGGTGGTGGCAGCATCATGCTGTGGGGGTGTTTTTCAGCTGCAGGGACAGGACGACTGGTTGCAATCGAGGGAAATATGAATGCGGCCAAGTACAGGGATATCCTGGACAAAAACCTTCTCCAGAGTGCTCTGGACCTCAGACTGGGCCGAAGGTTTACCTTCCAACAAGACAATGACCATAAGCACACAGCTAAAATAACAAAGGAGTGGCTTCACAACAACTCCGTGACTGTTCTTGAATGGCCCAGCCAGAGCCCTGACTTAAACCCAATTGAGCATCTCTGGAGAGACCTAAAAATGGCTGTCCACCAACGTTTACCATCCAACCTGACAGAACTGGAGAGGATCTGCAAGGAGGAATGGCAGAGGATCCCCAAATCCAGGTGTGAAAGACTTGTTGCATCTTTCCCAAAAAGACTCCTGGCTGTATTAGATCAAAAGGGGGCTTCTACTAAATACTGAGCAAAGGGTCTGAATACTTAGGACCATGTGATATTTCAGTTTTTCTTTTTTAATAAATCTGCAACAATGTCAATAATTCTGTGATTTCTGTCAGTATGGGGTGCTATGTGTACATTCATGAGGAAGAAGAATGAACCTAAATGATTTTAGCAAATGGCTGCAATATAACAAAGAGTGAAAAATTGAAGGGGGTCTGAATACTTTCCGTACCCACTGTAGGTGAGAAAAAGTAAATTGCGGCCCTGTCTGCATATGGTACAGTGAGATACACCCATTGCATACTGTTGTGTTGCGCATTGCAATAAAAACCCATTTAGCGGAAAAAAATAAATTGCAGGCTAGTCTGCATATTTTACTGTGAGATACACCCTTTCTATACTGTTGTTCTATTCCGCTATTCAATAAACACCCATTTAGGGAAAAAATATTAAATTGTGGCATAGTCTGTATCTGTACGTGTGAGATACACCCGTTGTAAACTGTTGTTCTATTCCGCTATTCAATAAACATCCATTTAGGGAAAAAATATTAAATTGCGGCCTAGTCTGCGTATGTTACAGCGCAACAAGGCACATAGATCTCGCATGGAGGCCCAGTTACTGGTGGTGAAGTGGTGCTGTTCCGTAGAGCGACTCATGCAGCAGAAACTCCACTATGGCCTGCTGCTGCTCGCACAGTCTGGCCAGCATGTGCAAGGTGGAGTTCCACCTTGTGGGCACATCACATATGAGGCGGTGAGCGGGAAGGCTGAAGTTACACTGCAGGACTGACAGGCGAGCAGCAGCAGGGTGAGAACGCCGAAAGTGCGCACAGATGGCCCGCACTTTCTGCAGCAGTTCTGACATATCGGGGTAATTTCTAAGGAACCTCTGCACCACCAAATTCAGCACATGCGCCAGGCAAGGGATGTGTTTCAAACCGGCTAGGCCCAGAGCTGCTACGAGATTTCGCCCGTTATCGCACACCACCAGGCCGGGCTTGAGGCTCACTGGCACCAACCACTCATCTGTCTGCTGTTGAATGCCCCTCCACAACTCCTGCGCGGTGTGGTTTTTCCCCAAACGAGCACGTTTTAAAACTGCCTGCTGTCATTTACGCCTGGCTGTGCTGAAGTTGGTGGTGAAGTTGTTACGCTGACCGGATGAGGAGGCAGTAGAGGATGAGGAAGCGGAGTAGGAGGAGTTAGGAACAGGAGGCAAACTGAAGCGCACTGCAATCCTCGGTGGTGGAAGGACATGCGCCAAACTGCTATCCGCCTCAGGCCCAGCCGCCACTGCATTTACCCATTGTGCTGTTAGGGAGATATAACGTCTCTGACCGTGCTTACTGGTCCATGTATCCGTAGTTAGTCAGACCTTGCCACATATGGCATTGCGCAGTGCACACCTGATTTTGTCAACCACTTGCTTGTGCAGGGAAGGGATGGCTTGCCTGGAAAAGTATTGGCGGCTGGGCATGATGTACTGTGGGACAGCCACGGCCATACGGCTTTTAAAACTCTGCGTCTCCACCAGACAGAATGACAGCATTTCAAAGGCCAGGAATTTTGAAATGCTGGCATTCAGGGCCAGGGATCGCGGGTAGGTAGGGGGGGGTACTTCCTCTTCCGCTCCAGTGTTTTGGAGATAGAAAGCTGAACGCTTCCACGGGACATTGTGAAGATGGTTGTTGGTGACCCAGGTGGTGGTGTTGATGACAGATGCTCTGTTTGCGGGGTGGCAGGTGCCGGTCTCACTACAGAGGTGGATGAAGAGGCGTAGACTGCAGCAGAAGAGGAAGCAGGAGGAGCCAGATACCTTTCTTGGTTTTTGAGTTGTCTACTCCACTGCAGCTCGTGCTTTGCACTTAGATGCCTGGTCTTGCAGGTTGTGCTCAGGTTGAGAAGGTTTATGCCTCGCTTCAGGCTCTGATTGCACAGCGTGCAAACCACTCATGTCCTGTCATCATCACATTATCTGAAGCACTGCCACGCTAGGGAACTCATTTGAGCTGGCTTTGGTGTTTGGTTCCTTGCTGCGTTTGGCAGTAGCAAGCATAGTGTCTAGGGCACGGCCGCTCCGCTTTTGCACCCTGCTCTCTCTTCTGCTGTGCTGGTGGCTCTGTGCGACCACCGCCTCTTCCTCCAAACTACTCAGGTCACCTGCATGACGTTCATTCCATGTGGGGTCGAGGACCCCATCGTCCTCCACATCATCTTCCACCCAGTCTTCATCCCTGCAACCCTTGTCGGTCTCCACAATTCAGAATTCCGCAGCAGTTGGCACCTGTGTTTCGTCATCATCCGAGACGTGCTGTGATGGTCCTCCCATGTACTCATCTTGAGACATAAGTGGTTGGGCATCGGTGCACACAATCTCTTCCACTTCTGGGGCAGGGCTAGGTGGATGGCCCTGGGAAACCCTGCTAACAGAGTCATCAAAAAGAAGAAGAGACTGCTGCATGACTTGGGGCTCAGACTTCTTGGCTGATTTGCAAGGGCGTGAGGTGAAAGATTGATGGACATCGGCTGCAGGTGCCAACTCTGACCTTTTAGCAGAAGACTGGGTGGGAGACAATGTGAAGGAACTGAAGGCACTGTCAGCAACCCAATCTACTATCGCCTCTACTTGTTCTGGCCTCAAGATTTGTAGAGGCGCATTAGGCCCTGCCAAATACTGCTGTAAGGTTACTTACTCGCAGCTGAGAAAGGTGTTTCACTTGTGCGTGTAGCTGGCACAGATCGACCATGTCCTCTCCTTGCAACAGCAGCTCCACCAGCAGCACCACAACCCAGCACTAACATGGTTGAGCAGTATGTGTGCACAAGCCTAGATGTACTGAATGATGGGTCTGCCCCCTTCAACTTCTGGGTCTCCAAATTTGGCACATGGCCTGAGCTTGCCCTTTACGCCTGCCCTGCAGCCAGTGTATTATTTGAACATGTATTTAGCACGGCTGGGGGCGTTATCACAGACAAGCGCAGCCACCTGTCCAGAGCCAATGTGGACAAGCTCACGTTCATTAAAATGAACCAGGCATGGATCCCACAGGACTTGTCCGTACCTTGTGCAGAATAGATATGTATACCGGCCTTACCCAGCCATTGTTGTAATTTTGATCTTTCTCACTCTTTTTGGGGTGTACCCTAATTTAAAAAGAAATAAAATAAAAAAAAAAACAGTGTTGGCTACCTCGTCCTCCTCCACCGCCGCTTCCACCTACACCGCCACATCCACCGCCACCTCAACCTCCTACTCCATATGGGCCTTGTCCTCCTCCTCCACCGCCACTGCCGCTTCCACCTACACCGCCATATCCTCCGCCACCTCAACCTCCTACTCCATATGGGCCCCATCCTCCTCCTACATCATTCAAGATGATTATTTTTTATTTTTCTGTTTTTTATGTTATTTTAAGTTATTTCCCTATCCACATTTGTTTGCAAAGCACTTGTCGTGCTGTTAAGATGATTTTGCTGCCATTTGCATCCCTCTAGCCCTTTCCATGTTTGTTTTAGAGGTATTTTAGTGCTCAAAAGTTCGGGTCTCCATTGACTTCAATGGGGTTCAGGATCAGGGCAAAGTTCGGGTTAAGTCCGGTTCACGAACCCGTACTTTTTTTTCAAGTTCAGTCGAACCCGCCGAACCCGAAAATCCAGGTGTTCGCTCAACTCTAATCACAATGAATCATCTCCCAAGGAAGAAGTCATTAATTTATGGGCCATATTACTAGACTCCCACATTCACTTTTCTTGGGAAGTGAGGAAGGAGCTTGCTGCCACATTTTTCTTGTTTACATTCAGCTGGTGGGGAAGTACATTTTTATTTGTGTTGACAGTCTATTGGGAGAGCATAATTTTAGTGGTCAATGTGTTTTTTTTTTTTTTTCAGCAGGTCAGCAGTCATCATTTATTGTGACTGATGTGAAACCACATTATTGGATGATGGGATTGACATTGGATTAACAACATGAAACATCTTTATTTTTTCTTTTCCAATATTTTTATTAAGGTTTCAATAAAAGATGCAGAAGTCATCATTTAAACACATGGCAAATGAAACATTTTTTCCAAAATTGTTTAGTTATACTAGGTATTAACAACATTAAATTATCCAGCATTACATGACAGTTACTGTATCTCTGAATACAATGTAAAGAGAAATAAAAAATAAAAAAACCCCACACAAATATGAGACAATTAAGTCAGTATAATGTTAACAAAAAAGAAAAATAAATAATAAGGTTACCTCCACCCTAACTGAAAAAAAAACTCTGATAAAGGAGAGCCATCATTTGTTTATAATTTTCAAATAGACTAGGCCATCCTATACTCCACTGTTTCAGTGGGTAGAGGCAGAGCAAAGCTTTTAACTAGGTAAGCCGCATTTTTTCTGTGTGTAAGACCAATAACATCTCTTCATACATACAGCAGCAGATTTGTCGTCCAGAAACCGTGTAACGGAGTCAAGAGAAAAGCAAAAGAAGCAGGGAAAGGAAATAGAGAAAAGAGGAAGAATAGAGAAATCTATTCATTCCTCTATTCTTTATCCATATAAAGCAAAAGAAAGTGCACCCTATCCAGTCAATGAAATGAGTAAACATAGATATCTTAAGGAGAATTTAAAAGATATGCTTTAGAAAAAAAAGGCCAATTTATCATTCAAAAGTGCTGAAAGGTGTTCATGTATCATTATCCATGACAACTTAGCCTTCAAGAATTCAATTGGGATTGTAGGAGTTTTCCAGCATCTGGAAATATAAATCCTGGCCGCCACAAAAATAAAGGCTTTCTTGTATGTCCTGGTTTTCCCTTCAATGGGAATCCTATTAGCGCCTGTTAGGGGCATTTGATTAGGTTCACCTGGACGAGAGATTAAATGAAGGATTACATGCGGATCTAGAATTTCCTCACTTGCGGACAAGTCCACCATATATGGAATACTGTGCCTTCCTGGTTACATCCCCAAAAGCATAATGGGGAGGCTCCTGGGTCACTTGCTGCTATTCTCACCGGTACTATATACCACCTCATAAATACCTTGTAATTGACCTCAATCAGAGATGTGTTGATATAAGTTTTGGAGGTGTACTGTGCCAACTTACTCCATTTCTCAACCTCCAATGACTCCACCAGGTATAGAATAGCTTAACCCAGCCCGAAGTCAATATAGTATACATTTTTGAAATGTGATCTGTGTGTTTGTCAAAATGTCTGCATAAATATTCCATTATGGTGGAGCAAGACAAGTCAACTGTGTATTTTAGAGTGTTTAAAAAATGCATGGTCTGTGTATACGGAAAATTTCCGTGTCAGGAAGTTGATATTTTTCTCCTCTGTGGTCACATATATCTGCAATACGTTAAAGACCCTTGTTGGTCCACCAAGCAAAATGATGAGGATTAAGACCTGAGGTGAAGGCTGGATTTAGGAATAATAAAGCCCAGGGTGTATCCAGAGATTTAGATTCATACAGGATTGTCAATCGGTCCCACAAACAGGGAGAACAACAAGGTGGGGCATAATACGATAGGTCTGTCTTTTGCTCAACGCCACATTATATGACTGATTGACCTATTTGTATATAAAGATGATTCAATGTTCATCCACAGAAAATGTTTTTGTTGAGTATGAAAGTGAATCAGCTGAGCCAAATGTGCAGCATAATTATATTTCACTAAGTCTGGCTCCCCTAAACCTCCCCTCAATTTGTGTGTATAAATTGTGCACTAATTCACCCTGGGTCTCTTTTGCCCCAAATAAATGTATTCATTTTTTGTTTTCAAAACTGACATGTTATTTGAGACAGGAAGGGTTCTTAACAGGGACAGAATCCTTGGCAAGATGTTCATCTTTATTGAGTACAATCGACCAAACCACAGCAGATGGTTGGTTGACAATCTATTCAACTCATCCATTCATTTTTTTTATAGAGAGGAGGATATTTTTTTCTGATATAGAGTACTTAGGGAAGGGGTTAAAAATCCCTATATAAAGGATGGCTTCAGTCTCCCATTTAAAGGGAAAGGACTGTTGCAAAGTGTGCACGGTATGATCCTCTAGGGATATATTAAGTGCTAAGGGCTTGGAATGATTGACTTTAAGATGAAAGATGGACATGAAATGCCCAAGTGCCGAATAGAGTTTGGGGATTGAAGTAACCAGACAGGAAAGGAGCACCAAGATATCATCCACAAACGTAGCACAGTTTTCCTGACAAAAGCATGACAGGATACATGTATGGGTATAGGCTCAAACCATCACCTAATCAGGACTGGTAATGCTATATAAATGAGTCACCTCCCCTAAGGCAGCATTCTATTTTTATTCCTTAAATGCTCAACCCGTTATAACTATGGAAAGAAGATTTTTATTTTTGTCCTCACCATGCCAGGTTCATCTGGCCAGCCGCACAGGTTCAGGATCTCATGTGACGAAGCTCCCTCCATTCGGATGTACACCACCTATACGAGGGAGTCCTCCTCAAGGTCCAGGAACTGGGGTGCAGAATACTGGTCTCTGGATGCAGGTAAAACAGTTCAGCCTTGTTGTTTGTTGGGACTCATCCAGTCTCTCCTCCCGGTTGATTTGTGGCCCCACACACTATTTGGTTAGTCTGGCGCTCTGTGTATGTTTTGTTTCCCTTGCAAAACTCTGGCATTGTTGATAGGGCTGCTGCCCCCTTCCAAGATGGCTCCTTTTCTACTTCCTGTGGCTGTACTGCAGGCTGCCCTTTCCAGATGATTGTGTTGATGGGGATGGCGCCCGGCAGACTTGCGCTTGACAGGGAGCAGCAAGATGACGTTGGGATAACGTCCGGAGCATGGTAGTAGCCGTGGCCGGCTGCCTGGGGGTGTATTGGTGGCCACTAGTTCAGGAATAGAGCCTCTCCCATCACCTTAGAGCCAGTCAGGGATGTGTGCTGCACAGGTAGGTAAGCTAAACCATAGACTGTCATGGTTTTTCATGATCATTATGCGGTTAATATGTCAGGCTGCCAAAGTAGGGTAATTTGCTGTTTATAGTTCTGTTTGTTTCATTAATGCCTCACAGGTTTTGTTTTGTCTGCAGTATTGCCGATGCATGGCCTGATATACAGGTGTTGTTGTGCAAAGTTGAGTCTTTCCTATTAACTCAGCAATGTCTTTCTCTGCAGGTTTGGATTGCTGTTTAGTGTTGAGCGAACACGGACTGTATTATTCGCGTTCGTACCGAATAATTGGATTTTTGTTACCCGAACATGGACCCGAAAACTTTACTGTATGTTTGGGTTTAAAATCTGTGTTCGGTCATTTTATTTCCTGTTTTGTATGTAATGGCGCGCTTTTAATGGCAGGCTTTCAACAGCCAATCAACAAGGGTTTAACTGGTGTGCCTTAAGCCATCCCAGCCATGCCTACTAATGTATTAGTAGCTGTGATTGGCCATCTGAAGCATGTGACCATGTCTTTATAAGTTCGAGAGCCCCAGCGCGCCGCGTCATTCTGCTGTAGTTTAGGGACAGAGCACACATCATACGTGCTGGCTGCCGATTAGGGACAGACAGTGATTCTGTGAAAAATTGTGTCTGAAAAGAATGCAGGGACAGGTCAGAGTGCAGGCAGGGAAAGTTATTAGAGCATTTTAGGGCCAGGCTGGAGAATATGCAGGGTCAATCTACATCGATTTTGCTGTGTGGGGGGTGGTGCAGTGAACGATCTTATTGAGCATATTAGGGCCAGGCTGGAGATTAGGCAGGGACAGTCTACATCGATTTTGCTGTGTGGGGGGTAGTGCAGTGAACAATCTTATTGAGCATATTAGGGCCAGGCTGGAGATTAGGCAGGGGTCAGTCTACATCGATTTTGCTGTGCGGGGGGTGGTGCGGTGAACGATCTTATTGAGCATATTAGGGCCAGGCTGGAGATTAGGCAGGGACAGTCTACATCGATTTTGCTGTGTGGGGGGTGGTGCAGTGAACAATCTTTTTGCCCTCACTTGAGCCCACAGAGGAGGAGGAGGAGGAGGGAGAAAAAAAATCTATTTTTATCAGTCAGTTGTGTGCAGCGTTCATCTATTTTACTACAAGTTAAAAGGGATTTTTTTTCCCCCTTCATAGCCTGTTTGCTGCAGTGCTGAGTGTGACATAAGACACTGCTGTGTTCACATGTGCTATTGAGTGATTTTCAATTTTATACACTTTTTTCTATTCAACTATTCAATATACACCCTTTTGGGTTAAAAAAAAATAAATTGTGGCATAGTCTGTACTAATCTATTTAAAAATTAAAAACTTAAAGGGGAATTTTCTTTTTTTTTCCCTTCATAGCCTGCTGCAGAGCTGACTGTGACATAAGACACTGCTGTGTTCACATGTGCTATTGAAAAATCACCAATTTTATATCATATTTTCTATTCCGCTATTCAATCTACACCCTTGGGGTAAAAAGAATTAAATTGTGGCATAGTCTGTATCGGTACGTGTGAGATACACCTTTCCAATTTTTGGGGGGCATCTTCCACCGCCGAGGATTGCAGGGTGCTTCAGTTTGCCTCCTGCCTGTTCCGAACTCCTCCTACTCCTCATCCTGCCTTTAGGGTACAAAAAATTGTAATCGGGGCCTAGTCTGGGTCTGTACGTGTGAGATAGATACACCTTTTGATATCATATTTTCTATTCCGCTATTCAATCTACACCTTTTGGGGTAAAAAGAATTAAATCGGGGCCTAGTCTGTGTTTGTACGTGTGAGATACACCGTTTTATACATTTTTTTCTATTCCGCTATTTAATCTACACCCTTTGGGGTAAAAAGAATTAAATTGCGGCATAGTCTGTATCGGTACGTGTGAGATACACCTTCCAAATTTTTTGGGCGCATCTTCCACCGCCGAGGATTGCAGGGTGCTTCAGTTTTCCTCCTGTTCAGAACTCCTCCTACTCCTCATCCTGCCTTTAGGGTACAAAAAATTGTAATTGGGGCCTAGTCTGTGTTTGTACGTGTGAGATACACCGTTTTATACAATTTTTTTCTATTCCGCTATTCAATATACACCCTTTTTGAGTGTAAAAAATTAAATTACGGCATAGTCTGTATCGGTACATGTGAGATACACCTTTTAAATTTGTTTGGCGCATCTCCTTCCACCGCCGAGGATTGCAGGGTGCTTCAGTTTGCCTCCTGTTCCGAACCCCTCCTACTCCTCTTCCTCATTATCATCCTCCCTTTAGGGTACAAAAAATTGTAATTGGGGCCTAGTCTGTGTTTGTACGTGTGAGATACACCGTTTTATAAATTTTTTTCTATTCCGCTATTCAATATACACCCTTTTGGAGTGTAAAAAATTAAATTACGGCATAGTCTGTATCGGTACGTGTGAGATACACCTTTTAAATTTGTTTGGCGCAACTCCTTCCACCGCCAAGGATTGCAGGGCGCTTCAGTTTGCCTCCTGTTCCGAACTTCTCCTACTCCTCTTCCTCATCCTCCCTTTAGGGTACAAAAAATTGTAATTGGGGCCTAGTCTGTGTTTGTACGTGTGAGATACACCGTTTTATATCCTTTTTTCTATTCCGCTATTCAATATACACCCTTTTGGGGTGAAAAAAATTAAATTGCGGCATACTTTGCATATTTGACTGTGAGATACACCCGTTGTATTTGTATACTGTTTTTCTATTCCGCTATTTGATAAACACCCTTTTGGGATAAAAAAATGTAATTGCGGCATAGTTTCCATATTTGACTGTGAGATACACCCGTGCGATACTGTTGTTGTTTTGTTCCGCTATTCAATAAACACCTTTCTAGGGCAAGATCATAAATTACAGAAATATGAGGAGACCGTCAAATAGGGGCCGTGGCCTGGGTCGTGGTGCTGCTGGTAGAGCTCCTGTTGCAAGGAGAGGACGTGGTCGATCTGTGCCAGCTACACGCACAAGTGAAACACCTTCCTCAAGTGTGAGTAGTCGACAGAACCTGCAGCAGTATTTGGTAGGGTATCATGCGCCTCTAGAAGTGATGAGGCCAGAACAAATAGAAGCGATAGTAGATTGGTTTGCTGCTGACAGTGCCTCCAGTTCCTTCACATTGTCTCCCACCCAGTCTACTGCAGAAAGGTCAGAGTTGGCACCTGCAGCCGATGTCCAACCGTCTTTCACCTCACCCCCTTGCAAATCAGGCAAGCAGTCTGAGCCCCAAGTCATGCAGCAGTCTCTTCTTCTTTTTGATGACTCTGTCAGCAGGGTTTCCCAGGGCCATCCACCTAGCCCTGCCCCAGAAGTGGAAGAGATTGAGTGCAGCGATGCCCAACCACTTATTTCTCAAGATGAGTACATGGAAGGACCATCGCAGCACATCTCCGATGATGACGAAACGCAGGTGCCAACTGCTGCGGCACTCAGAATTGTGGAGACAGACAAGGAGGGCAGGGGTGAAGACTGGGTTCGAAGATGATGTGGAGGACGATGAGGTCCTCGACCCCACATGGAATGAAGGTCATGCAGGTGACCTGAGTAGTTTGGAGGAAGAGGCAGTGGTCGCACAGAGCCACCAGCACAGCAGAAGAGGGAGCAGGGTGCAGAAGCGGAGCGGCCGTGCCCTAGACACTACGCCTGCTACTGCCCAACGCAGCAAGGGACAGAGCGCACCAAAGCCAGCTCAAAGGAGTTCTCTAACGTGGAAGTTCTTCAGAAAATTTGCTGATGACAGGACACGAGTGGTTTGCACCCTGTGCAATCAGAGCCTGAAGCGAGGCATAAACCTTCTCAACCTGAGCACAACCTGCATGATCAGGCATCTAAGTGCAAAGCACGAGCTGCAGTGGAGTAGACACCTTCAAAACCAAGAAAGGTCTCTGGCTCCTCCTGCTTCCTCTTCTGCTGCAGTCTCGGTTCTTCATCCACCTCTGTAGTGATACCGGCTCCTGCCACCCTGCAAACAGACGATCTGTCAGCAACACCACCACCTGGGTCACCAACCATCTCCACAATGTCCCGTGGAATCGTTCAGCTTTCCATCTCCCAAACACTTCAGAGGAAGAGGAAGTACCCCCTACCCACCCGCGATCCCTGGCCCTGAATGCCAGCATTTCAAAATTCTTGGCCTTTGAAATGCTGTCATTCCGTCTGGTGGAGACGCACAGTTTTAAAAGCCTTATGTCGGTGGCTGTCCCACAGTACGTCGTGCCAAGCCGCCACTACTTTTCCAGGCAAGCCATCCCTTCCCTGCACAACCAAGTGGGGGAAAAAATCAGGTGTGCACTGCGCAACGCCATCTGTGCTAAGGTCCACCTAACTACCGATACATGGACCAGTAAGCACGGTCAGGGGCGTTATATCTCCCTAACGGCACACTGGGTAAATGCAGTGGCGGATGGGCCTGAGGCGGATAGCAATTTGGCGCATGTCCTTCCACCACCGAGGATTGCAGGGCGCTTTAGTTTGCCTCCTGTTCCTAACTCCTCCTACTCCGCTTCCTCATCCTCTACCGCCTCCTCATCCGGTCAGCGTAACACCTTCACCACCAACTTCAGCACAGCCAGGGGTAAATGACAGCAGGCAGTTTTAAAACTTGCCTGTTTGGGGGAAAAACCACACACCGCGCAGGAGTTGTGGAGGAGCATGGAACAGCAGACAAATGAGTGGTTGCTGCCAGCGAGCCTCAAGCCCGGCCTGGTGGTGTGCGATAATGGGCGAAATCTCATAGCAGCTCTGGGCCTAGCCGGTTTGACGCACATCCCTTGCCTGGGGCATGTGCTGAATTTGGTGGTGCAGAGGTTCCTTAAAAATTACCCCGATATGTCAGAGCTGCTGCAGAAAGTGTGGGCCGTCTGTGCGCACTTTCGGCGTTCTCACCCTGCTGCTGCTCGCCTGGCAGCGCTGCAGCGTAACTTCGGCCTTCCCGCTCACTGCCTTATATGTGACGTGCCCACAAGGTGGAACTCCACCTTGCACATGCTGGAAAGACTGTGCGAGCAGCAGCAGGCCATAGTGGAGTTTCAGCTGCAGCACGCACGCGTGAGTCGCTCTGCGGAACAGCACCACTTCACCACCAATAACTGGGCCTCCATGCGAGACCTGTGTGCCTTGTTGCGCTGTTTTGAGTACTCCACCAACATGGCCAGTGCCGATGACGCCGTTGTCAGCTTAACTATCCCACTTCTATGCCTCCTTCAAAAAACGATTCGGGCAATGATGGAAGAGGATGTGGCACAGGATGAGGAGGAGGAGGAGGATGAAGAGGTAACATTTCCAAGGCTTTCAGGGCAGTCATTCGCAAGTGGCTCCGAGGGTGGGTTCCTGCACCCACAAACGCCAGGGACACAATTGTCCAGCAGGGGCACAGTTCTGGAGGATGAGGAGGATGAGGAGGAGGAGATGGAGGAGGAGATGGAACCATGTGCACAGCAGGGTGGCACCCAGGCCAGCTCATGGCCATCACTGGTGCGTGGCTGGGGGGATACAGAAGACACAGATGATACACCTCCCACAGAGGACAGCCTTTCGTTGCCTCTGGGCAGCCTGGCACACATGAGCGATTACATGCTGCAGTGTCTCCACAACGACCGCCGAGTTGCCCACATTCTAACTTGTGCTGATTACTGGGTGGCCACGCTGCTGGATCCCCGTTACAAGGACAACGTACCGTCCTTAATTCACTCACTGGAGCGCGATCGCAAGATGCGCGAGTTCAAGCGCACGCTGGTAGACGCGATGCTGCTGGCATTCCCACCTGACAGCGGGGCCACAGTGGAAGCACAAGGCCAAGGCAGAGGAGGAGGAGGAGGAGGAGGAGGAAGAGGTCGCCAATGCAACCAGGGCACCGCCAGCACCTCAGAAGGCAGGGTTAGCATGGCCGAAATGTGGAAAAGCTTTGTCAGCACGCCACAACAAACAGCAGCACCAGCAGCTCATATGGAACGACTTAGCAGGAGGCAGCATTTCACCAACATGGTGGAGCAGTATGTGTGCACACGTCTACATGTAGTGAATGACGGGTCTGCCCCCTTCAACTTCTGGGTCTCTAAATTGGGCACATGGCCTGAGCTTGCCCTTTACGCCTTGGAGGTGCTGGCATGCCCTGCAGCCAGTGTATTATCTGAACGTGTATTTAGCACGGCTGGGGGCGTAAAAAAGCAGTGTTGGCTACCTCGTCCTCCTCCACCGCCGCTTCCACCTACACCGCCACATCCACCTCCCCCCTACTCCATATGGGCCTCCTCCTTCACAGATGAAGAAAATTTTTTATTTTTCTGTTTTTTTTTGTTGTTTTAAGTTATTTCCCTATCCACATTTGTTTGCAGAGCACTTGCCATGCTCTTAACTATGTTTTGCTGCCATTTGCAGCACTCTAGCCCTTTCCATTGGTGTTTTAGAGCCATTTTAGTGCCTGAAAGTTTGGGTCCCCATTGACTTCAATGGGGTTCGGTGTCCGGGTAAAGTTCGGAAAAAGTCCGGGGCACGGACCAGGACTTTTTTTCAAGTTCGGCCGAACCCGCCGAACACGGATATCCAGGTGTCCGCTCAACTCTATTGCTGTTTAATGCTGTAATACCTGGGTTTGCTGTTTTTACCCTTTACAGACCAGTGGCCTAGTGTAGGTTATCCTGCCAGGGCTATTGGTCTGGGGTATATTAACCCTTTCTTGTGCTGCTTATGATATAGTAATGCTTCAGTATTAATGACTGCTATGCGTTGTATGGCTGTTATGCGTTTAATGCCTGCTTTTGGCTGCTAAACATTTATGGCTGCTATCCGTTAAGGGCTGCTATGTGTTTAATGATTGCTATGCATTAACCTGGTATGTCTAAATGCTGGAGTGAAGTTCAGTGCTCTGCTTAAGTTTACAGTAACTTAAGTAATTTGTCTATTACACATCTTTTGGTAATCACTTTTTCTGAGCTTACAATAGCATATAGGTCCATTTGCTGCTTCAACGTCTCCAGATGGATGTTTGGATGGCCACTGAGAGTATATTAATGCTAATGTCTTAGCCAGTGCTTCCAGGTATTTATTATGACCACAAACCTGCAGCTTATATCCTTGAGGTATAGGCCCAGAGACCAGCCATGATTATTAAAGGTGAAGGTCAGGTAAGTATACTATGCTAAAAAAAAAAAAAAGAGTGTGCGGGGAGTATGCATGGTAAAACTCTCCAGCCCTTAATACCAGCACCACTCCCCAAAGGAAAGGAGGAAACTTGTTCTTTCAACAGTCACAAGTCCTCTCTGGCTCTGAAGAAAACCGCCATACATTCATGGTGCTGCCAGGTGGGGCAGACTAAAGGAAATCACAATAAGGACCATCATGAACAGTATGGGAGTGTGGTTAGCTGATGTGCCCGCCAAGATGCTATGCCCAGTTGCATTAAGGTGGCAGTAAACGTTTTTTTAAGGTGGCAGATGTTTTGACGCTGTTCAAACTGACTGGGTCGATCTCTAGACGCTAACGCTCAGGTACTAAGCTAAATAAACAGTTAAGTTTGTTTAAAAGGTACCTCTGCCTCAAAAGCAGACAGCCAAGGAGCTTTCCTCAGACTGGCCAGGTGTGTCTTTATGCTAGCAGGGCATGCAAGATCCTTTCTGTAAAGCCCATCTTTACTTCAGAGGCAGTTGGCCAAGGAATTTTCATCAGACTATCCAGAAGTGTTAGTCTGACCAGCAGATGATGCAATATCCTTTGCAGAGGCATGGGAACAGCAATATGGATTTGGAAATTAGGTTTATTCTACCATTAGGTAGTGTTGTGTGGCCTGCATGGGAGTCAACTTCAGTAGCCAAAGCTATATGGTTCTCAGCAGAAGAGTTGAAGGCAAACTGGACCAGAAATAAGTCTCTGTGGTGTGTGATCCCTGAGTGAAATTAAAGTGACCAGCGATGCAGTATGCTGTTCCTCTAGTATTCTGTGTGGGTAGTCAAGCCCTATGGCTTAACCCAATGACTGCATATGCCTCCTTCTAAAGTGAATCGACTGCTGTTCAAGATGGAATCAGTGATGGGACTAATCCCTTAGGCTAATCACCTAGGCCCAAAACAAAAAGTTGGTGACAGGGCCTGAGAAGAGCTATAGAAGAGATTGAAAGATCCATAATCGTCTTTTTTTGGTCATCTAAATCCAAGTCTGCTCCTCCCTAGGTGCAGCAAAGTTCCTTTCACTCAAATGTGCCCAGTAGGTGTTAATGCAGGAATTATTGCAAATTTGGGCAGAGGAGGCTCAGGATCAGTGGGGCCTATGCAGTAAGGAAATCATTGGAATTTTCTTTCGCCAGAATCTTGTTCAAACAGTGAGCCATCGATCCAGTGTTCTTAGTCGAAAAGCAGATTTAGGCAGGAAATGGAACGAAGAATCAAAATTCAAAAACTTCATATGAAGTTTTGAGAACATTCACTCAAACCATCAGATAAAGCAGTTGTAGTATTTCTCTAGATCTAGCTGATGTGTACAAATGCATTCGGTACAACCATGCTTCTGAGAGTTTCACTTCAGGTTCATTCAACAACCTTTTCACATACTCAAGACATTTTCCCACAACATTGCTTCCAGTAGTGGCTACCTTACAAGGTCAGCAGGTTCCATAGCTGAACAACAGCCTGCGGTGGTTCAACATCGTCCAGGTCTTGCCAAATTCTGATTCAGACTCAGATCAAATTTGGACAGATCATCAGCTGTGGAGGGCCAACTCATCCCATTATAATAATGACATTTTGGACAATAAGGGGAATACTGTAGAGTTGCCCTCACAGAAGGTGACAGTAATAGGGTTCTCACTCAATCATAGCTCTATCCCATGTGTTCATATCCCATGATCTCAAATGGTCGAAAAGTAGTCTTCAGTAATCCATGCAGTCAGTTGGACTCACTGAAAGATTGAGAACATTATATTCTGACTTTCAATGGTAATTGAAGATTTGCTTCCTAATCCAGAGAAGATAACCCCACATATGAGACAAGTCCCGTTGGTGGTGGCTAAACATTGTTAATCTTTTCAGCTTTCATCAGCTTCCTGGCATATCAATCATCACAATCTATTCACTTTCTTTGTATTCACCTCAATGACCTCCTAGCTCAAGGTCAATGACATATGCCAGTGGAGAATGAAGTAGCTAACATCAGGGATGCAGTGATTCCCAAGCGTTGAAGTCTTTTTGGAAATACAGCCTAGGAGTACTCTGTTATGCTCCAAACAGACGATAATGGTATCTCCTATCTTCATGGGAAGAAGGAATACAATATAATTAATAAAAATGTAGTAGCGCCAAAACACTATAAAAATGTAAAACATTCACATAAAGTCCCAAAAGTCCATAAAGAGTGGAGGAGATAGTATAGACCAGTTCACAAACTCCAACTGTGCAGAAATGGAAAGCCGACACCCAGACGTGGAATAACACCAGCTGCTTACCAGATAATAGGTAATCATGAGCGATGGATAGGACACAAATACGGCATCAATCAAAGGATCAATCTCGCCTTATGGTCACATCAGCCCCATTCAAATAAACAGCCACAATGTTGGGGTAACGATATGGGTAAGGGTCAAACCACCAGATGGAGTATATGGTCACATCAACTCCGATTTACCTCGATAAAAAAGGCAGGACGATAGTGCAGACCCTATGGATAGTTTATTCATTCATAAAATAAAATAATACTCACATTGAAGTGGATAAATAAAAGCATTTAAATGAACCGCGGTATAGGATGGCGTGCTGCTCGTGTGTCGGGTCGCCTGACGCGTGTCGTCAAAACCATGACATCATCATGCCTATTGATGTCATGGCCTATGCCTATTTTGGCCTGTAATCTGCTATTTAGTTGGCTGCCTACACTTATTGCTTTGTTTGGACTTCAATGTTCTTGATCTAGCTGTCTGAGCGCAGATTCTTCTACATTTTTTTTCGTACAATATAATTAATAACTTATGTCAAAGGTATCTCCCATTCAGGTTTGCCAAGAGTAGAACCTGTCTCATCCCATCGTTCTTTGTGTTCTGGCTTCCCAGAACTTCCTGTCAGACACTGTAAGATAAAAAATCTTGGATGTCAAGAGTGTTTCCCTAGACCAACAAGCAGTTCAATGAATCTCAACCTGACAGTAACCTCTATGGTCATGAATGGAAGTTTTTCCTGCAAGAAGGAGCTTCCCAGAAGTTGAAGCAGTGGATCTATTAACATCCAGTTGGGTCGGCAGGTTAGCCTATATAGCCACCAGACCCAGTAGTCTCCATGCCCTTCTTCAGGATCTGTACTCATCCAGCTGTGATGAGGCCAATAATGTCCTGGTGGCCTTGCAGGCCACAGTGCCCTCAAGTACAGCCAAGTACAGTCTTTGGCCCAAGCACCTCCTATTCTCCTTCCTGAGATTTCAGACCTTACACAGTGGGGCCAAGTGTATCCAAATTCAGCCAAGTTAAATCTAGCAGCTGGGAGACCAAGTATAGAAGGCTCATCTAGGGGTCTCACATTCAGTATTCAAAACCCTGTGAAAGTCAGGGCACCTGCTAAAAACCTCAGGTATACTAGAACATAGAAACCTCACAGAATTTAGAGATGAAATCCTCTGCTCCGACTGTAAAGATTAAGATATCAGCAAATAAGCTGAGGTAAGGGATTAAGCGGTAGCCAAGTCTTGGTCAGGTCCCCACTTCCTGAGATCCAGTGATCGCCAAACATCTTGGTAAACCAATTCTGAAAGGCCTGTACAGATCGTTCCTTTCCCTTAGAACTTGCAGTGCAACTAGTGTTGGGAAGGTTTTCCCACTCCTCCATTCTTCTGAGCAAGACTTCCTCAATATTTTTGGTAACACTAAAGCAGTATTTCCTAGGGATTTAATGTCTGGGAGAAGGATATTAGATATCCAAGTGTCAAGCAGTAAACTACCTTATTGCTATTATTATAAAAACAAAATAGGTCTAGTTTCTTCTTCTCCAGCACCATACAAAGGTCTGCATCCTTGCATCTGGAACAGGACATCGCTGTTCCAGCATGTTTAAACTGAAATATCTAAGTCACCACAAGCTTTGGTACTAGTGGACTCGATGTGGAAGAAATACATGGAAGTGGCTCTTCTCTAGAAGGTCAGACATTGGCCTCTTTAGGCCTGGTGGTATCAGAAGAAGACTTTTACTGTCAACTAGGATTATGGCATCATCTTGGGTCAAAGTAGCCTAGGGGGCTAATAGGGCAAAGATGAATCCATCAATCTAGTGCAGAGCCCACTTTACCAGATGGGTGGCGTGGTCATGGGCAGAATTCATAGGTCCAGAATTATTTTTAAAGGATACCAACTAGGTTCATACTGTATACTACAAACCATTTTTAGCCTATTACTAAGTTAATTAAGCAACATTGTAAGCAGGGGAGTAGATTTTTGTTCTAAAAAGGTGGAAGGATTTATTGAATAAAACACTTCAGCATGGCCCTCATTTATAGTATTTTGTTGGCATGCTACATCCCATTCATGTATGCTGTCATGCTTGCGTCAGGAAAACTTAAAAATATGATTATTAATAGAAAATGTTTCTGCTTTCAGAAAGTAACTAGTACCCTCTAATATGTCTCTGAAGAAGGACTCGACAATAATTCTATGTCTGAAACATGTTAGACGAACACAACATCTACACCCTACACCGGTCTACGGTATTTCCTAAACGGCGGAACATTTTGGGTATACCTTCTGTACCGGTGTATGAAGTTCAGTGGGTACTTTCATCATTGCTGTTTTTATGGTTACTTATATGACTTGTCATTTCTACCTACCAATTAAGGTTTTTACCTTTTTTATATTCAATAAAATTATTTTTATCTATATTCATATGGTATATTACATTTAGTCCACGAGGGGTATTAGCACAGGCATTGTGCACCTTTTTTTGTCTTGAATTTTATTGGACAGTACCTACCATATGTCACATTCATTGTCCATACAGCACCCTCAATTTCTACATTTTCATTTGTACAGGTAGCAAATACCCTAGTTCCCCTTCCCAGGAGGCTGCGGCATTGACTATCAATTATTATCTTTGAGCTCTGTTGTTCTCACAAGAAAATTTCATTGTGTACAGATATTCCACTCATCGATTTTGTGGGGTTTTTTTTTTGTTCCCCCTCACCCCAATATGGCTATGTTCTTGGGAGAAGAATGGGACACTTTTATGTCCAATTCACAAAAAGATTTTAATGAGAAAGAATCTATTGAATCAGAGATTTCCTTTATCTTTTCTAATTTGACTCAAATTGTTGAAAAAAAATGCCCTTATGTGTTGGTACATTACATCTTTTAAAAATTATATGAAGGAAGAGATCAACCCCTTTGGTTTGAGAATTCAGATTTTTCCATCTTTTGACAACATTGAACCCAGCTTCAGGACAGCTTGGGAAAAAGTTCTGAAGCAGTTTTCTTATGATTTAATGTCACGCTTGATTCAGGAATATTGTAAGAGAATTGCCGACCTGGATAAAAGGATTGATATTTTAAATAACCAAATGACTAACTATAAGACACATACACTGTTTTTGGAATTAGAAGGTAAACTTAAAAATCACTTAGTTAAATTCAACAAAGAGGTACTTACAAAAAAAGATAAGACATTTTTACACGACAAAAAGGCTTTTCAAGATGAACAGGCCTATACTGTAAATGGCATGATATGCAGCAATCTACTAGAAATGTTAACAATTATCCAGACCTATAAAAAACAATCAAATGATCATGAATTGTCTAAATATTCATTGTTCTCTTCACTTTCTTCCCAACCAGTGTCTACACAATCACAGCACGAACAAAGGTGGCAAAAACGCAGACGCTATGGTAACACATCCATTGAGGTCACTTCAGATATGGAAGACAACTTGGCATCTTACCCCGCTTAGGGACACGATAACACAAAATCACACAACTATGGTACTAATAAGGATAAGACACACAAATCAGGAACCTCGACACCAATATCACAATTAGCTATCCCTACACAAGGTGATTTTTTTTAGACAAAAGTAAAGAAAAATAGATACTTATCAAGGGAGCATCAAAACATTCACACAAAAAACTCACAAAGTTCATCCAGCCAAACCACATTAAATATCATGAATCTATCATCGCATATCCTAACAGAGGATGAAAGTTCTGTACTTGCAAAAGGCCTCACTTTTTTCCTGGTGTCACAGCTCAACAAATTTGAGGTGATCAAAGACACACACATTTTTGTACGTAATCTCTTATTAAAAAGTATTAAAAAAAAAAAAAAAAAGATAATACTATGTCCACATATTCTCAAAAAGATATAGAAGCAATTGAGAGCCTCACAGCTCTACTTGAAGAAAACAAACCAGGGAATCTTATTGATTCCATAGATTTGAATGTAAAACAAAGAGTTAATGCTGCGCTATGGTAATATGTGAGGTGCCTCCAAAAGTGCTGCTGTGCGTAAAATCAAAAGGATTTGTAAATGATAATGCAAGGAAACAGCGCAGATTTGGTGTGATAGACAATAAAGTGCTCAACGTGACTAAATATATATATGAATAGATATCAAAATTCAAACTCTATAATAAAAATAATTAAAATTACAACACCCTGTGAAGTGAATAAATAAATAAAGTTCATAGAAATATATTCATGAATCTCAAATAACAGTCCAAAAATAACAGTCCTAAATAATAATTCAGTGCTTCAGCAAGTAGCCAGTGAAAGTTGTTCAGTAAAACAAAATAAGGTGCTCAGGTGCTGAAGATCAAGTGAAGATCAAGTGAAAAGACATGCTGCAATGGTGTGGTTATATGGTGGTTTATCCTCTCCCCTAGGTTATTCCACTTACCGGACAAAGTGGACCCCCAAACCATATAGTGTAAGGGTCACACAGGCATACAATCCGGGCAATGGTCCTTTGATCTTTGGTTGTGACCACTAAGGGGTCTCCTATAGACTCCCGGCAGGATGTGACCATATGAAAAGGAAAAAAATTCCAATAGCGTAATATTGCTACAAAATGGTATTTATTAAAGCTTAAATTACTTGGAAGCTTTAATAAATATCATTTTGTAGCAATATTACGCTATTGGAATTTTTTCCTTTTCATATGGTCACATCCTGCCGGGAGTCTATAGGAGACCCCTTAGTGGTCACAACCAAAGATCAAAGGACCATTGCCAGGATTGTATGCCGGACTCTGCCTGTGTGACCCTTACACTATATGGTTTGGGGGTCCACTTTGTCCGGTAAGTGGAATAACCTAGGGGAGAGGATAAAGTCACCATATCACCACACCATTGCAGCATGTCTTTTCACTTGATCTTCAGCACCTGAGCACCTTATTTTGTTTTACTGAACAACTTTCACTGGCTACTTGCTGAAGCACTGAATTATTATTTTGGACTGTTATTTTTGGACTGTTATTTGAGATTTATGAATATATTTCTATGAACTTTATTTATTAATTTCACGGGGTGTTGTAATTTTAATTATTTTTATTATAGAGTTTGAATTTTGATATCTATTCATATATATATTTAGTCACGTTGAGCACTTTATTGTCTATCACACCAAATCTGCGCTGTTTCCTTGCATTACCATAGATTTGGATGCCATCTTTGCAGAGGTTAATGGAGTCACATCTATGACGGCATCCTCCCTTTCAAAAGATGGAGGTCTCAAAAAGACCCCCTATCCCTCACCTAGTTCTAATCACAATGATGCAGCTTTTCTGCAATTAGTTTCAAATGATATCCAGAAGCTCAAGGTTTCCAACACAAATACAACTAATCTTACTAAAAAATAAATTGAAGCTTTACAATCCTTAAAAAACAATAGTCATATCACAATTAAATCCTCTGACAAAGGAGGCAATATAGTTATCCAGGACATATCATATATCATATCATATATCATCAATATATTCAAATGTGCAAAAACATTTTTACAAAATGTAGAGTGGTAATGACCCATTTCTAAATCATTGATCCAAAAATTCACCCAGCAATTCTATCTCTTTGTAGATCAGCCCTATTATCGCAACATTATTTCGTAGAACATCTGGGAGTATATTATAACCACATATCCTAAGAAGGCAACATTCTATGCCCTCCCTAAGATTCACAAGAGCCCTGTAGATCCCCCTGGTAAGCCAATAGTGTGAGAATGGGGCAGCTTTACAGATAATCTGAGTCGATTCTTGGATAATCAACTTAGGCCTTTTGTTGAGGTTTTACCTTCATATATTCGAGACACCATCCATTCTTGAGGGCCTCCACATCAGTGGCCAGGCCTTTTTAGTGGCCATTGATGTGGAGGCTCTATACAGCTCCATACCCCATGACAAGGGCTTGGCTGTGCTCCATCACGTCCTCTCTCAGTGAGGCTTATATGCAAGTAATTGGCCATGAAAAGGGTATGGGGGTCTGGGTACTGCTCTGGTGGACATGTATCATTGCACATTTTTTTAAAAAACAATTGTTTTCTTAAGGAGCACTGATTTTAATGATGCTTAAAGTGCAACAATAAAAATAGAAAATTCCTTTAAATATGGTGCCAGGGGGTCCCTTTAGTCTGCCTGTAGAGTGGTGCATCTGTAGCATATAAACCACATGCTGCAGCAAAAATGACATTTCTAAAGAAAGAAAAATGAGTCAAATCACATTTAAAATAACTTGCAGTTGCAATTGCCGACACTCGTCTATTGAAAAAAAAAAGAAAAAAAAAAGCTCCCCCCAAAATCTATACCAGACTCTTATGCAGGCATGCAGCCTGGCATGACAGGAAGGGGTGGGGGGGTGAGCAAGCTCCCCACCTTCTAAACCATACCAGGCCACATGCCCTCAACATGGGGGTGGGTGCTTTGGAGCGGGGGGGGAGCTCTGCCCCCCCACCCCAAAGCACCTTGTGGGGATAAGGGCCTCATTCCCCACAAGGTGGTTGTCAGGGTCTCAGGGCAGGGGGTCTATCAGAATCTTGAAGCCCTCTTTAACAAGGATGTGAATTAATCGTTATTCTCTTTCTTGAAGCCTCTTTAACAAGGATGTGAATTAATCGTCATTCATGCCACCGCCACGCCACACCCAGAAAATAAAAAAAGGAAAATGCTCCAGCCGTCTACTACAGGCTAAACTTTTGACAGTTCTTATATAGGTAAGGGGCAGGGTCACCTGGCTATGTCACCTGGCTATGTCACCTGGTGGTGATGCCCCCTTCTGACATCACGCCAACCTTAATGTTGGTGGGAGCGTTTTAACTTTTTTTTATTTTTCGGGTGCGGTGGGCAATGTGATTGATGATGGATTTACATTGGAGGACACTGTTTTTTATTTTTTAATAAAGAAATTGTGAAAAACTCTGTTAGCGTTTTTATTACTTTTTACACTTTTTATTACTTATACTCATTCATATGTGGGTGATGTAATCCGGGGACCCCCTGCCCCAAAGCACCCATCCCTATATGTTGAGGGCATGTGGCCTGGTATGGTTCAGGAGGGGGGCTGCTTGCTTGTCCCCCCCCGCCTTTCCTGACCTGCCAGGCTGGATAAGGGCCTGGAGGGAATCCCACCTCATTTTTCTTTTTTACTAACCATTTTTTTTATTTTTTACTCAGCTGTCAGTGGGGAAGCCCTTCAACAGCTGATGACTCATCGGTTGTTAGGACGTCACAGCCGGCTTCCCGGCCTCGCTCCTTAACAACCAGTTTATACTACGCCCTGATTGGACAAAGCTTTGCCCAATCAGGGCACAAAATGCACTGTGCAGCATGCAGTGCATTGCAGGGCGTTTAGCCTGGCGAACACCCTGCAAATTCTGGTGTTCCCTAACTGATGCTTGGGCTGAACCCGTTCACCCAATTCTATCAGTGTGTATCTGTCTGCCTGTATGAGGTATGAGTAGTAGGGATGAGCTTCAAGTTCGACTCGAACATCAGGTGTTCATGTGTTCGTTGAATAAATGGGGCTGTTCGTGAGAAGTTTGCCCGCCGCACCCAAAAAAAATGAAAAAAAAAAACAATATCTTGCTCCTTGTATCTTCACTACCACTCATTACTGACCTTTGGCTTGTTCCACTTGATCCCAACCTGCAGCCACTTGTTACTGACCTTTGGCTTGTTTAACACATTATCCCTACCTGCTACATCTGCCACCGCATCTCAGTTTGCTCATCTCCTGGGGGGGCAATCCTGAGGAAGGCAATCTGATTATAGCATGAAGCAAAACCCATCTCCACCATCAGAAGCTCAGGTTAGGTCTAGCTAGTAGTGCTTAGACCCTGTTCCTCGGATGAGCCTGTATCATTCACTGAGGGACCTTGTCAGGAGTCTGCACATGAGATGACCAGATATACAGTGCCTTGCGAAAGTATTCGCCCCCCTTGAACTTTTTGACCTTTTGCCACATTTCAGGCTTCAAACATAAAGATATAAAACTGTAATTTTTTGGTGAAGAATCAACAACAAGTGGGACACAATCATGAAGTGGAACAAAATTTATTGGATATTTCAAACTTTTTTAACAAATAAAAAACTGAAAAATTGGGCGTGCAAAATTATTCAGCCCCTTTACTTTTCGTGCAGCAAACTCTCTCATTGGAATGATCCAATGTTGACCTAAATGACTAATGATGATAAATAGAATCCACCTGTGTGTAATCAAGTCTCCGTATAAATGCACCTGCGCTGTGATAGTCTCAGAGGTCCGTTTAAAGCGCACAGAGCATCATGAAGAACAAGGAACACACCAGGCAGGTCCGAGAAACTGTTGTAGAGAAGTTTAAAGCCGGATTTGGATACAAAAAGATTTCCCAAGCTTTAAACATCCCAAGGAGCACTGTGCAAACGATAATAATGAAATGGAAGGAGTATCAGACCACTGCAAATCTACAAAGACCTTGCCGTCTCTCTAAACTTTCAGCTCATACAAGGAGAAGACTGATCAGAGATACAGCCAAGAGGCCCATGATCACTCTGGATGAACTGCAGAGATCTACAGCTGAGGTGGGAGACTCTGTTCATAGGACAACAATCAGTCGTATACTGCACAAATCTGGCCTTTATGGAAGAGCGGCAAGAAGAAAGCCATTTCTTAAAGATATCCATAAAAAGTGTCGTTTAAAGTTTGCCAAAAGCCACCTGGGAGACACACCAAACATGTGGAAGAAGGTGCTCTGCTCAGATGAAACCAAAATCAAACTTTTTGGCAACAATGCAAAACGTTATGTTTGGCGTAAAAGCAACACAGCTCATCACCCTGAACACACCATCCCCACTATCAAAAATGGTGGTGGCAGCATCATGGTTTGGGCCTGCTTTTCTTCAGCAGGGACAGGGAAGATAGTTAAAATTGATGGGAAGATGGATGGAGCCAAATACAGGACCATTCTGGAAGAAAACCTGATGGAGTCTGCAAAAGACCTGAGACTGGGACGGAGATTTGTCTTCCAACAAGACAATGATCCAAAACATAAAGCAAAATCTACAATGGAATGGTTCACAAATAAACATATCTAGGTGTTAGAATGGCCAAATCAAAGTCCAGACCTGAATCCAATTGAGAACCTGTGGAAAGAACTGAAAACTGCTGTTCACAAACGCTCTCCATCCAACCTCACTGAGCTCAAGCTGTTTTGCAAAGAGGAATGGGCAAAAATTTCAGTCTCTCAATGTGCAAAACTGATAGAGACATACCCCAAGTGACTTACAGCTGTAATCGCAGCAAAAGGTGGCGCTACAAAGTATTAACTTAAGGGGGCTGAATAATTTTGCACGCCCAATTTTTCAGTTTTTTATTTGTTAAAAAAGTTTGAAATATCCAATAAATTTCGTTCCACTTTATGATTGTGTCTCACTTGTTGTTGATTCTTCACAAAAAATTACAGTTTTATATCTTTATGTTTGAAGCCTGAAATGTGGCAAAAGGTTGAAAAGTTAAAGGGGGCCGAATACTTTCGCAAGGCACTGTATGTAGCTACACAAGAAAACTGGGACCATGAAAACAATTATTTAACGACAAGCAAAAAGAAATGTACACACCAGCAAAAAGTGAACATAAACAACAAGTGACCCACACCCAAAAAGCCTAAGTAACAGAATCCTAACAAACTAGCTATATCAACCCTCAAAAATTCCACTCGCCTGCTTGCATTTTGCGAGTGGAATGATGAGGATGGCGAGAAAGGGCTGTGCTGTAAGAAAAGGGTGGATCCGGGGAGCGGAGCAGTGCGCCCTGAGCCCACCCATTGTGTGACAATAGCGAATGAATATTCGCTATTGTCACATGGATCCTCCTCCTGATCCTCCTCGTGGCTAATCAGGAAGCGGGTCCGAGACCCATTTCCTGATTGGCCAAAAGGCAAACAATTGCCATTGGCCAAGGAGAAGGAGGAGGAGGTTGATGTGGAGGATTGAGGAGAAGCCGCCGCTGCATCAGGTAAGTGCACGCTGGTCTCTCTGCACGCTGTGGTCACTCTGTTTTTAAGGGGGCATGCTGTGGGCACTCTGCATTGAAAGGGGGCACGCTGTGGGCACTCTGCATTGAAAGGGGGCACGCTGTGGTCACTCTGCATTGAAAGGGGGCACGCTGTGGTCACTCTAAAGTTGTTGTTGTTAATATTTTTTGTAACTTAATTCTGAATAAAACATTTAACAGTGTAATTTTATGAGATATTTTATGAGGGCGTGTTTAGGGGTGGAGCAGGGTAGGGTTTGGGTGGGGCAACAAGTGGCGAGTAACTCTTAAGGCCTGGCTAGTAGCTCATGACTTGAAATCTTGAGCCCTGAGCTATATAATATGTACAAATATATACAAATAAGGGACATGAGTAACAGGCAATATCAGGGATGCAAGTAAGAGGGGGAATCAGGACTGAGTACAGGGACAAGGGGAGCAAGAGTAAAGCTGGGATATATATATACTTTCAGGTTTTGAGCATGAGCACTCGCCACCGGCGGCTTACTCCCGATGTGATTTTACACAGTGGGAGCTGATCTGCGGGTTCCGTGGACCCGATGTCCACAAGGAACCACTGATCGTACGTTACTCAGATAGAATGACCATCTGCCGATGTAAACAAGGCCATTCTGTAAGTACAGAAGACATGGATCCTGTGAAGCAGGAACACCGATCCATGTCTTCAAGTAGTAAAAGCACCTACCCTACAGTTAGTAAGCACTCACTAGGCATACATTTAACCCTTTGGTCACCCCTGATTTTAACCCCTTTCCTGCTAGTGTCATTAGTACAAAGACAGTGCATATTTTTAGCACTGATCACTGTATTAGTGTCACTGGTCCCCGAAAAAGTGTCAAAAGTGACAGGTGTCCGATTTGTCAGCCGAAATATTGCAGTCATTGATTGCCGATAGTTCTATTAAATGAATAAATAAAAATATTCCATAGTTTGTAGATGCTGGAACTTTTGCATAAACCAATTTTCTCTATCGCTCATTGACAGACGTAGTCCTCGGTGATACAGCACCTTCGGGTTATGTTGCCTCCACAGGAGTAGGACTAGACAGGAAATAAAATGCTCTGGCCACACCCTAGGGGCAGTCCCTGAGGGTATATCCTCTCTCTCTCTGCCACAGCAAATCAGTTTTTTTCTGTCTAGTCAGGAGTAAGGACCTAGATACCTTGCTGGGATCTTCGGTCCTGGCAGGATTTTTTTCTTAAAAAGATTTTTTAGACAGCTTTTTTTCTCCAGTGTTCCTGTGAGATCTTCAAGCAAGAAAGCTGAACTGGGCGACGGGCTGGATGTTGATATCCGGTGGTCACCCCAGTTCAGCCTACGAGCGCGTGCAGGCCATAGCTCCGTGCTGGGTCGGCCGCGACATAGTCCCACTGGAGGGACTGACCCTGCGAGTTAAACGTCTCGCTGAAACGCCAAGGACCATGAGTCACGGTGTCCGTATTGGTCGACAGCCCTCCCGCCCCGGTGGAGAGGGGTACTGTCAGGAGTTGGTGCCCGCCTGGTTCCGGTATGGTGAGTAGTATGTTCCCCCTTTTCCCCTGACGGGTCTTGTGGTGAACGCGGGCCCCTCTCTGTATGGTAAGGATGAGTTCCCCTCTATCCTATAACATGGCACAGATCCCCCTACTTTGAGTGTGATTTTTATGTGCAAAAAGCCAGGAGGCTTGGTTTTGGAGCTGACAATCTAATTGTAAATATGTTAAAAGATTGTAATCAGTGGCAGTATGGGAATCTTACTGTGATAATATAAGTAGCCTACCAGTCAGAAGCCACGGACATGTAGACTGCTTTCCAAGTCAAGTCTCCAGCAATAGCAGGCCTTCCGACGGCCATGCGGTCCGCCAGGGTCCGGTACCGCCGACCAGGCTAAATCCCCATGTAGAGAAGGTGTTGTGATGCTCTGCAGTCATGCCGCTATTCGGTACAACCGCCGCCATTGTTTGCTAGATCGCACGAGGCCGCCATTTTGGCGTAGCCTCGTGTCTCCAGCATGGGGGCGGCCATGTTTGAGGTGACCTAAACACCTCGTGGAGCTAGGGGAGGCGCCGGAAGGCGTGCAGAGGGGCGGAGCCGCCTCCCTTCTTCCTGGGCAGCCAGCCAAAAGACTTCCTGTTTGTGAAGACAGCGCTGTAACCTGTTGCAGTGAACTCTGAGCATCAAGTGGTGAGCCTGGGGGTCTATCTCTCTCTCTCTCTCGATCGATAGGGATCCCTAGCAGGTAACACTGAGGGGCTTTTGTGGCGCTGGGGGTCTGGAAAAAAAAAAAAAAGTTTTTTATTTAAGTTTGGATTGTATTTTCCGGGTAGTTACTGGAATAATCATGGACCCTGCCACACAAGTACCCCCACCTGTTTCCCTCGAGGGGGCCACGGGACCCGCCGGTGCACAGAGTATGGATGCATTTACAGCAGTTTTGGAGTCTATGGTGGCTCGGGTGGAGGCGGCCTGTCAGGGACGGGGGTCAAGAAAGCGACCCCCGCCTACCCCTATATTATCTGACACCTCTGACTCAGATTCAGAGACGGCCACTGCAGCTGCAGGTCCCTCTGCAAGGGCTGTTATCTCAGGTAAAGCTCCCTCAGACAGTGAGGAGGACGTTCATTCTTCCACCATAATTCAGGAAGAAGCATTGGTGGACACACTAGTTGTGGCGGTGCGGGAAACCTTAAGACTTGAGGTTTTACCGGCAGAGGCAACTGAAACAGAGATTCCCTTTGGTACTAACAAGCCCATCAAAACGGTGAAGGTTTTTCCTGTACCCAAGTGTTTTGGTAATAAAATTAAAGGAGAATGGGAGCATTCTAAGCGTACCTTTACTATTTCCAAACGCATTGCTAGACGCTATCCGTTTGAGGAATCCCTCATTAAGAAATGGACGGTACCACCAGTGGTGGATCCACCTATTTCCAGGCTGAATAAAGCCACGGTTATCCCAGTGGAGGACACTTCGTCCTTTGTAGATCCGGTGGATCGAAAGATGGAAGCGGAGTCCCGCACTATCTTCTCCCTGATAGGGTCAGCATTTAGACCAGTAATTGTTATTGGTCTAGTTTCCCAGACACTAACGGAATGGGCGAGATTGGTACGCCAAGACCTAAGGGGAAAAGATATCCCCCAGGGAACATCTGATTTGATGGAACAGATTATCCAAGGGCTACAGTTTGTCTGTGACGCAGCCTTGGATGCTACCCCCCTATTAGGGCATGCATCTATGTCAGCGGTAATCCTCAGACGTGTGCTGTGGTTAAAATGTTGGTCAGCTGACCTAGGTTCCAAAAAGACCTTGACGAATCTCCCCTTTCAGGGGAATCGCCTATTTGGGGCCACCCTAGATGAAATTATTAAGGATGCCACTGGGGGCAAGAGAACTTTCTTGCCACAGGCTGCTAAAGCTAAGGGACCTCGCAACAAGCGAGGACCTTTCTTTACCGCCCATAAAGGGTTCGCACGCCCGGCTGGAACTAGCGGGAAAGGCAAGACTCCTCCAGGAGGGTTCAAGAAAGGCTGGTCGGACAAACAGAGGACCGACTCAGCCAAACACGAAGCAAAGGATTACACAGCCTGAAGGTGCGCCCCCACCCGGGTTGAGGGTGGGGGGACGTTTTCACCGGTATTCAGGACATTAGATCGAGCATCGACTACTACTACCGGTGCGATTCTTCCCTTCCAACATTTAAGTACTACAGGGAGCGGTAGTTACCGTTCCCTGAATAGATCTTTTCCTTTACCTTTTCCTAAGATTAGTCTCAATTCCCCACAGGAATCGGATCTGGTTGACCAGACAGACCAAGAAGCCTCTAGCCGGGTGACTTCGGTCCCTGAGATTCAACCAGGAGAGATCACCGTTCCTGATAGGAATCAGGTGTCGGATAAATGTGTGGGAACAGAAAACGACCAGACTTTGTCGGATGGTCGGGGCCAGATAGCTCTAGGGACGCCTGGTTCAAATCCCGTCAGTGCCAGTGGTCCTAGGAATTCTAGGCTGGCCTAGTCAAGCTGGCCTGGCCGACTTGGACTTGCTAGTCACGGACGTTCCGTGGGAACTGCGTCTCAGGGAGTATCTGCGGCCTCGAGGACCAATCTACCATTGTGCTTTACAGTCGCTGGTTTTAATGGCCTGGCCATTGAGACCCAAGTACTGAAGGACAGAGGGTTGTCAGCTTCAGTCATTCCTACCCTTATTAAAGCAAGGAAAGCGACTTCCAGCAAGGTCTATTATCACACATGGAAGACTTATATCGCGTGGTGCGAATCTTTAGGATTTCCTCCACGTACCTATTCGGTGACTCGAATATTGGCCTTTTTGCAAAAAGGGGTTGAGCAGAAGCTAGCCTTGAGCACCATCAAGGGTCAAGTTTCAGCATTAGCAATCTTCTTTCAGAAACCTTTAGCTACCAAGTCCTTGGTGCGGAATTTCATCCAGGGGGTGCGGCACCTGGCTCCACCAGTCCGCACGCCCTTACCGCCCTGGGATCTTAATTTGGTTTTGTCGGTTCTACAGAAACCTCCTTTTGAAAACATCAGGGAGATTCCCTTGCTTACTTTATCCCAGAAGGTGGCCTTCTTGGTGGCTATCACTTCTGCACGCAGGGTGTCAGAACTGGCTGCTTTATCATGCCAGTCCCCATACTTGGTGATTCATAGGGATAAGGTAGTACTCCATCCTAAGCCATCCTTTCTTCCTAAGGTGGTTTCAGATTTTCATCTGAATGAAGATATTGTACTACCTTCCTTGTGTCCTCAGCCCAATCATCATCAGGAACATGCGTTGCATTCCTTGGATGTGGTTCGGGCAATCAGGGTATACCTGAAGGCTACGGAATCGTTCCGTAAGACGGATTCACTTTTTGTGATCACGGATGGCCCCAGAAAGGGGTTGCCTGCATCTGCCGCGACTATCGCCAAATGGATTAGACAGACGGTGGTACAGGCTTATTCTGTTAAGGGTCGGAGTCCTCCGTTCCCTGTTAGGGCGCACTCCACTCGAGCGCTCAGTACTTCCTGGGCCTTTCGCCATCAGGCGTCAGTGGTCCAGGTATGTAAGGCGGCCACCTGGTCATCGGTACATACCTTTACAAAATTTTATAAAATTGATGTCATGGCATCGGCGGATGCCTCATTTGGCCGCAAGGTTTTGCAGGCCGCAATTTGAGGAGACCGGTGGTCTACCTCGAGGGTTTTTTTTCTGTTTGAAAATTTTTTGTTGAGTCTCATCATTAAGGTTGAGCATTGTAAACTTCTAGTTGGCACCGGTTGGGCCTTCTAGATTTGGATTTGATTTCCATTTTCCCACCCCTCATGTGTGATACTGCTCTGGGACGTCCCGAAGGTGCTGTATCACCGAGGACTACGTCTATCAATGAGCGATAGAGAAAATGGATTTTTGTAAAATCTTACCGTAAAATCCTTTTCTCTTAGCTCATTGACAGACGTAGTACCCGCCCCTCTGTTTTTGAGTTGGGTTGGGTTAAATTCTCTAAACACTGCTTTTGTGACATAACTGATTTGCTACGGTAAGATTTTACAAAAATCCATTTATTATAGACTTATTGAAGTATACGAGCTCACCCAAACTCTACCACAAAAAAAGGATAATGTACTGTGTGTCAGCGCTCTGGCTATCTCGTCCAACATGAACCCATAGAAATCAAAAGCCGACACATGTTTGCTCCTTCTTATGACACTTTATTATGCACTGAAGCAGTTACAACATTTTGGAAATGCTAACATGTTTCGGCCTAAGCCTTCCTCATATAGACTTATTTGGATTTTTTTTTTTAACAAAAATATGTAGCAGAATACATATTGGCATAAGTTGATATAGAAATGAGACTTTCATTTTTTATTGGGTATGTTTTAGAGCAGAAAGTAAAAAATATTGTTTTTTTTTTTTTTAAATTGACAGTTGTTTTTATTTCTAGCGCAAAAAAAAAAAACAACGCAGAGGTGATTGAATACTACTAAAAGAAAGCTCTTTTGTGGGAAAGGACATAACTGTTATTTGTGTACAGTGTTGCACGACCGCACAATTGGTAGTTAAAGCAATGCAGTGCCGTATCACATAAAATGGTCAGGTTAGGAAAGGGGGTAAACCTTCCATAGGTCAAGTGGTTAATTCTGCATATTTTTTTTTTTTTTTTTGGCCAGACACACTTCAAGTAAATACATTTTAGCCAACTTCATTTTAACCAATACTATAAATTATATAAAGGTGTAATTTTTAATATGCAGTCTACAAACTCTACTCCTTTGTCCTCCGTGACTCTGCTCTTTCCTAGTTCACCTGCTTCTTATCTAAGTGCACCTTTCAGTGTCACCTACAACTCTATCTCTTCTGCTCCTTTTTCTCTTTATGTTGGGGTACCCCAAGGCTCTGTCCTTGGGCCCCTCATATTCTCCCTCTATACCTCTTTCCTGGGCCAGTTTATAACCTCCCACAGCTTCCAATACCACCAGCATGAGAGCAACACCCATATCTATCTCTCTGCTCCGTAGCTCACCCCCTCAATCTGCTCACGTATCATAAATTTACAGAGCGACATATCAATATGGTTGTGAAACCATTTCCTCAAACTCAATCTGTCAAAACTGAGCTTGTTATATTTCCTCCTCCCTGATCCCCATGACTTTGCTATTGACATCAACAGCACAATTATTGGTCCCTCTGCGCATATTAGGGTGCTAGATGTAATTTTAGACACAACATGTCTAGAATTTGCTCCTTCTTAACTAAAGACACCACAAAACAATTTATTCACTTGTTGGTTGTCTCCCACCTTGACTACTGCAACTCCCTTCACAGTGAACTACCTTTACACAGATAAACTCCCTTCAGTCTGTCATAAGTGCTGCTTCTAGACTTATACACCTTACTAACTGATCCATGACTGCTGCCCCTCTCTGCCAATCCCTTTACTGGCTTCCATAAGCCCAACTTCTAAAATTTAAAGTACCAAACCCTAACTTACGAAATCATGCCCCCAGCTACATCGCCAACCTAATCTTGAGATATTGCCAAAATCACCCACTCCATTACTCCAAGGCATCTTGCTGTCTAGCTCCCTTGTCCTCGATCCTTTCTTGGTGAGATTTTTGCCAATATCACTGCTCCCATGTTTTAATCCTGGTTCAGGGAACCTTTACATCCTAAGGGCAAGTTCTCAGACCCAATGCTGACCCGCAAATCTTGGGAAGATCTGGTCGCCTTGGACTCCTAACATGGCATCACATCCACAGCGTGCTTCTAGAGGAGGGGAAGACAAGCCCAAAGAGACTGCTGGCAAGTCAGGTAAGCCTACTCGCCCCACCGGAAAGGAGGGCCCACGGGACATGCTTTCTTACACCCAGGGGCTTACAGGATCTCAGGATTCAAATATTTAGGCAGCCTTCATCTCCTCCCCCAATTTACAGTCCTGTAGTCCCCCCATGGTGCAAACCTTAGGAGAGGAGAAGGACATGCAGACAAACCATAATGGTCAGTGCACAAAGGGCAACATTGAGCCTGCAGAGCTGGAGCAACTGACTTAAGGCTGTTCAGAAGTGCACAGTATCAGTACAATCTGTGAAAGAAGAACTGGGAGGATTGTGAGAAGAAGTTAACCTCTGGGACATGACATCCAGAAAATAAGAGAACGGGCTAGGGCTGCAGAGAGTCGCATAGGTGACTTAGAGGATAAAATCCCTCCACTGATTGCGCCGCAACAATGTGCACATTGTGGGCCTTCCAGAGTGTACTAAGGGGTATAACCTGACAGAGGTAATTGAAAAATTACTAATTGAGATGTTCAATAAACAGAAATTTACCCCCTGTTCACAGTTGAAAGACCTCATTGCACACCTACAGTACGTGCCCCTTGCATTCTGCACTCACTCAGACCTGCCTTTGCACGTCTCCTTAACTATAAGGATTGAGGGATTATCCTCCACTTGGCGGGAGCCGGCAGCCGGAGCGGATGGACGACTGATCACGCCGCTCTGCCACAACGGGTCACAGTAAGCCTTCCCAAGCGATCACCCAGCTATACCACCCGATCGGGTCAACTCCTAAAGCTGCCAGGACACGAAATGGCTGCGGTGGGAAAAAGAAAACAGTGGGACAAGCCCAAAAAACTATCAGAGTTCTTCTGCCCTGTGCCGAGCCGAGTCAGCCAAGATGGCGCCCGTGCGAGGTCCCGCTCTCCTGCCTCGCGCTGTGGAGGATCGAGCCACGCCAGAACTCCTCTCCTGGACCCCGGGGAGTCTCCTGCAGATCAGACCGTACAGAGAACCTCCCCATTCTCTAGCCCCATTAAACAAAAGAGAAGGCTGACAGGGGAATGTGAGGACACGGAGCTGGGTGGCCAGGACATGGAGGAGGGGGAATCCATGGAGCAGGCAGTTTCATACGGCCAGAAGCTAGATGATTACCCCACAACTGGTCAAGCTATTACAGATACTGCAATGAAGGACATGATGAGGACACTGAGGGGGGCTTTACAGCAGGATACGGCTGCTTTCATGAGAAACACTAAGAAAGAACTAGCCTCGCTGGGAGACAGGGTGGACTACACTGAGAACAAACTGAGTGAATTCACAGGGGCGCATAACGAGCTGGTAGATGCTCACTTTGAATTAGAGGAAGAGCTTAAGCACCTTAAGCTAAAAGTGGCAGATCTGGAGGACAGAGCGCGGAGGAATAACATTAAGTTCCGGGGGATTCCGGAATCTGTGAAGCCAGTGGAGCTCTCCTCTTTTCTTCAACAGCTTATGCATGCTGCCCTGCCCACGCTCACCCCTGCAGATCTCCTTATCGACAGGGCTCACAGGCTGCCGAAGCCGTCTCATATCCCTGAGTCAGTCCCCAGGGACGTTATAGCACGTATACATTTCTTCCATGTGAAGGATCAGTTGATGCGCTTCTCAAGACAAAACCCTGCGCTCCCAGATCCATATGCTGGAATCTCCTTGTTTACGGATCTGTCTCAAGCCACTCTCTCAGCTAGACACAACTTGGTCCCAATTACCAAAATCCTCAGGAACCACAAAATCCTGTATAAATGGGGTTTTCCTGCAAAAATTACTGTCACAGTAAATAACTCGTCCCACACCATCTCCTCACTGGCCAAGGGACTAGAGCTACTACGGCAATGGGGTTATCTCCCGCATGATGACGTCAGAGGCACTGCCTCACATCAGGATCAAACACGGCGTACCACCAAGCCCCATGATGCAGCCACGTGAGTTATATGTATGCACTACTGGAATGCTTATAAGGTCACCCATATGACCCGATCGGAACCCAGCCCACCCGTTGTGCGGTTCACCTGACTTTGTTTCCCCCGATGTTTTTGTGCGGGATTGCCTGCACCCTTTTTGCACATTTTTGTTTTACCTACCCGCCTATCTTGTTTTTTCTGACTTTCTGTGCATTTTACCATGTACTCAGGATCATACGGATCTTCTTCAAGCATACCAGAGATTTCTGGTTCTGGATGATTTGTGCTGTCCCTCTTTGTTTGGTTTTCTTCCCCTTCCTCTTTTCCTTCTCTGCCACCAGGAGCTACACCTGCGCTTTCTCGCACCGCGATGGTCATTAGAGTGATGTCCCTTAATGCCAGGGGTCTGAACAGTCCTTACAAGCGGAGGAGCCTATGGAAAACAGCGCTGCAGCACCGAAGTGACATTCTCTGCATCCAGGAAACTCACTTTGCAGGTAACAAAGCACCTAAATGCTCACACCCTAGATTCCCGCACGTTTTCACGGCCAATGACTCTTCCAAGAAGAACGGGGTACTGGTAGCTTTCAGAGATACTCTGACCTTCAAACTGCTGCACAGAGCGGAAGACTCCCATGGCAGGACCCTCCTGCTAATAGTGGAACTTAATGACGTTGTGTATACCATTGTAAACATATATGCCCCCAACAGGCATCCTATGAGATTCCTGCGGAAAACATTCCTTTGGGTAAAAAAACAGGCCAAGGGACGCTTGTTGTTGGGCGGTGATTTTAATGTTGTTATGAATGCGGACTTGGATTGCTCATCAGTGGGGCGGAGACGCAGGCCAAGTTTAGGCTCCCTTTGTATAGAGGAGGCATTGTTTGATCCGTGGCGGTGTCTTCGAACCACTGAAAGAGATTACTCTTTTTTTTCATCTGTCCATAGCAGCTATTCTAGAATTGATTTTTTTTGACTGATAAGTATCTCCTACAAAGCGTTGTCCGGGCAGACATCCATTCTATCACATGGTCGGACCATGCTCCAATCACTATAGATATAATGGATGGCTCTAGCAGACACCACGCTCCTATCTGGCGGAATGACACTTTTGTGTTAGCCCATCCGGAGTACAGTGTGGAGCTCAAGGCTAAGGTTGATGAATATTTTTGCATTAATGCTAATGGTACAACCTCCCCTGAAGTGGTATGGTGCGCCCATAAAGCGGTTGCCAGGGGTCTCCTTATTCAGCAGACGGCTAGGGATCGGAAGAAAAGAGCGGCACACATAACTGATTTACAGTCTAAAATTGCAGGTTTGGAACAAATCCACAAAACGAGTAAAGTTAGCTCTCCTAATGTTGTGAAGGAACTTAATGACCTAAGAAATGACTTTCGGACTACCCTGCTTCGTGACCATGATGTATTTTTTAAAAGATTAAAAATGACCTGGTACTCTCAGAGTAATAAAGCGAGTAAACTTCTAGCTTCCCAACTTAAGAAAAAAAGGGTTAAATCTCATATTCCCATGATTAAGCACCATAGCTCAGGCACAGTGTTTACGAACCCTAAGGATGTAGCCAACGTCTTTAGGGACTACTACAGTTCGTTGTACAATCTCAAAGACGACCCCAACACTCATGACCCCAAGGCCCTTGACATTGACAAGTTTTTATCCTCACTCTCTCTACCAAAATTAGATGAAGCCTCCCTGGAAACACTGAACAAACCCTTCTCCCAAGACGAAATTCAAACCGTAATTGATTCCCTTCCACTTCACAAATCCCCAGGCACAGACGGTTTTTCCGTAGAATACTACAAATTGATGGCCCCCACAATTATCCCCCATCTTGTCCCGCTTTTTAACTCAGCCTGTACAACTGGTAGATTCCCTCCGGAAATGCTCCAAGCCACGGTAGTTACCATCCCCAAGCCGGGGAAGACGACGGACTCCCCCCTCAACTTCAGGCCCATATCACTGTTAAATGTGGACCTGAAGATCTATGCGAAGGTGATAGCTAACAGACTATTACTGTGCACGCCGTATCTGCTGGGTCTGGATCAAGTAGGTTTTGTGAAGGGCAGGCAAGCTACAGATGGTACCCGTCGTATGATTAATCTTTTAAAGTTTGTTGAAGAACACCCTACTCCAACGGTCTTTTTGGCGCTGGACGCCGAAAAGGCCTTTGATAGGGTCCATTGGGGCTATTTGTCCAAAACTCTCATTAAGTTTGGGTTTTGTGGATTTATTCATTCGGCTATTATGGCCCTTTATACTACACCTTCGGCAAGAGTCCTCACAGATGGTATCCTGTCAGATGCATTCACCCTGACAAATGGCACGAGGCAGGGTTGCCCCCTTTCTCCAATTGTATTTTCTTTAGCCATAGAACCGTTGGCAGAAGCTATTAGGTCCAATTCCACCATCAAAGGTATAAAAGTGGGACGTACTGAACACAAATTGGGACTGTTTGCCGACGATATTATTTTGACCCTGACTGACCCCAGTGTATCTTTACCTGCCCTACAATCTATTGTTCGACTATTTGGTCAAATTTCATATTATAAGATTAACACTACCAAATGCTATGCTCTTCCGATCTCCATCCCGTCTGCTGACATTTCCGATCTTAAATCTGTGTTCCCATGTAATTGGGAGGCTCCTTCAATAACATATTTGGGTGTCCAACTTACCTCTCCGGTAGCTAAATTGTATGATTATAACTTCCTGCCATTATTGAATAGCATTGCGGACGAATTCTCCCAAATCAGGAAGGTCCATCTCTCCTGGCTGGGCAGAATCGCTGCTTACAGAATGCAGGTACTTCCGAAATTACTTTATTTTTTTAGGACACTTCCCATCCCCATCCCCCAATTATTTTTCGATAAACTAGCGTCACTGCTACGGAAATTCATTTGGGATGGGAGACCACCTAGGATAGCCTTGACCACTCTTTACAAACACCACAAACTAGGGGGAGTTGGTCTCCCCAATGCACAAGCGTATTATAGAGCAGCAGTATTGGCACAAGCCCGCTATTGGTTTGTACACCAAGAGGATAACCTATGGAATCAGATTGAAAGACAGGTTTCACCAGGTAAAAACCTACATGCTCTAACTGTTGCAGCTAGCCTCCTGCATAAAATTAGTCTTTCTTCTTACCCTACCATCCAAGCTACTTTACAGGCGTGGACCCATCTGCTTGGTCTAAACTTCTGTGACGAGGAACGTGTTCAACTCAGTACCCCCCTAGCGGCGTATGACCTGCTCGTCCCGGGAGTTTCGACTCTGCAATGGAGAAGGAGGGGTTTTCACTTCTCCGAGCATTTAATCCAACCCCAATCGGCCCTCGGCATGTTAACGAAGTTCCAGATCTCAGCATACAATAAGGTCCACACCTCAAAAACTAACCTTATCCTCCACTTGGCTAGGGAGCGTTCCAATATCCAGCTCAATGGAGCTAGAATTTCCTTCTACCCTGACTTTTCCGCAGAGTTGCAAAAAAAGCGGGCAAAATTCCTTGAAGTAAACAATGCCTCCAGTCTCTACATCTGCACTCCACTCGCCTGAAGATCATTGTCAACGGTCAATCATACTTTTTTAAACTGCTGCCAAGGCTTCTGAGTGGATTGATGTTCATGAGACTCAGCTACGGTGTCATCCACGTGATCAAGACGACTGATCCCTGTTATCATATGCTTCTAACAGCCTGTGAATTATTTGTTATATCTTTCACTGAATCATTACTCTTGTGAATATCTGTGATACAGAGTTCTTCACTGGTTACATCTCTATTTGAAGAGGAGCTTTCTTCTCCAGAGGGAAATCAGTGTAACCCGACACCGTTTACTTGCATCTAGGGGTCAGTTATGTGATCCTCTAAGAATGCGAGCACTGCATTCAAATGGATCTTTATGTTTGTGTTGGTTTGCACCGTTGTGTCCACACTGCTACGTTATACTAACCTGCTTTTTGCAGTATTCACTATACATGAAACAAAAAAGATATTTTTGGTTGGTGCTGCTAAAAGACCAATATACAAACTGAACAATATAATAGCGCACACATACACAGAAAAATGTTTTTGCAAGATTTGAAAACAATTTTTTTCTGTGTATGTGTGCGCTATTATATTGTTCAATTTGTATATTGGTCTTTTAGCAGCACCAACCAGAGAATTGTGCGTTTAGGGTGTGCCCCCCAATATTTTTTTGTTTCATGTATATTCATGACCAGACTTATGGGCGGAGCACCCCACTCCCCCACACCAAAACCTCATTAGCTTTGTCCACCTGTGAGTAGTTCCAGGAGGTGTCCCTTCATTGCAGTTTCAGCAGAGGAATCTGCAGCCTGCAAACTTCTCCCATGACAGGAGTGAGCATTGCCCTATGGTTTTTAGAAGTGGGATTATCTTCTCTATGAATAGTGTAGGACCCACTGAGAATGGGGTACTTTGACGTAGTGGTGGGCTTAAGCACAGTATGGCCATATGGTGTGACCAAATCCCTATATTTACTTTATAAGAGTAGGTGTTTTTAAATAGCCTTGCAAGATTTGAAAACAAATGTTTTCTGTGTATGTGCGCTCTATTATATTGTTCAATCAGGATGTGGAGGGCTTCGGCTATGAACAACTTCACGAGAAATTAATGTTATATGCTGGCGATTTGTTGCTCCTTCTTTGCGATACGGACCCTTACTAAGGACAACCATGACCATAATTTGCAGTTTTGGGAACTACTCTGCGCTGGTTATTAACTGGTCGAAATCAGCCTTGCTGCCCTTGAATGGGGTTACGGACCTGACATTACCTACCTTCTGCCCTGTTCAGATTATAACATATTTTAAGTACCTAGGTATTTAAATTGCCCCCAATCTATTGGACTACTGTCATTTGAATATAACCCCTTTGATTAACAGTTTCAGAGACAAGGTTAAGGTATAGTCCAAATTCTGGCTCTCCCTGTCGGGTAGAGCAAATCTTATAAAAGTAATCTTTATGCCTCAATTCTTGTATTTTCTCCCCAGCTCACTTTATTTCTCAATTCTAATTCTCTATTGTTAACACAATATTTTTCTTCTTTCTATGGGGGGACCACTTGCCAGAAATTAGGCTGTAACAATTGCAGTGCCCAAAAGACAGAAGGGGCATCATTTTCCATGGCTGTATTACTTAGCAGGACAATTGCAGCATACTGTATGTGTAATGGTTTTACAGAAGTGTACTCTGCCACTGTCCTGATTCTTTGTTGCATTGCAAGTCCTCTAGCTCCCTACCAGAAGGACTTGAATCACATTATTTTTTAAAACCTAAAAGCTATTTCCCACTTATAGACTGTTACACAAAATCTGGGTCAAAGTCAAGAAATTGCAGCAAGTTATTGGTCATACGGTCTATAACTCCATTTGGAATAATGTGGCTTTACCCGAACTAGCTAAGGTACAATACACTTCTAAGTAGAAATCCTATGGAGTGACACACCTATGGCATATATTTAAAAATGGTCACCTTATCCTATTTGACACTTTATGGGACAGGTTTAACCTGCCTGAAAATATACTGTTCTACTACTTACAGTTAAAACACATGGTCTCCATTCAGGGCCTGTCAGACCTCTGGTGTGACACCTATTTTTAAACACTTGCAAACAGCTATGACTAATAAGGGACTTATCTCCCACTGCTAAAGTTTGTACTACTTGAAGGACACCAGAGCAGGGCAAGTGAGAAATGAGAACAAGATGTTAGAGTCTTTGAGGAAGACAAATGGGAATCGGCACTACAATCAGTTCATTCAGCTCTTTAAATGTTTCTAATTACATATAACAATTATATATTCTGCTTAGGGCTCACCACACGCCCGCTAAACTATATACTATGGGGGTTCTTTGACAGGATCCTATATGTAACAGGTGCAAATGGGGACCTCATCCATATGCTATGGCGCTGCTGAAACTATACCGGTATTGGGAGATGGTAGTCGCTACTCATAATTCTGTGTTTCAAACCACCTTAGCCCTTGACCCTCAGTGCCTATTTAGAATCCTAGACAGGGCTCTATTTCAGGTGCAAAAGGCCATTCTCATATGTTGGAAGTCAAGGGCTTCCAGACTGTGGAGGACTGGAGGCGGGATATAAAAACTGTCCTACGATATGGTAGGTTCATTCATCTACACTGTGGGTTCCCTGGAAAGTTTTATAAACTTTGGGAGGCCTGCTTGGCTACCCCAGGTTTTGCTCCACTTGACTTGGTATTGTATAGATTGTTATAATTACCTCCACACTAGGTCTCATGAGTGTAGCACAGATCTCTCTGCCATGCCTATGTTATATTATTGGGTGGGCTTTTCTTTAATCTTTTTTGAAAGCTTATGCTCAAACAAGGGATCTACTGTTTTATGGTCTTATTTGACTTTAAAACTACATTGATCTGCTGTTACTCTTTTGTAGTTTGAGTGGCTGTACACGCTGGTCATTCTTTACTGTGTCTGTTAAATGGTCTGGTTTGTATACTTTGAACGTCAATAAACTTTACTTCTGATTTAAAAAAAAAAATGGGCCAGAAAGATTATTTGCAAACTTTAATTTTAATGCATTTACTAAGCAAGGGGTTTCCAAACTTTTTTCAAAGAGGGCCAGATTTGATGAAGTGAACATGCGTGAGGGCCCACCAGTTTGCCAGACATTCTTTGGACCATTAAAATTAAATGCAAATTAACTATTTTATGCAAAGTTTATTGCAAACGGCATATTTTAATTTCGTCACATGGATGACAAATCTAAACAGATGTTAATTACTCTGCCTTTCATATCTGAAGGCCAGATGAAAAAAAAATCCAGGAAGCTGAAATATATGTCCGGAACATTGTGAAGTACATTACATATTATTGGTAATAAAGGTTGTCTGTCAACTTTTAAGTTAAAAATACATGAACAGGAACATAACACCAAGTATACATGTTGTGTCCAAATATATTTATAACTGATTTAGACCAACTGACTGAGATTTTACAATGTATTCATCTCAATTCAGAGCATGCGTGCTCCCTAATCGGTCACACAAGGGTTAACCACATATAAGCGCTATATGAACCCACTGATGATGATTAATGATGGCAGCAATAATAGTCATGAATGATGCCAAGGTAGTAAATAGAACATTGAATTTGTTTTTTCAAAATCAGTTCCGTGCATGTATAAAACAGCAGTACACCTTGTACAATGACCCCCGCTGGATCTGCAATGGTGAAGCCAAAATAAGAGGTTAAAAATGAACAGCTTGGTGACCATCCAATGTGTGTGAAGGCATAAAACCAGCCAGGAACTATGCAGCAGTGTGGACAGTTGTGCCTTGCTAGGGCTCTGAGGAGTTGATAACAGAATGATTCAATCCTGGACAGGGAAGGGTTGAAAAGGGGTCACACAATGCCCAGTATAGGAGGCAGGGAGGATCACAGTCTGTGGCCATTCTGATCACCCACGAGGAGTGTCGACTGTGAAGGGGACCCGGACATGACGTCAGACTCTGGGGGAAGGAGGACCAAAATGAGGCTTGAGGCGCTGGTGGTGAGCGGCATGTGTGGTGACCCAATGCAGGGGAGCGTGAGGAGTGCCTGCGTCTCGCATGGTTGTCCTGACAACTTTTCAATGTTCTATTTACTTCATTTGCATCCTTCATGAATATTATTTCTGCCATCAGTGATTATAATCAGTGGGTTCATATAGCGCTTTTTTGTGGTTAACCCTTGTGTGACTGATACTTTTGAACATCCCTCCTTGCGTATTTTGTTTCCACAGAGCTTCCCCCAAGTGTTATGCCAATTTTCATAGAGTGTACATTGATTGGTTTGTGCAAAAGTCATCGCGTCTACAAACTAGGGGAAAGATTTATGTAATTTTTATTTATTTTTTACTAGTAATGGCGGCGATCAGCAATTTTTAGTGGGACTGCGACATTGTGGTAGACAGATTGAACATCTAACTGGCATTTTGACACTTTTTGGGGGGGGGGGGCGCGATCAAAGGGTTAAATGTGTCCCTAGGGGGTGCTTTATAACTGTGTGGGGCATGGGCTTTCTGAATGAACAAAGAGACCTGTGTTCCTAAATAGGAGGAACACAGGATCCCTGTGTTCATTACTGACTGAACACCAGTCTGCCATGTTTACAACATAAGACTGTCATTCTGTCTCCATGGGGAGCCACCAGACCCGCTGATTGACTACCCCTGTGGCGCCCCCAATAGTGGTCCCGTGAAATGACATACAGGTACATTGTCTGCCGCTTTAGAAGTTCGGCGGTTGGTCAGCAAGCTGTTAAACCAACAAAATGTATTGTAGTTTTATGCCTTTTTCGAAAAAAAAAAAAATAAAAATATTGCCCAAGATTCAGTAAAGCATTTGTGAAACTTTTCTGGTGAGATGGTCTCATTAGGAAGTCTTCCTGGCCTAATTCATGAAAGCCTTGCAACAGTTCCATTAATGGTTCTGACACATTCAACAGATTTAGGTAGCTCTTTTGTGCACCACAATGTGTTGTTTTGGCTATGGATTAATAATAATTATACTTTCAAGTTAAACAAGTATTCTGTATTAAGATTGGGCTCAGAAAAGTATAAGAGGGGCTGAGAGGAAGCTGCATCCAGAAGGTTTTTGCAAGGAATCCTCCCATACAATTCTAAATATAATTAATATTGCATATCAATGTTCTTCCTGTTATTAATTGTGAAAAAAAACGTCCATTACAAATGCAGCTATTGGAAGTTCTCTCCAAAAGAGCTCTGGCCTCTCAGTTCTCTCTGTGCAGGATGAGCAGAATTTCACAACACTGTGCACCCTAGGGACCAATCCAAGTCCTTCAAACTCCATCCGTTTGCAGTGCACGGTCCACTTCTCTAGCTATTCAGAGTTTGAATGGCCCAAATCAGCTGCTACTAAGCTAAGCTGGAGCCATGAGCAGACCCCCTATTCACACATGCATTTGAACTGCTCAGAGGGGCTACTATCATTACTGTGAAATTCAGCCCCACTTGCAAACAGCAGGATTAAGAGGAATGAGGGGCCAGCTCTTTTCCTGAAGCAGACCCCTTACAGCTTCCTCTGTAATGGGAGGATCTTCACCATTTCCAACAGGGGAGCTATGGTATGTACTATGAGTGCTCATTCTTTAGTCTGCTTGATAGATCACATAACTACATCCATGTTTAAAACACAAACCAGTAATGATTTTTTGAACCAGTAAGTGCAATCCACAATAGTGATAAATGCAATTAAACCCAAATGATCAAAATAGACCTTGTCCTCATTCATAAAAGGTAAAAAAAACTCTGTAGATATCCATCTTAAATTAGTAAACGTAATTGTATTGATTGTAGGCCAAAATCATCCTTTGTGCTGTACAATGAATCTTTGTATATTTTAGACTACTTATTCAAGGAAGTGTGTCATAAAGGTTCTACAACACCAGTTCCACAGATTTGTAAGAATATTGGTTCAAAAATGATCAATGAAGAACAACAACAGAGTGTGATGTATATATGATGTGTGGTAATAAACAATGCCCTGTAACACAGCATCAGGGTCTGACACAGCTTTGATAGGTGACATAGTCTGATATGGCTCTCATTGTTGATTAACCTTTTAAAAGCTACAGTAAAACCTTGGTTTGAGAGTAACTTGGTTTAAGAGCGCTTTGCAAGACAAGCAAAATTTTCAAATAAATTTTGACTTGATATACAAGCGATGTCTTGATATACAAGTAGCCTTAAGTCACAGCTAAGTATAAAAGAGAAGAGAGGCGCCTCTAAGTGTAGCAATATGGTTACATTTAATGAAGGTACAACTTTTAGCAATTCACATGGTTGATGATTGGAACAGGCACATCTAAGGATTCAGGCATCCGGGGTAAAGCTGTCCACATAGGACCATCCTCCGCACCGCCATCTAAGTCATCCCTTCCATGCTGCCCCTCGCTTTTAGATCTCTTTACTGCAGGGTGGTCTTCCCGGTCAGGATTACAGACTGCCAGCTGGCGGTGCAGAAAATAGTCTATGTGGACAGCTTTACCCTGGATGCCTGCATACTTAGATGTGCCTGTTTTATTCATCAACCATGTGAGTTGCTACTTGTTGTACCTTCATTAAATGGAACCATATTGCTACACTTAGAGGCGCCTCTCTTCTCTTTGATACTCTATAGCTCCTGCTGGATTTTGCTTCTAATCCCCTTGTGGCAGTGGCTATTTGTGGATGGACATTTTATGCAACCTATCGCAATGCTATAATCTTTTTATATGGACTATAAACTGAAGGACTTATGAATAAATGGTTGTGGAACAAATCATTTGAGTTTGCATTATTTCTTATGGGGAAATTCGCTTTGATATAAGAGTGCTTTGGATTACAAGCATGCTTCCGGAACGAATTATGCTCGCAATCCAAGGTTTTACTGTATATATGACCCAAGCAATCATGGATGTAGAAAAGACAGTGCCAAGGGACAGAAATAACAAGGGTGCCATAAAGATGTTAATTGCAGAGTTTTAGACTGGAGATGTCGACTCTGAAGATCCAACAAAGCAGGGATTAGCATCACCACAAGGGAAACAAGCTGGGGAGAAAGAGAAACTCGGATTGGCCACAGGTTCGGGGAGAGAGACGGTTTGATACAGAATTACATGCCAAATCAGATTCATGGATAAAACTGAGGTCAGGGACTAGTAGGCAGCAGTACAGAGCAGGAACCGAGATCAGGTCAAGGAAGTGCCAGGTCAGTAATAAGAATACAATGCAATACACAGGTCAGAACACAGAGAACAGGTTAAAGACCTGTGATACTGAGTTATCCCTTAAATAGGCCTCCTGGTACCAATATTGACTGTGTGTGTGCTCACTGTGAAGCATGTAAATAAACATACATATCTCTGTGTGCAATTGCATGCATAGCCTGATTCTATGTGCAGAGCCATGAGTAAAACTAAGCGCATGTGCATATTTCCGAGCCAGCTGGCCAACAGGAATTCCCCAATAGCTAATTTATTTTTCTCCCAGCAGTCCCGCATGGTGAAACTAGTGGCTAATTGTTTAATCAAAACTTCAATTACAGTTCATTATTGTCACTAGGAGGTTGATTCATCTATTCTACAAGTGTTCATCAGAAGAATATTTTAACCAAAATATTTACATATCTTTCCTGTCATGTCTCTTAAAGTTTTGCTTGGCTTTAAAGTATGTCGCTAGCCAAAACTTTTGTAGTTCGAAATGGCCATTGTTAGAATGACTAGTGGCCCTAGTCAAGAGAATTTCTTTCACGTCCCTCATTTCTTGCCAGGACAATGTTGTCACTAGAGATGTATAGAACTGTTCGCCGGCGAACAGTTCCCGGCGAACTTAGCATGTTCGCGTTCGCCGCTGCCGGCGAACATATGCGATGTTCGGTCCGCCCCCCATAAGACATCATTGAGGCAAACTTTGACCCTGAACTTTACAGTCAGCAGACACATTTCCAGCCAATCAGCGTACCTCCCTCCCACACCCTCCCACCTCCTATAAATAAGCAAGGGCAGCATCCATCTTAGATCATTCTGAAGCAGTGTGTGTAGTGAGAATAGGGAGAGCTGCTGCTGCTGCTGCTGCTGCTGCTGCTGCTAAGCTAGGGACAGTTAGTCAGTGTTCCTGGTCTTGCAGTGTTCTTGGTCCACTACTGCTGTAATATCAGCACCCCAAAAAGCCCTTCTAAGGGCTGGTATTTGTGTTTTTTTTTTTTTTTATATATATATATATACCTAGCGTCCCCAAAAGCCCTTTTAAGGGCTGGTAATTGAGTTGTTTCTTCATATATATATATATCTATATCTATCTAGTGTCCCCAAAAGCCCTTTTAAGGGCTGGTAATTGAGGATTTTTTTATTTTTATATATATACATATATATATATATATATATATAGTGTCCCCAAAAGCCCTTTCAAGGGCTGGTAAGGTAATAGATTTTTTTCTTTATATATATATATCTATATATATCTATTGTACACTGCAGTTGCCTGCCCGCTGTGTGTGAGAGGCCACAGACCTACCACAGACTGTACTGTGTGCACACCACACTCATTTCGGGTGGCACAGGCACAGTACCTGGCATTTTAAAAAATATTTTTTTTTTCTCTGTCATAATTGCAGTGAGTGCTGTGTCAGGTCCACAGAGTGCACTGTACCCACTGCAGTGCACTGCCCACCACTGATATATATACGTTGGCACAGCATCTTGTTGCAATAAATTGAAAAAAAAAATATTTTTTATTATTGCAGTTGCCTGGGCTGCCAGTGACTGTCAGGTCCACAGAGTGTACTGTGCCCACTGCAGTGCCACTGTGTGCCCACCCACCACTGATATATAAGGTGGCACAGCAGCTTGCAAAGTAAAAAAAAAATATATATTTTTTTAAATTGCAGTTGCCTGGGTGCCAGTGACTGCTGTCAGGTCCACAGAGAGTGTACTGTGCCACTGCCCACCCACCCACCACTGATATATAAGGTGGCACAGCAGCTTGCAAAGTAAAAAATATATATATATTTTTTTAAATTGCAGTTGCCTGGGTGCCAGTGACTGCTGTCAGGTCCACAGAGAGTGTACTGTGCCACTGCCCACCCACCCACCACTGATATATAAGGTGGCACAGCAGCTTGCAAAGTAAAAAATATATATATATATTTTTTTAAATTGCAGTTGCCTGGGTGCCAGTGACTGCTGTCAGGTCCACAGAGAGTGTACTGTGCCACTGCCCACCCACCACTGATATATAAGGTGGCACAGCAGCTTGCAAAGTAAAAAAATATATATATTTTTTAAATTGCAGTTGTCTGGGTGCCAGTGACTGCTGTCAGGTCCACAGAGAGTGTACTGTGCCACTGCCCACCCACCACTGATATATAAGGTGGCACAGCAGCTTGCAAAGTAAAAAAAAATATATATATTTTTTAAATTGCAGTTGCCTGGGTGCCAGTGACTGCTGTCAGGTCCACAGAGAGTGTACTGTGCCACTGCCCACCCACCACTGATATATAAGGTGGCACAGCAGCTTGCACTCATAGTACAACAGTAACAACACATTAAAAAAAAAATGACAGGCAGAGGCAGGCCACCCCGCAAGGGCCGTCGTGGTCGTGGTGCTGTGATTTCCTTAGGCTCTAGAATAATGCCCAGTGTTCAGAGGCCACCACAGCCCCTGAACTCAAAAAATTCTGAGGCCATAGTTGACTGGCTTACACAGGACACCCAATCGTCTACAGCTTCCGCTCGGAACCTTAATGCACCATCCTCCTCCAGCTCAGCTTCGGGCACCTCTCAATTTACCACTCGCCAGCCCGCCGGCACCACCACCAACACTAGCACCACAGCCGCTTCACTTGATCCGTCAGAGGAGTTATTTTCACATCAGTTTGAAGAAATAAGTGATGCGCAACTATTAGTGCCAGAGGATGTAGATAACGGGGATATGTCTCAGTCAGGCAGCATTATACACATGGACGTACATTGTGATGATGATGATGTTGTACCTGCTGCTGCTGCCTTTGCTGAGTTGTCAAGTGAAGCGGCTGATGATGACGATGTGTCTGTGGATGTCACCTGGGTGCCTGCTCTAAGAGCAGAAGAAGAGGGGGAAAGTTCAGATGGGGAGACAGAGAGGAGGAGGAGACGAGTTGGAAGCAGGGGGAGGAGGTCATCGCAAGGAGCTAGTGGCGCAGTCAGACAGCATGTAGTTTCGGCACCCGGGGTCAGCCAGACAGCACGCCAATCAACGCAAGCTGTTGCCACCACCAGAATGCCGTCCTTGCAAAGCTCAGCAGTGTGGCATTTTTTTTGTGTGTCTGCCTCTGATATCAGCGATGCCATTTGTAACCTGTGCCAAAAGAAACTGAGTCGTGGGAAGTCCAACACCCACCTAGGTACAACTGCTTTGCGAAGGCACATGATCTCACATCACAAACGCCTATGGGATCAACACATGAGTAAAAGCAGCACACAAACTGAAAGCCACCATCCTCCTCCTGGTCCAGCATCTTCAGCCACGTCAACCACTGCTGTCCTCCATGCCCCCTATCAACAACCCGCCCCTCCGCCTCTCACCTTCAGCAGTTCCTGCTCGTCACCTGCCCACAGTCAGGTGTCTGTGAAGGAAATGTTTGAGCGCAAAAAGCCAATCTCGCAGAGTCACCCCCTTGCCCGGCGTCTGACAGCTGGCTTGTCGGAACTCTTAGCCCGCCAGCTTTTACCATACAAGCTGGTGGAGTCTGAGGCCTTCAAAAAATTTGTCGCTATTGGGACACCGCAGTGGAAGGTACCCGGCCGAAATTATTTTTCACAAAAGGCAATCCCCAACCTGTACTCTATTGTGGAAAAAGAAATCATGTCACGTCTGGCACACAGTGTTGGGGCAAGGGTCCATCTGACCACTGATAGCTGGTCTGCAAAGCACGGTCAGGGCAGGTATATAACGTACACTGCGCATTGGGTAAACCTGCTGGCGGCTGCCAAGCATGGAATGCGTGGCTCTGCTGCAGAGGAGTTGGTGACACCGCCACGACTTGCAGGCAGGCCTGCTGCCACCTCCTCTACTCCTCCTACTCCATCCTCTTTGCTAACCTCCTCGGCTGAGTCCTCTTCTGCTGTTGCGTCTTGCTCCACACCAACTGCACCCCCCCAGCTCCCCAGGGGCTATTCCACATGCCGGATACGACAGTGTCACGCTGTCTTGGGGTTGACTTGCCTGAAAGCAGAGAGTCACACCGGACCAGCACTACTGTCCGCCCTGAATGCACAGGTGGATCAGTGGCTGACCCCGCACCAACTGGAGATCGGCAAAGTGGTGTGTGACAACGGGAGCAATTTGTTGGCGGCATTGAATTTGGGCAAGTTGACACATGTGCCGTGCATGGCACATGTGTTGAATCTGATTGTGCAACGTTTTGTGCAGAAGTACCCAGGCTTACAGGACGTCCTCAAGCAGGCCAGGAAGGTGTGTGGCCATTTCAGGCGTTCCTACACGGCCATGGCGCACTTTGCAGATATTCAGCGGCGAAACAACATGCCAGTGAGGCGCTTGATTTGCGACAGCCCGACACGTTGGAATTCAACACTGCTAATGTTCGACCGCCTGCTCCAACAAGAAAAAGCGGTCAACGAGTATTTGTATGACCGGGGTGCTAGGACAGCCTCTGCGGAGCTGGGTATTTTTTTGCCACGCTACTGGACGCTCATGCGCAATGCCTGTAGGCTCATGCGTCCTTTTGAGGAGGTGACAAACCTAGTGAGTCGCACTGAAGGCACCATCAGCGACATCATCCCATATGTTTTTTTCCTGGAGCGTGCCCTGCGAAGAGTGCTGGATCAGGCCGTAGATGAGCGTGAAGAGGAAGAGGAAGAGTTGTGGTCACCATCACCACCACCAGAAACAGCCTTACCATCGATTGCTGGACCTGCGGCAACACTGGAAGAGGAGTGTGAGGAAGAGGAGTCAGAGGAGGAATGTGGCTTTGAGGAGGAGGAACACCAACCACAGCAGGCATCCCAGGGTGCTCGTTGTCACCTATCTGGTACCCGTGGTGTTGTACGTGGCTGGGGGGAAGAACACACCTTCAATGACATCAGTGAGGACGAGGAATTGGACATGAGTAGCTCGGCATCCAACCTTGTCCAAATGGGGTCTTTCATGCTGTCATGCCTGTTGAGAGACCCTCGTATAAAAAGGCTGAAGGAGAACGACCTGTACTGGGTGGCCACGCTACTAGACCCCCGGTATAAGCAGAAAGTCTGTGACATGTTACCCAATTACCGGCAGTCGCAAAGGATGCAGCAGCTACAAAATAAGTTAAAAACTATGCTCTACACAGCGTATAAGGGTGATGTCACAGCACAACGGGAATCCAACAGGGGAAGAGGTGAAAGTAATCCTCCTCCTACCACCACAACCACGCCGGCAAGGACAGGACGCTTTACAGACGTCTTGTTGATGGAGGACATGCGGAGCTTTTTTAGTCCTATGCATCGCCACAGCCCTTCGGGGTCCACCCTCAGAGAACGACTCGACCGACAGGTAGCAGACTACCTTGCCTTAACTGCAGATATCGACACTCTGAGGAGCGATGAACCCCTTGACTACTGGGTGTGCAGGCTTGACCTGTGGCCTGAGCTATCCCAGTTTGCCATTGAACTTCTGGCCTGCCCCGCTTCAAGTGTGCTGTCAGAAAGGACCTTCAGCGCAGCAGGAGGTATTGTCACTGAGAAGAGAAGTCGCCTAGGTCAAAAAAGTCTTGATTACCTCACCTTTATTAAGATGAATGAGGCATGGATCCCGAAGGGACTGACAGTGGGGGATGCATTTGACTAAAAAAGGCCTGGTGATGACTGAGATGCCTTGGCCTAAAAATGGTCCACACGCTGCTGTATATAATCATTCTCTGCATGCCGGATGACTTACGTGACGTCTCCGCCACCAACTACGGTTCAAGCAGCAATGTTTTAGTGCACTTTCTGCCTTAAAACCTCAATTTTTCAGGCCGCTGCTACAGCAGCGGCTGCAACAATACCTACTTTTTCATGCATGTGTACATGCCTAATTTTTCTGGCCTCTGGTGCTACACTGTGGCTGCAAAAAAACAAAAAAAAAGGCACATACATGTGTCAATTCCCCTTCGTGATCGTTACCTTGTCGTGGTGAAGGGGCTTGCGTATCACAATGAAGCGATCACCTCTAGGATTGTGTTGGCACACCCCAGATGATAAGGTCGTTGCTTCATTGTGTACAGACCAAAAGCGATCCGCAGGATAATTTTTCATAAAAAAAAACATTCATTTTCTTTCATTCTTTCTGCGGAGCTGGGTATTTTTTGGCCGCGTTACTGAATGCTCATGAACAATGGCTGTAGGCTCATGCGTCCTTTTGCGGAGATGACAACCCTGGTGGTCAGTCGAACCCAAGGCAACATCATCGACCTCATCCCATATGCGTTTTTTCTGGAGCGTGCCCTGCGAAGAGTACTGGATCAGGCTGTAGATGAGCATGAAGAGGAAGGAGTTGTGGTCCTCATCACCACCAGAAGCAGCCTTGTCGTTGTCAATTGCTGGACCTGTGGCAACGCAGAGAGAGGAGTCTGAAGAAGAGAAGTCAGAGGAGGAAGGTGGCTTTGAGGAGGTGGAATACCAGCCACAGCAGGCGTCCCAGGGGGCTTGTTCTCACCTTTCGGGGACCCTTGGTGTTGTATGTGGCTGGGTGGAGGAAGAGACCTTCAATGATGTCAGTGAGGACAAGGAACGGGACATGGCTAGCTTGGTATCCAACCTTGTGCAAATTGGGAGTTTGCGGTTGTGCAAATGGACTGACTGACTGTTAAACGGGGAGTTTGGTCTGTCAGAGTTTGGTCTGTCACTGTGAAGCGGGCAACGGGCGTAACCCTTACACTACTTGACCGATAAAACATCATACCTGATCGTATTCACACACTGGATGTTTTAGTGCTGGTTTACACTGCCGCTACCACTAAAGTAGCGTCGCTTCCAGTGCGACTTTGGCGCGACTTAGCGCGACTTTGGCGCGACCTCATCGCGAGGTGACTTTTTATTTGGCCAATCACAATATCATGTTTTGTTACCGTCACCTAATTTCCTTTTCCTGTTTTTTGTTTTACATATTTCCCCATGTGTGCAGTGTTGTCTGTGTCATAGCTCAACTGATAGGCATGTTTGCCTTGGCATATCATATTTCAGCTTGCCAGAAAGAAAAAAAGACAGCTGGAAAGACACTGCATTAGTTTTCTACTAAAAATCATAAGAAAAATGCTGTTTTTTTTGGGTTGTGGACATACTACAGAGCTGAAACTTGACAGGTACACTTTTTAGACCCCCCAGACACTAAATACAAAAAATGACATGCCTGCCTAAAAAAATGCCCGATAAATGCCTGCAAGAGAAAAAGACAGCCGCAGAGAAGCCGTATTCCTGAAAATATAAGAAAAATGCTGTTTTTTAGGGGTTCTGGACATGCTACAGATCTGAAACTTGACAGGTACACTTTTGTGACCCCCCAGACACTAAATACAAAAAATGACATGCCTGCCTAAAAAAATGCCCGATAAATGCCTGCAAGAGAAAAAGACAGCCGCAGAGAAGCCGTATTCCTGAAAATATAAGAAAAATGCTGTTTTTTAGGGGTTCTGGACATGCTACAGATCTGAAACTTGACAGGTACACTTTTGTGACCCCCCAGACACTAAATACAAAAAATGACATGCCTGCCTAAAAAAATGCCCGATAAATGCCTGCAAGAGAAAAAGACAGCCGCAGAGAAGCCGTATTCCTGAAAATATAAGAAAAATGCTGTTTTTTAGGGGTTCTGGACATGCTACAGAGCTGAAACTTGACAGGTACACTTTTGTGACCCCCCAGACACTAAATACAAAAAATGACATGCCTGCCTAAAAAAATGCCCGATAAATGCCTGCAAGAGAAAAAGACAGCCGCAGAGAAGCAGTATTCCTGAAAATATAAGAAAAATGCTGTTTTTTAGGGGTTCTGGACATGCTACAGATCTGAAACTTGACAGGTACACTTTTGTGACCCCCCAGACACTAAATACAAAAAATGACATGCCTGCCTAAAAAAATGCCCGATAAATGCCTGCAAGAGAAAAAGACAGCCGCAGAGAAGCCGTATTCCTGAAAATATAAGAAAAATGCTGTTTTTTAGGGGTTCTGGACATGCTACAGAGCTGAAACTTGACAGGTACACTTTTGTGACCCCCCAGACACTAAATACAAAAAATGACATGCCTGCCTAAAAAAATGCCCGATAAATGCCTGCAAGAGAAAAAGCCAGCCGCAGAGAAGCCGTATTCCTGAAAATATAAGAAAAATGCTGTTTTTTAGGGGTTCTGGACATGCTACAGAGCTGAAACTTGACAGGTACACTTTTTAGACCCCCCAGACACTAAATACAAAAAATGACATGCCTGCCTAAAAAAATGCCCGATAAATGCCTGCAAGAGAAAAAGCCAGCCGCAGAGAAGCCGTATTCCTGAAAATATAAGAAAAATGCTGTTTTTTAGGGGTTCTGGACATGCTACAGAGCTGAAACTTGACAGGTACACTTTTGTGACCCCCCAGACACTAAATACAAAAAATGACATGCCTGCCTATAAAAATGCCCGATAAATGCCTGCAAGAGAAAAAGCCAGCCGCAGAGAAGCCGTATTCCTGAAAATATAAGAAAAATGCTGTTTTTTAGGGGTTCTGGACATGCTACAGAGCTGAAACTTGACAGGTACACTTTTGTGACCCCCCAGACACTAAATACAAAAAATGACATGCCTGCCTAAAAAAATGCCCGATAAATGCCTGCAAGAGAAAAAGCCAGCCGCAGAGAAGCCATATTCCTGAAAATATAAGAAAAATGCTGTTTTTTAGGGGTTCTGGACATGCTACAGAGCTAAAACTTCACAGGTACACTTTTTAGACCCCCCAGATGCTAAATCCAAAGAAATTTTTTATTTTTATTTTTTTTTAATTTTTCCAATAATTGGCTCTCTATCAAAAAATTATAATTTTTAAGAACTTTTTTTTGCGTGATCCCTCTCCGGCATGCCACAGTCCAGGTGTTAGTCCCCTTGAAACAACTTTTCCATCACTATTGTGGCCAGAAAGAGTCCCTGTGTGTTTTAAAATTCGCCTGCCTATTGAAGTCTATGGCGGTTCGCCCGGTTCGCCGGTTCGCGAACATTTGCCGATGTTCGCGTTCGCCGTTCGCGAACCGCGAATTTTAGGTTCGCGACATCACTAGTTGTCACCAGAGCCCACCAGAAAGAGAAAAATTAATGTGTAGAATAAAGGTCACAAAATCATAATAGAGTTGGTGGAAAGTTCAGAAATTCCAGTAAAAAGTTCTTACTGCTAAACTTTGCCAATGGCTGATTCAGCTCACTATTGCACATTTAAAACTGTCCTTGACATTAATTGGACCTATTATTTTTGTCAACAAGAAAATAAAACTTGCCCTGGAACTTACAGAATTTGGTGAAGTCTCATGTTGTAAAAAATACTCAATTATATGCAAGAATAAAAAACAAAATTTTTGTTTCAGCATTATTGGATGATGGAAGTAAGCAGAGCTTCACATCATCCCCTTAAGCTCTGAAGCAAATTCAGTTGCAAAGTGCAACTTCCTTTGTAACGTGAAAAGCCTATTTGCCTTTAGTAAATCAAGACCAATGTGTCTATGAATTGGATATGTGTTAGATATGTATTTATTGATACCTAATGTTTCTTTATAAAATGTATTATTAATTCTTCCTAACACTTCATAATTGATTTTCAATTGCTCTGAAATAATTTTCTTCTTTTATTCCTACTGAGTTTCAGAATAAAGATATCCACTTTCATCTAGCTAATGGTGGATATAGTTTATAAAGATGGATGCACAAATTACCCAATTGGGCTTCACCAACAGTTCCTATTTTTCTACTGCATTGTAGTTAATGCCAAAGATGTATACATGTATGTAAATATATTCAAGTGTGATTTAGATTAATTCATAACAAATGAATCCATTTCAATATATGAATACTGCTTAAGGCTGATATATGAAAAGGCTTTAATTTTTTTCTTTTTGAAGTCTAATGTGTATTCTGACATTTTTGTAATTATAATAGATAATACATTTGAGTGATGGATGTATTTATGGCATAATTGGTATTTATTTACTTTGTACTGCATAAGATATTCATTTCCTCAGTATAGAAACAAAATAAAGTTAAGAGAGTTTCTTTCACCATTGGAGGTAAACAATAAGCTTCAGGGATGTAGCAAAGAATAAGGAGATCAGACCTGACTACTTAACCTGACTACTTATCTATAAATACTACATTTGCAAAGTATAACCATGGTACAGCTTTCCCCCTAAAAAAGTGGGGTCCAGGATTTCTCCTCAATTTCTGCCCCTTTATATTTCTGGGGGATAGTTGTGCAGTTCTCATTTTGGCTGGAGCAATAAATATTCATTGGCTAGATGTCTTCACGCCTGCACCATTATATCAGTGATAACTTCAAAGTTATTACCTTTATCACTTCAAAGTCATCACTACCTTTGACTGATTTGAGCAGTTTTGTAACCAGTTAAGAAATCACTTTTTGCTCATGTTCATTGATAATCTACCCTTTGGGAATTATTTTTGGCCTTTGAAGATGCTCATATACCATGTGACCCCTCTCCCAATGCATAGAGCCAGAATTGAGTGTCTGAAAAGCCAACTGCAAAGGCAAAATGATGTTACCCCCTTTCTCCTGAAGAAACAAATGTAATATCAGGTGTTAAGAAATGGACTCATCCCTCCACAAGATTCAGCTGGAGAAAAGATTTATAGTTGGATATTTGTTATTAATACATAAAGAATTGTAGAAAGAAAATGTACTTTTTGTAACAGCATGCAATCATGAGAAATATGATTTTATTATGATCCTAAAGCGGTATTAAACCAAAAAGCAAACATTTACTATATTGCAGCTTACCAATTCTTACATAGATATGATGGTTGCATGCATTTTCTTTTCAGGCTTTCATTCTTTTATTTCCATCTGGTGATCTGGCCAGTAGGTCTGTTATTTTTCAACAGACCAAGTTGGAACAAGTCTCAGTTGGAAGGTTGAGACAAACCATTTACTATTCACAGGGGTGATTACAGTGAACATCTTTTATTTATTTATGTAAAACCTTTATCCCAAAAGAAAAAAAAATGTTTGCTGTATCTGTTTAAAAGTATTAGCTGCAGTTTGGCTTATATTTCTTAGTGTATTTAAATCTGATAGTACTTCTAACATTCCCCTCCCCCAGCCTGACAATGCTGTTCCTGTGCACCTTTGCCCTGTGCTCCTTCATCCAGAGTGGAGGCACTGTAGTACAGGAGGTATGTTCCTGGCCAGATCACCAGGTAAAAATAGAGTGAAAAAAGGCTAAAAAAAAAAAAAAAAAAATGCCGCCACCAGATCTAATGATTGGTAAACTGCAATCTTTTACATTTTTGGTTTTGGGTTTAACCACTTTAAGAACGGAAGATTTTGCTGTTTAATGACCAGGCCCTATTTTGCGATTCGGCACTGCGTTACTTTAACGGACAATTGCGCGGTTGTGCAACGCTGTATCCAAACAAAATTGACGTCCTTTTTTTCCCCACAAATAGAGCTTTATTTTGGTGGTATTAGATCACCTGTGTGATTTTTATTTTTTGCGCTATAAACAAAAAAATAGCGGGGGTGGGAGCGTGCCGCCGTCGGCGCATGCTCGCCCCTTAGCTCCTCCCAGGTGAAACCCCGTACATGTGGCGGCTGGTCGTCAAGTGGTTAATACTGCTTTAATGTAAACAGGAATAGAAGTCTCTGGATTTTTTTTACATTACATTTTTAATAAAGTTTAGTTATAGATAGTTAAAGATAGTTCGGAAACAAGAAGGTGTAATTTTTATTGAACAGCTGTTTCCCTAAACAAGGCGTGTGGTACAGATTATACATTAATAATAAAAGGAATTTATTTAGTATTGCTTGTTGAACATTTAAATAACTCTAACATATTCGCTATAGATCATATTTTCAGACTTTCTATATCTTTGAACGGGTTTAAATAAGTCAGTCAAATAAATGAATACTTTGTTATAATTGGTAAATGGATGAGGTGGGAGATAGGGAGGAGAAGGGAATATGGTAAAGAAGATAATCTGAATAGTAACCTGTAAAAGAGAAAACAATCTTCTACGAGTAAATTGATAATTATTGTACAGTAGGGATGAACCTAGCTGAGTTCAGTTTGCAGAATGTTCACTGAACAGCTGGAAAGAAATCAATAGAAGCTGAACCTTAACCACCTTAGCTTTGGAAGGTTTTACCCCCTTCATGACCAGGGCATTTTTTGCTAATCAGCACTGTGCTACTTTAACCACTTGCCGACCGCCGCACGACTATCTACGTCGGCGGTCAGCCCCTCACAGGCAAACTAACGTAGGGCTACGTTGCTTGCTTGTGAGGGTCTAGGGAGCGAGTGCGCGCCCCCGGAGGCGCGCTCCCGCTCCCGCGTGGTCACGGACCCCCCCGCGCGTGTGACCAGCGGACCCGATGTCCGCCGGCCACTCGGCGATCGGCGGGGGAGAGGGAGAATGTCAGGCAGCTTGTGTAAACAAGCTGCCTGTCATTCTCCTCGCTGCAAAGACACTGATCACATGGATCTACTATGTAGATCCGTTGATCAGTGTCCTTACAGCTGAAGCCACAGCCAATCACAGTAGAAAGCACGCCCCTAGGGACACACACAGCCCCTCCCTCCCAAATAAAGTTAACCCCTTCACTACCAGTGTATTTTTACAGTAACAGTGCATATATATAGCACTGATTACTGTAGAAATGTCACTGGTAACCCCAAAAGTGTCAAAAATGTCAGTCAAGGGTCCGATCTGTCCGCCGCAATGTCGCAGTACCGCAAAAAAAATCGCAGATCGCCGCCATTACGCGTTAAAAAAAAAAACAACAAAAATGACAAAAATCTTTCCCTTTGTTAGTAAACGCGATAACTTTTGCGCAAACCAATCAAAATACGCTTTTTGCAATTTTTTTTACCAAACATAGGTAGCATAAAACAAATTGGCCGAAAATGTTAAAAAATTTTGATTTTTACATTTTTTTGGGGGGGAATTTCATATAAAAAAATGTGAAAAATATTGTTATTTTTGCAAAATTGACGCTCTTTTTTTGTTTATAGCGCGTGATCAAAAAATCGCACAGGTGATCAAATACCACCAAAAGAAAGCTCTGTTTGTGGGAAAAAAAGGATGCCAAATTCGTTTAGGTACAGCGTCGCACAACCGCGCAATTGTCCGTTAAAGTCACGCAGTGCCGAATCACAAAATACCCCCTGGTCGGAATGGGGGTAAAATCTTCCGGGGCTTAAGTGGTTAACTGGCGATTGCATTTTCATGCAACGCTGTACACAATTTAAAGTTATACCTTTTCCCCCATGAATCAGGCTTTCTTTTGGTGGTATTTGGTTACCACTGGGTTTTTATTTTTTTTTATCATATAAATAAATAAAAAAAGATGGAAAATTTTGAAAAAATAAATACATTTTGTTATAAAACAAATCCAATTAAAAAAAATATTTTTAAAAAATTAAGTTTCTTGATAAATTTATACCAAAATGTATCCTGCTAAATGTCTTTGGTTAAAAAAAAAAAAAAAAAAAGAATAAATCCCAGTGAGTGTATATTAACTTGTTTGTGTGAAAGTTATAGTGTCTACAAATTATGGTATATATGCTGTATATATATATATATATATATATATTTGAAATGAAAAACAAAAATACTTGCGCTTAGTGAAAAATTAATCAAACGTTATCATAAACAATGATTCATAATTAGTGCGGTATAGTAGCTGCACTCATAATATTGTACACACTAATAATAGAAAATAGAAATCTAGCAGTGTTGCGCTGCCATGTGTGTATAATACACAACTCAAATGTGTATAAACCAATAATGATAACATTAATTCAAGTGCCACAAAACAAATACACTGCACAAAAAAATTAAAGGAACACTTTTTAATCAAAGTATAGCATCACATAGATTAAACTCCTGGGATATTCATCTGGTCAGTTAAGTAGCAGAGGGGGTTGTTAATCAGTTTCAGCTGCTTTGGTGTTAATTAAATTAACAACAGGTGCATTAGATGGGCAACAATGAGACAACCTCCAAAACTGGAATGGTTTTACAGGTGGAGCCCACTGACATTTTTTTTCCTACTCATCTTCACTGACTGTTTTTCACTAGTTTTGCATTTGGCTAGGGTCAGTGTAACTACTGGTAGCATGAGGGTACACAGGCAGTCCAACTCCTCCTGGATGGCACATCAATACATGTCATTGCCAGGTTTGCTCTGTCTCCCAGCACAGTCTCAAGAGCATGGAGTAGATTCCCATCAGCAGGACCAATATCTGCTCCTTTGTGCAAGGAGGAACAGGATGAGCACTGCCAGAGCCCTACAAAATGACCTCCAGCAGGTCACTGGTGTGAATGTCTCTGACCAAACAATCAGAAAATGACTAAATAAAGGCAGCTTGACGTTCTCTAGTGAGCCCTGTGCTCACTGCCTGGCACCATGGAGCTTGATTGGCCTTTTTCCATTGGACACCAGAATTGGCAGGTCTACCATTGGCACTCTGTGCTTTTCCATTGAGAATGTTATGCTGCCTGTAACATCGTTCAGCATGACCAGTTCGGTTTTTGGTCAATGATGGCCTGGGACGGCATATCCATGGAGGGACGCACAGACCTCTACAGTCTAGATAATGGCATCCTGACTGCCATTAGGTATCAAGATGAAATCCTCGGACCCATTGTCAGACCTTACACTGGTGCAGTGGGTCCTGATTTCCTCCTGGTGCACCACAATGCCCGGCCTCATGTAGTGAGAGTATGCAGCCAGTTCCTGGAGGATGAAGGAATCGATACCATTGAATGGCCCCCACGTTCACCTAACCTAAGTCCAATAGAACACCTCTGGGACATTATGTTTCTGTCCGTCCGAGGCCGCCAGGTTGCATGTCAGTCTGTTCAGGAGCTCAGTGATGCCCTGGTCCAGATCTGAGAGGAAATACCCCAGGACACCATCTGTCATCTCATTAGGAGCATGCCTCGGCATTGTCAGGCATGCATACAAGCACGTGGAGGCCTTACAAACTACTGAGTACCATTTTGAGTTGCTGCAATTAAATTTCAGCAAAATGGACTAGCCTGTTGCATAATTTTTTCACTTTGATTTTCAGGGTGTCTTTGAATTCAGCCCTTTGTAGTTTGATCATATATTTTTCCATCAAACTATGTGCATCCTTTCATTCCTAACACATTACCCAGTCTTTATCAGTAAAGATATCCAGCATGATATTTTTCCCCATTGACATTTGATGTGTTTTCAAATTGTTCCTTTAATTTTTTTGAGCAGTGTATAATCATGCAATGTGAATGCAAGACTACAGTGCACAAGATAAGAAAAAGTGTTATTCATTTAAAAAAGTAAAAAAAAAAGTCCATTAGGTAGTGAGCCAAACAGTACCAGATGGCTCTTATTCCAATTCCAGTGACTTAACACCCAATGCTCCCCTTCCAGTTCAAACACACATAGCCTCTTACCAGAAACTTAGAACTATGAAAGTCATTAATCGCCTTAGTGAGCTTCACCTCTCACTTTAGGTTTGGGCTAGCTTCCCTTTCGTCAATCGTCCTTTAGGATAGCAATGCTGGGAAGCACCTCACAGGCTCATCCAGGACAGGACAGACGTGCTAATGTCACCACTATTTCCTGTGCCTTGCCTTAGAGCCACCTGCCACTGTTTGGATCACTACCTAATGGACCTTTTTTCAGACTCATTTCTTATGTGTATTCTTGCATTCACACTGCATGATTATATTTGTTTTGTGGCATTTGAATTTTTGTTATATTTATTGTTTTTTTTACAACATATATACAAGTTTGAGTTGTGTACTATACACATATGGCAGCGCAACGCTGGTAAATTTATTTTTATATATTTTTTTTAAAACGGATCAATTCTGATGTTCTGATGGCTTATTTCATTTTTTGAGGCCTTTATCCCCTTCCCGCCTAAGGGTAAAACAAATGTTAATGCCTAGGCACAATTTTGCAACTTTGAATTGTGCTTAAAAAAAAATATTTACTTACTGTATCATCACATCTGCTTTGTGCATCCAGGTGAATTAAACCTTCTTTTTTTCAGGACAAATTGGGCTTTCATTTAGTGGTAAATGGTAATGGATATCTCTTTATTTATTTGTTTTTTATTTTAAAGGAAAACTGTACCAAAATGGAAAAAAAAATATTTTTTATTATTTATCTATATATGTCTTGCTACTACCATAATCTACCACCAAAGAATAACCCAAAATAAATTCTCCTGTTCCTGAGGATCACAGCGATACCACATATTGTATACGTACTGTATGTACCTCAAACACACTGACACTAAATTACACTGATGCTATTTTTTTAAAATCCTGCCCAAAATATACTGATCTTGATCTCTGACACAAACACTAACCCTGGCACTGACCTAGATCAAACCTTGATCTAGTTATTTTTTCTTTCTTTTTTTTTTATATATATATATATTTTTTTTTTTTTACATACAGTAATGTTTGTAGAGAGAGAAAACACAAGGGCAGGCTTCACAGTGACTACGGCAGCCCAGGTGTGTGGGTTCAGTAGCATCCTTTGGCTCTGAGGAAGGGGGTTCGTCCTCGAAATGCATCAGCCCAGCCACAGTGGTTTCCTATGTGGTACACAGCATGCCATCCAGCATTGTGTAGTACCCTGGCCACCTTGGAGACCCTATGTTGAACATGTTGTTATGTGCGATATTCACATCTGGTTTGTGAGTATAATGCTTATTTTATATTATTTTAATAAATATTTTTAGTGGTAATGCACTAGGTCTGTGTGCCCCTTTCTTTTTTTGTTGTCTTTCAGTTGTTTTCGGACACCCTTGGACCTGAGGGGGCAGCAAGACCAGTACTCATATCTATCTAAGCCTGTTGGAAGTGCTCCTCTTTTTTTCCCCACCATTGTTTTTTCACTAGAGCGCAGGAGGTTTATTTTGCATCTTCACAGTGACTAATGACTGTGATAAAAAAATCAGAGGCTAACACAGCAATCTGGTGACCCAGAACTGGTGCTCCCAGTGAGACCCTGGTTTCTGTGCTGGGAGCGTGCTGTGCGACACACTCTCAGCACAAAGACAGATATGCATACTGTATATATGGAAAAAAGCCCACTTCAATGAGGCCGCATATATGGGTAAAATTCCAGGACAGTAAAAATACCCCCTAAATGAACCCTTTTTGGAAAGTAGGCAGTCTGAGGTAGTTAGGCATCATGAGTTTTTTGAAGTTTTAATTTTTTTGTCACAATTTTTTTGAAAATGAACATAAAAATACTGTACTGCTCTGAGGGTGTGATAGGGGATTTTAACACTTCGATTGTTGTTACAATAAGGATCTTTGCAACAGCAATGTTTTCAACTGTCATGAAAGAGTTACATTAATGATAGCTGTGATTACTAGTAATCTGTGATTTACTACAACTACTCACATGGATCAGGGTGCTGTGATTGGCCCAGGTACCATGTGATAGCTGTTGGCCAATAACAGTTCACTGGTATAGGGAGCAGGGCTGTTATCAATGAGATTCATTCTAAACAGCCTTGTTTACATTGTGATCATGTGATCCCCTGGACGCCAAAGGCAGCTGGGCACTAGGATCCGCAATCCATTGTGTCTGGTGGACATGCACCCCAGCGGGCACACAGCTCCCTCCCTAGCCCAAGCAGACAAAATGATGGACATTTACTTGATTTTGCCTGCACGTGCCGCCCCGCCACAATATGTGTACTATGGTGAGTCGGCAAGCAGCTAAAAACAAGTTTTGACAACTTTCAAGGCTTTTATGCTAGGAATTGTGAACCAAAGGGCATGGGGAGCTGGGCACTGCTTTTGGGGATATGTACCAATGCAAAGGAAAACAAAGTAAAAATTATCATTTAGTGGGGAGAGTATCTCTTTAGACTGTTTAAAAGGCAACATTAAAAACATATGTAACAATGTCACTGTCTAACCCAGACAAATACAAATAAACTAAAAGCCAGCCAGCACACGCTGACAATCACCAACAGTAACAAGAAATAAAATAATAAAAAATGTACAGTGCTAAAATAATGTGTAAAATGCAAAAATGCAATGAAACGAACAGACATGTAGAAGAATACGGTTTGGCCTAAATTTATGATGAACTTTTTTTTTTTTAATTGAATATGTTTTATAACAGAAAATAAAGTAGAAAATCTTGTTTTTTTTTTCAAAATTTTCTGTCTTTTTTATTTATATCACAAAACAAAAACCCAGTAATGATGAAATACCACCAAAAAAAGCTATCTAGACAAAAACATTTCTATTTGGGATCAACAAGACTTTTGTGTTTACACGTTTGTAAACTTTTAGTGGAGTGACTTTTGCAACTAGTGGATCTCGCATCTAATCTGAGTGCAGGTGCATTTGCACATATGAATGCACCCTGAGCCAGGAGGCTACAGAAAGTATCTACATTGTTTTGTAGTGAGGAATTCTGAAACCCCAATAAGGGTAAATTTTTGTTGTGTCAGAATTGGTCTTTCTATGATAAAAAGTGGACAAGGAAGCCCTAAAAAGGACAATTCTGTGAGTGTCCTTAACAATCTTCCATTAGCCAGTTCCTAGTATATATAGTTGTTAATGTATTTCTTATTTCGCCCAAGATTTTTCCTTTGTTATTTTCTATCCTAACCTAACGAGCATTTACAAAAATTCTCTAAATTTTATATTTTCATTCTTGTTTTCCTTTGGTGTTTCTATTTATTCAGTTGGTTAGGCTTTGTGTTATAATCATAAAAAAAAAAAAAAAAAACACATGTATACAAAAAAATGAATATCTGAATAATGGTTTGAATTGAATACAAAATTGTATTTTGTATTGATAGTAACACTATATTTTTTATAGTTATCACTGGTCAGTTTCTGAAAAATAACTATTTTCTTTGTTATTGTTTTCCTTTAAATATATATAAATGAAATAACTTTTGTCCAGTACATAGCTATCTCCGTCATCATAAGAATGCATGCTTATTATATGCAATGTTAGAGTGTTAAGGACACTGGCTAATGGAAGAGTGTTAAGGACACTCACAGAATTTAAAGGGAAACAATAACATTTAAAAGGTCTATTTATAATGTTTTCACACAAGATTCACACATTTTTCTAATTGAGGTAAATTATAAAATGTGTAAATTAGGTGAAAGCCGTGTGAATCTTGTGGGAAAGCAATCATGAACAGTGTCAGGCAACAAAAAATATCATCTCAAATAATATTGTGTAATTAAGTATTCAAATCCATAGATATACTGTATGACTATATAATGTGAAAGATGGCTGGTTATAAACGAAATACCTGGATGACTAGGCAGAGAGAACAAAGACTTATGCATTGTACGTAATTAATAGTACTATGAAACATTCAGATGTAGTACTAATGGATAATGGACTCTTTTTCTTTTATTGTGAGTAAAAAAAGGGTGTGAAAAAGTCAATCAAGAGTTTAAATTTATATTGATAAAATCCAGTTGGGTTTGTCTGTAGTGTTATGTGATAATGACTCATTGGCTATATTGACTGCTATGTTGTATTTATAATAGATTGCACTTGTACCTGTACTGTATTAGTTAATTTGGAAGGACTACAGAAATGTTGAGAAATTGATTAACCAGATGTGGACACACATTCAAAAATGTAATCGAGACAGGTGTAGTACATCCTATCCTTCTTCCCCTCTTCTGATGCTCTCTCACACTTGCAATCTGCATATGATGACATTTAAAGCAACTTGTCTATTTTAAAAAATATATATATTTCCAATTTTTCTAACCATTAAAATGTAAATTCTTAGTAGTTTTTTTTTTAATTGTTTATTTAAAATATTGTGCAAATAGGACATCGCATCCGGTGTTACAGATTGCATGTCAGTATCACATATACAGATTAATTAACTAGTGACTAAGGGTAAGCGCCGGTTCACATTACCGCGACGCTACTTGCAGGGGCGACCTCCGAGATCGCGGTGCGAGCAGCGCGCCGCGACCTCGGAGCGGCCGCCACGGACTTCATAACATTGAAGTCTATGGCAGTCGCCTCCTGGTCGCCCCAAAGAAGCTCCGGACCCTTTTTCTAGGTCGGAGCGACTTGTGTCGTTCCTATTAGAACGGGTCCGCAGCTTCCCTATGGGAGGCGACCTGCGGCGACCTGTGAGGCGACCAGGTCGCCTCACAGGTCGCCCCAGTGTGAACCGGCACTAAAACAAATGTTAATGTCTGAATACAATTTTGTAACTTTGACAAATGTTAGTAAAACTGTACATATCATTGCAACTACTATGTGTATACAGGTGGATTATACTTTGTTTTTTCAGGATCAATTGAATTTTCTTTTGGTGGTAAATTGTAACAGATATATCCTGTTTTTTTTATTATTATTATTATTATTATTATTATTATTATTATTATTATTATTATTATCAAAGGACAACTGGCCCAAATAAGTAAAAATATATATATATATTTTAAATTTAGTTGAATATTTTCTTGCTACTACACCTCAAACACATTCTGCTACTCCTTTTAGGTATAGGGATACCAACTGTGTGAAACTTTTTCACAACCTGGATGCATAGAGGGCCCCAAAATCCAAGGAGGGCCACTGGGCATTCAATAAGCATAAAATATGTCTAATTTCCTGACTACCTACCTATATTATGTGAGACCCTGAAGAACGAGGAAAGGTAAACAAACCCCTTAAAATTACTTAAAAAGCAAACAGCCCAAGCTTTTTTTGAAAGCCATGGTGAGTCGTTTGAAAATGTAATTTTTTTGCCACATGTTTTTGGACTGTGCAGAAAGAAAATAAAAATGTATTGTTTTTACATAAAGTTGTCATTTAATAAAATATTTATAAACACACAGGCATACTTGGAATATCACCCACAACATATTCCCCTTCTTCTTCTAAGTAGGGTAATACCACATGTGTGAGATTTTTTAAAAGAAAGTTCCAAAATCCAAGGAGCACCTTCAGGCTTTCTAGGGGTATAAATTACGCATGTGATTTGCTAACTATCTTTTACAATTTTGGAGGCCTTGGAGTGCCAGGACAATAGAAACCCCCATAAAATGACCATAATTAAAGGAGTAAAAACAAACACCTGAAGGTATCTTTAAGGCATAGTGAGTCTTTGGAAGGTCTATTTTTTTGCCACAAGATTTTTTAAATGAGGAAAGAATTTTTTTTTTTTTCACACAAAATTGTCAATTTATAAGATATTTTTCACACATGGTACAGGCATACTTAGAATTTCACCCCAAAACACATACTGCTACTTTTCCCGAGTATGGCAAAATCGCATGTGTAATGTGGTTCAATGTTTAGACTGATTATGTACCAGACATTGTATCTTGAGTATCACACAAATCAACCATTTGTATCAAAAACATGGTACTGTAATAGTCCCCTCTGTATGGTAGTCAGGAAATATAGCATAGTGTAGCATCCCCTATAGCAGTCGCTATTCCTGCAAGCCTAGCATACTTGTACATAGCTGCCCCCAAGAATGCCATTTTCACTGGTCAGGAAAGTACAAGAAGCTGAAGAAAGGAAGAACAAAAGAATACCTGTAGTTCCAAAAATGCAGTTGTCTGCAGGGGATGGTTGGGACTGGTGTCTCACAGAAAGTAGTTAGTGGGACATGCAGATGGGCCCATTCAGGTGGCAGGCAGAGACAGGGTCAGCAAACAGGCAAATGATTGATCCAGGTAGCAGGCAAAAACATGGTCAATAAACATTGTGGTAAAAAATACTGTGCTAACAAAAATAGTGAACAAATAGCTGTTTCTCCAACAGACTGTGATGGCAACCAAATATAACATAAATTGTGCAGCGCTCAAATGTTAAAGTGAATACAATGGGATACACACTGAATTGCAAAAATAAAGTCCAATATTCAAAATTAGACAAAAGAGGAAGGTGACCAGTCCCACATAGAAAAGTGAATACTTGTGATAAATCCCACACCAAAAAGAGAATATAATTCGCTCACCAGATGGCATGGACCCAAAGTACCTTACAGCAATTGGGTCATGCAGGCTGAAAGTGATGATCTCCTTGGAACAGATGGCAGAGGCTTCCACAAATTCTCCTCCAAATGGTGGATATAGGAAGGTCACTCAAGGATGGTACACGTATGGATATCTGGAAATCCCCACTCAGAAAGGTGTATGTGGGATAAATCGAATAGCTGCTCTGGTCCGGTGACATTTCTCTGTTGTGGCGGTGATCATAAACAATGACTGGTGGCCCTGATATACAGTGATATCAGAACCTCAAGTCAATGTCTCTGATTATTTTCCACAGTGATAGTCATCATAGTGACACTGCACTTGCTCAGGTGACAGTATGTTAAAAAAAAAAAAAAAAACGTTTTTACAAACTGTTACCAGAACAGTGCAGTGTTACTATGGTGACATTGTACTTCTGTGGCTAATGATCAGAGACACTACCTTGAGGTTCCAACGAAGCTTTATAAACCAAGGATCATTTACATACAGTACAATGAGATGATAAACAATATATACAATAATCATGATGTCATAAAAAGGACAAAACAATAAAATGATAGACAAGATCTCTTTTTTTAATTAAAAGATGGAATCTTAGCATTATCATTGTTTTTCAGACACCATACACTAGTCTTCTTCTGACAGACCATAAACATTTCTGTCTCTTAAAAAATACTATATATATATATATATATATATATATATATATATATATATATATATATATATATATATATATATATATATATATATATATATATATACTGTATATATATACAGTGCCTTGCGAAAGTATTTGGCCCCCTTGAACTTTTCGACCTTTTGCCACATTTCAGGCTTCAAACATAAAAATATAAAACTGTAATTTTTTGTGAAGAATCAACAACAAGTGGGACACAATCATGAATTGGAACGAAATTTATTGGATATTTCAAACTTTGTTAACAAATAAAAAACTGAAAAATTGGGCGTGCAAAATTATTCAGCCCCTTTACTTTCAGTGCAGCAAACTCTCTCCAGAAGTTCAGTGAGGATCTCTGAATGATCCAATGTTGACCTAAATGACTAATGATGATAAATAGAATCCACCTGTGTGTAATCAAGTCTCCGTATAAATGCACCTGCATTGTGATAGTCTCAGAGGTCCGTTTAAAGCGCAGAGAGCATCATGAAGAACAAGGAACACACCAGGCAGGTCCGAGATACTGTTGTGGAGAAGTTTAAAGCTGGATTTGGATACAAAAAGATTTCCCAAGCTTTAAACATCCCAAGGAGCACTGTGCAAGCGATAATATTTAAATGTAGGGAATATCAGGCCACTGCAAATCTATGAAGACCTGGCCGCCCCTCTAAACTTTCAGCTCATACAAGGAGATGACTGATCAGAGATGCAGCCAAGAGGCCCATGATCACTCTGGATGAAGTGCAGAGATCTACAGCTGAGGTGGGAGACTCTGTCCATAGGACAGACAACGATCCAAAACATAAAGCAAAATCTACAATGGAATGGATCACAAATAAACATATCCAGGTGTTAGAATGGCCAAGTCAAAGTCCAGACCTGAATCCAATCGAGAATCTGTGGAAAGAACTGAAAACTGCTGTTCAAAAACGCTCTCCATCCAACCTCACTGAGCTGGGGCTGTTTTGCAAGGAGGAATGGGCAAAAATTTCAGTCTCTCGATGTGCAAAACTGATAGAGACATACCCCAAGCGATTTACAGCTGTAATCTCAGCAAAAGGTGGCGCTACAAAGTATTAACTTAAGGGGGCTGAATAATTTTGCATGCCCAATTTTTCAGTTTTTTATTTATTAAAAAAGTTTGAAATATCCAATAAATTACGTTCCACTTCATGATTGTGTCCCACTTGTTGTTAATTCTTTACAAAAAAATTACAGTTTTATATCTTTATGTTTGAAGCCTGAAATGTGGCAAAAGGTCGAAAAGTTCAAGGGGGCCGAATACTTTCGCAAGGCACTGTATAAATACTGTATATATATATATATACATCTTGCACATGGCAATTTTAATAACCTCAATATAATCACACTTAAATAATAAAATATTTCTGTATGAAGTCAGATGTAGCCAGCGCTATGGAGAACCTATACATAAAATTGTTGTGTAAGCTACCTCCAACCTACCTCTTAGTATAGAGGTATGTTTATAAAAATGTGGTTTGGTGCTGTGGTATTCCCTCTAAAGTGGTAGCGCTACACACCAACACCACAGCACATTTTTAATAAAGTATTTTTTACTTTCCAAATGGCATTTTTAATACAATTAATTACAGTTTGTATACTAGTTAATCAGCCAGCAAACAATCTACTGGCATGGGGTGGGACAATAAAAAAGACCATAAAATACATTTTTGTGATTAAAATTCGTAAGACTGCAGACCCCGTTCAATGTCAGGCATGCCTTCCTCCATACCTCCTGTGCAAGCAAACAGTTCCAAACAAGATGTAAAATAGTCTTGTCATTGGCACACATATCTCAAGGACAAAAACACACTTTGGCTTTTTATAAAACCACATAGTGTTTGGGCGGGAGGGAGAGCACAGGAGCATTTAGAGAGAGTCTGGGCAATTTTCTACAAACCATACTAACAGCATATTTTAAAAAGCAGCTAAAAATGGCTTCCGATTTAAACGTTTGAAAACACATTCAGAAATATTCATTGTAAAAGTATAAAAAAAAAATCTGCTCATTCCTCTGTCAAGAACACAATGTCAGCCATTAGGCTGAGACTTGCTTTCTGGCTAATGCACGTGTACATATGCATAGGTGTTCACGTTTCTATGAGCATAGGAGATGGACAGCACAATTATCATTGCCCACAAGTATGAGCATGCACATCCAGAAATGATCTAGAGGCATACTTTTATACAAACATTTACACTATGTAGCATGGCTTGGTAAAAGAGGGTCTGGCAGTAATCTTTCTTTGACTTTATAAGCACTTTAACTCATAGACTGTCAACAAAGCATAAGTGAAGAATTATTTTTATGCATTATTTACCTATTAGAGAAAATATTTTTTGAAGCATACAAATGCCAATAAAGTAGACAGAGGAAAAATCAAATAATTTAAGATAAACAACACCTCATAACAAATGCGCAATGCATCATCATGAACAAAGGTCATTCATATGGATCAATAGTAAGAGAACATTCTCGAAACCCAAAAGAAGGGATCCTAGGAGCTACTTGAAACCCTTATCCAGACCAATATTATTATTATTATTATTATACAGGATTTATATAGCGCCAACAGTTTGCGCAACACTTTACAGCACGAGGGCAAACAGCATGGTTACAATACAATTCAACACAGAAGGAATCAGAGGACCCCGTTCATTAGAGCCTACAATCTAAAGGTATACTCTTACTGTGTATATAAAGAGTAAGTCATATTAACACAGAACAATGAAAAACATATACACAATACTATAGGAGAGACAAAACACAATACTGGAAAGAAATCTAAGTTATTCAGTATTCTATGACATAGGTCAGGGTGAGAAAAGTACAGAAGAAAACAATAAAAATAGTAGACAATAGAGCAAAGGGGGGGGGGGAGTAAAAGAGTAAAGGGTAACTGCGCTGGACGGAGGATGTAATGGAAACATTTCCTTCACACTCTTATAGAATGAAGAGAAGAATTTTACGTGAATTTTCAGATGGTATAAATGTCCAAAAAATCTTAATTGTATCTGTCTAGAGTAAAGGGGACTTTGACCCATTTTTGGTGAAAATGTCCTCCTATTAATTTTTTTTGGGAAAGGATTGTTAATTTTTACTACATGTTAACAGTGATCCAAGTTGGTAATATACCCAAAGAGTTGTAATTCCTCGACATTGTAAGTCTACTGTGATACCATCAGTGGAAGAATGGGTGATGGAATAAGATGCAATTTGTGATTTTTGAATGTCTGTTGTCAGGAAAAAAATAATAAAACAAACAGTTTCTAAACACATAGACCCCATGGCTCTCATTTCGCCTTTTTCCAGAGTTCAGGACTTGGGTTACTGAATGCTAAAAATAATAGTATGGCTCCATAATGTAGATATTTATTTTCCTTTGTGTTTTCTTTTTTTGTATAGGTGTTTTGTTTCTTCCTCTTTCCCGTTCTTCTATTTACATATTTTTAAAATTTTTAACATTTTATTTTTGTCTAAAAAACTAGAACATTCAGCTTTTTCTTTTCTTGTTTTGGGATGACCTGGTTCTACACAAAAAAACAACAAAATGTCAAGTACTCTGTAAATTGTTTATACTTGCAATTCCCTTTGTTTCTTGACAATATATAATTTACCTATTTGTTTTTAAATATTTTAGAATTTCTTTCTTTTTTTCCTGTTTTTGTAATATTTAAAAATTAAATAAAATGAGATTTCATACAAAAATATTTTCTTCCATTGTTAGGTCATGCAGGTTTTTATATAGATATCTTTTTCGCAATCTTTTTGATTACTGAATCAACATTTCCAATATTTTTTTAATTAAAAACATTAGTGGCATCCCAGACCCTATTATAAAAAGACGTGCATTTATGAAGGTTTCATTTTTAATCAGAGGCTTCACAGAATAACTTAGTATAAAACAGCTTTCTTTTCACAGAATAAGGTGTGGTACATGTAATAGTGATGTCATCCATGCAACTGAACACATTTACCTGGTTCCTGATTCCACCAGGAACAGGAATCCCTCCAACGGTCGGATCCAGCTGGGAGACAGTAAGAGAAGGATCATTTATGTGCTAATTTGCACTTTAACAAGAAAATTATTTTTGTTATTTATTTATGCAATTACATATTTGTTCTTTCTGCAATTATTTTTGGGTGTAGCGCTGCTTTAAGAACATATGATGAGGTACTAAGTACGATCTGGCTTACAGTTAAAATCCCCAACCTAACGGTTCTCCCCCTTACTTATGCAGTTAAATTTTCACCGACTAGCAGCGGTGCAGATCCCACACAGAAAAATGGTAGAATTGTATATAGGCCTGTCCTCTCCTGCTTGTCAGGATGAACATAAACATGTAAAACACGTATTTTAAGTCCATTAAAAAGCAAATGTACTAAAATTGCACTGCTGGGCATTATTTCAGTCACTGACTGTACCATAAAGGAGTGTCTTTTTCATAAATGTCTAACACTTTTTTAATTCTTTATCATTTATGCCACATTCTTGTAGCAGACAAAGATCAAAGAGCTGAACTCTGAGATAGGAAAGCAAAGCAACCTTCGTTTTGGTGTCTTTACCATCTTCACATTCAGTGAGGCAACCTGGAAGGTTATCAGGATCCATAGTTCCTCCATCAGAGATCTGTAAGTCCAAACCCTCTTCCGGGGACCCTTTTCCAGGTGACCAATATGTCCATACTTGTTGGACCTGGCCTTTTGTTCTCCCCTGCAGGTTTCACTTGTATATCTGAATCTCATACAGGTTCAGCAGTAAAGTGGCATAGCAGGAAAGGCTTCCCTCTTCTTGCAAATCAGGAAGCTTGAGGCTAGATGGGAAAACCCTTCAAGCCTCTAGAGATCCCAAGAAATGTCTGCTTGCTGTTCCAAAAACCCATGGCATTTTACACATGGTGGGCAAAATGTACCTCTGAACAGTATCTCCAAACGAAGGTGGCAATATCTCAGTGTCCACAAAAAGGTTGTAAAGGTGGACAACCAGAGGTAATTATTCCTGTCCATACACCAATGTTAAATAAAGTCTGTCTAGGATGGTGTTGATCACCATTGATATCCTTCAAACCTATATAAATGTTAAGGCAGCATGCTGAGGATGTGAAGGTGCTGGCAAATGATCCTTGGTGCTTCTGGTCTTGTAAACACAAGATATCCTTGGTCTTGAGGTGGAAGCTGACCCTTCTTGATGATAAAGCACAGGTCCCTCTGCTGGTGATGATCTTCCTCCACCTAAATACAGGTGGTATTTCTGATCCATTTCTCGCCCCTCAGAAATTCAAAGGTAAATGGCATATTGGCTCAAACTCAGCTTCAGGAAATTCCCCTTGAGTTTCAGACTTACCTCACCTGGGATCCCTAGGAGCCACGCATGATCAGCTGATGCGGGAGGAGATACCAGTATTTCCACCCGCTTCGACACTGCTCCCATCTCCCAATTTATATACAGTATATGGGCCAGACTGGATGTGGTTAATATTAATTAATTATCAATCTACTTACATACAAATAAACAATGTTTCTGCTATACACTTACATAGCAGTTCTTAGATTGTTTTATTTCCTTTATTCTTGCTTATACCATTGGGGATGTGGTGCTAGGTGAATACACATCAATCCTATTTCTATGTACTGTATATGTAGCAATCTAAGCTGCTTTTTTTTTAAAGAAGTACTTGGCTTGTACATAACCTAGAGCAAAAAATAACTATTTAACTGTTTAAAACCAAATGTTTATCTCCCTAAAAAAGCTCCAATCCTTTTTCCTAATTTTCACCTAATCCTTAAATTTAGCCTTTTACACATATTTTTAAAATGTTGTGCGAATATCTCAAACATTCACTTTGCTTTTGCAAACAATCCCAGATGTTTTTTAATATGTATATTTCCTATGTTTTTCAGCTCAATCTAGTGGCCATAATGCAGTATTTTCCTAAATTGCCTCAGTCAGGAAAATATTGCATTATGACTAGAGTTGAGCGGACACCTGGATGTCCGTGTTCGGCGGGTTCGGCCGAACTTGAAAAAAAAGTCCGGGACCGTGTCCCGGACTTTTTCCGAACTTTAACCGGACACCGAACCCCATTGAAGTCAATGGGGACCCAAACTTTCAGGCACTAAAATGGCTCTAAAACACCAATGGAAAGGGCTAGAGTGCTGCAAATGGCAGCAAGACGTAGTTAAGAGCATGGCAAGGGCTCTTAAAAAATATTCCCCTTTAACTTAATTTTTAATAGCAGATTAGAACAGCAATCTGTATTAAAATATAGCTGAACACTGCACACAACAGACTGATAAAAATAGATTTTTTTCTCCCTCCTCCTCCTCCTCCTCAGTGGGCTCAAGTGAGGGCAAAAAGATCGTTCACTGCACCACCCCCCACACAGCAAAATCAATGTAGACTGTCCCTGCCTAATCTCTCCAGCCTGTCCCTAAAATGCTCAAAAAGATTGTTCACTGCACCACCCCCCACACAGCAAAATCGATGTAGACTGTCCCTGCCTAATCTCTCCAGCCTGTCCCTAAAATGCTCAAAAAGATTGTTCACTGCACCACCCCCCACACAGCAAAATCGATGTAGACTGTCCCTGCCTAATCTCTCCAGCCTGTCCCTAAAATGCTCAAAAACTTTCCCTGCCTACACTCCGACCTGTCCCTGCATTCTTTTCGGACACAATTTTTCACTGTCTGTCCCTAATCAGCAGCCAGCACGTATGATGTGTGCTCTCTCCCTATACTACAGCAGAATGACGCACCGCGCTGTGACTATCGAACTTATAAATACATGGGTCACATTCTTCAGATGGGCAATCACAGCTACTAATACATTAGTAGGCATGGCTGGGATGGCGCACACCAGTTAAACGCTTGTTGATTGGCTGTTGAAAGCCTGCCATTAAAAGCGTGCCATTACATACAAAGCAGGAAATAAAATTACCGAATACAGTAAAGTTTTCGGGTCCGTGTTCGGGTAACAAAAATCCAATTATTCGGTACGAACCCGAATAATACAGTCCGTGTTTGCTCAACACTAATTATGACCATTAGATGAAGCTAACAGTCATATGAAATAAATGTGTTAGGTAAAATGCTGAATTCTTGAGACACCAACACAGAAATATTTTTTATAAATACACCTAATTTAAAATCATCTGGCCAAAGGTTTTGAGTAATTCTGCTCTAAGACTGGCAACGGAAGTACAGTATGTGGTCCAAGAGTTTTTATATTTCATCTTTGTGAACCATCAGTCTTTGCTTTCTGTGGCTAAAAAATATTTATCTGTCTGTCTGTCTTGCATGTGAAATGTGTTATCTTGTTTTACGGCCCGTCATGATCACAAAAATGCTAACAGCAGGATTTCAGATGTGTTTTAAACTAGTAGCCATATGTGCAACCATATAACTGAGTAGCAACCTTATGTGAAAACAACTGAACTGTGTCAATTTGCCTTAGATTAAGGGGCTGTTATTCAATTGGTTATGGAAATTGATTGCACGGTAACTAATTGTTATAGTTACCTATAATTTGGGGGTTTGGAACTATTAGTTCCATTTAGCAGTCAATCTCTGTTATTTGGTGCAAAAAAAATATACCTTTGGAAACATCTTATAGGACATAAAATTCATTTTTTTTCTTTCCATAAGTCAACAGGATCCCTCCTCTTGGTGGCTCTACAGATGGATTTTGCATCCCTTACTAATGATGTCACTGGGATTTCAATAACGTTTCCTGCAGTTTTGGAGCAAGGCAAAAACATTATTCAAGTGAGTGAGGGAGGTATGGTGGGTGGCACTGTGGCCAGAAAAGAAGCAAGCATGCAAATTAGTTTTAAACAATTATCATAATGTATGACATTGATCCTATAATCAGGCATTTTGCTTGGTAAGAAAGTTAGAAAAAATATTAGTGTTGCTCTTCCCATGTCTCTCTTAGAGTCCAATTGCTTTAATACCTCATGAGCCACTGTCAAGAAACAAGGAAATATGTAAAGGTGGAATGTGGCAAATATGATGTACACTTACCTGGCCATGCTCCACTAAAAAAACAATGCAGCTGTTAGAAATTTAGTTATAAAGTTAGTACTTTCAAAATATTTAGAATAGCCTCATAATTAAGGATGAACTTCAGGTTTGGGCCAAGCATGGGTTTGCAGTGAACACAACCCATTCTCAATATGTGGATCTGGTTAACTGATGAAGTTGTTTGCCACCATAGTGATAAACTACCAATAATGCAATTTGTGCCCTCTGAATTTTAATTAGGGGGCTTAGATTGGTCAATTTTTTTATGTGCCAGATCTTAACAATAAGAAAAAAAAAAAGCGTGGTTTCCAACAGCCATATTAAAAATGTTAAGAAAGAAGGAGAAAGCAGTGCAGATCTATAATCCTACAATCTTGTAACTTAAACACACTACCTGAGGACTTAATTTAACATTTGAACATGTACAACATCCAAAATGTGTATTCACTGGGGGTTATTTACTAACGGTAAATCCACTGTGCACTTCAAGTGCACATGGAAGTGCAGTCACTGTAGATCTGAAAAGGGCATGAAAGGACAATAAAAAGCAGCATTTTTGCTTGCACATGATTGGATGATAAAAATCAGCAGAGCTTCCCCTCATTTCAGATCTTTTCCTCAGTTCTACAGCAACTGCACTTCCAAGTGCAATTGCAATGCACAGTGGATTTGCCTTTAGTAAATCATCCCCAATGTGTATCAAATAAAATGCTTTGTACTATTATGTAAAAAAAAAAAAAAAATTACCTTAAAAAAAATGAATAACATTAAAATGTGCTTAGCTGGGGTAGAGAAAACACAGGGAGTACTTCTGATAAAGTGCACAGGGACAGATTCGTTTTGGGCTTCTAGGCAGTCACTAGTGTGTTAAAGTATATAAACTCCTCACTGAATGTGCTTTATGTGGAAAAATGTTGTGTATCTTGAGGAATTGGGGGTAGGAAAGGATTTTCCAATGTTTTTGCTGCTGTGTACTGATGTGTGCCTTTTACCTTCTTTAACCACGTAATGACTGGAAGGTGTGCCCCCCTAATGACCAGGCCATTTTTTTGCGAAACAGCACTGCGTTACTTCAACTGAAAATTGCACAGTGGTGCGACTCTGTACCCAAATAAACTTGATGTCCTTTTTCCCACAAATAGAGCTTTCTTTTGGTGGCATATGAATAGCATCGTGTTTTTTATTTTTTGCGCTATAAACAAAAAAAGAGCGACAATTCTGAAAAATATATATATATATCATTTTTAATTTCTGCTATAAAACATTCACAATAAAAAAAATCCATTTATTCTGCTACATTTTTTTGTAAAAAAAAAAGTGATAATAAGTGTATATTGATTGGTTTGCGCAAAAGTTATCATGTGTACAAACATGGGGAGCGATCACAGGTGCCCGGCCGACATCGCGACAGCCAGGGTCCCGCTAATGGGCTCCCCCTCTAAAGAAAAAAGAAGAAGGGTATACCCCGGATCACCATTTAATAATACACCCTGATTAATCAGGAAAGGTCAGTCGGTATCACTCCAACCTTAACAGAACAATTGAAAAAAAGGAAGGAACCTGTATTAAACAGGATCCCAAAAGAAGGTTGACCTAAGGACACATGGAGATTGAAAAGTAACCTCATTAATTTTCAAAAATTAAGACTTTACAAAAAGCCGATAGAACCACCATAGGTTATGCATCCAACCCAATCAGACAAAGGTGTCTATAACAACAAGGGGAGATAACAGCAGCTGCTCATGCTTTACCCAATGACATACAACCAGCATACACACAGCAATATAATAAGGCTAGTGGCTAGTGGCCACATTTATATGTTCCTTTAGGGTGCTTTGGACCTCTCCCTCGTTTCTTCCCCCTTTCTTTCCAGTTTCCACGATAAACTCTGTCACGTAAGGAAGGCTTTTTGGTAATTTAATTGTAACAATATCCTGTACATGCAATTGAATGTTGCTGTTTTGGTATATTGTCTTCTCTATACATATTGCAACGTTTATGTGAACTCTACATTATTTGTAATTATACACCATAGTGGCTGCTGGCTCCATGGAGGCACGTTGTACATTTCTACACGAGGTAGCATTTCTATTAGACGCCAGACCGGATTTTTCACTTTACTTTATCTACCTTCCATTTGGATAATTAATTTATGTTTATTACATTGCAGGCATTTATAAGAACACTAAGGCCATCTTGGCATGTACCCCCAATAGACTATATGGTCATATGGATTACTTTATAATATCAGTACACATGCAACGGATAGGAGAGCCTGTTCCGGTGTTATAATCTCTTGGCTACTAGGTAGGATTTTTCACCATTTTCGTCCTATATTTATGTGTCAAACAATAAATATCTTATAAAGACTCCCTCTTCTTTCCTCTTAATGGGGTTTTTGGAACCCTACATTGTACAACTTATTTCATATACTCTGTATCCTTTTTGCCTTTAGTTTATCCTTTGGACAGTATATAATATCTCTCTATCAAGAAACCTTCTAAGAATAGGTATGTTATTGATTGGAAAAAATACCATTTGTGATCAGTCAACTAACATTATGACCAAACCAATTGGTAGTGGGTTCATTTATGTATGCATGCACATATCTTCTAGGTATTCTATGGTATATTTATTTAAAGTCTATTTCCCTTTTATTGTATCTGTATACCTGCTCCCACACTTGTCCCTGGGGATATCTCACAGTGCATGCCCTCTAATGTTTTTCCATCTGTCCACTGGTGTTGGTTCTGGGTGGGTGAGTATGTCACTGGTGTTTGTGATCCTCTCTGCGGAATTTTTGATATATGTATTAATATTATGTTTATATTCTAATATAGAGAATTTGAGATCATCTCATTATAGCCATATGCCCCTGAAGATGTGATAGCGAAACATGTCGGGTGCTATTTGTTGGATATAGCCGTATTGGCTTACCAAAGAGGATGTGATTTTGAGAGATACATTTTTATATGTAATGTTTTCTATGTTTATAAATGTCTCGTCTTTGTATTTTGATTTTATGAGATATCTAATATAATAAAGTGCAAGTGTCTCTGTGTCCAGTCCCTGTGTCCAAGGGATTGCGCTACTGCGCATGTGCCCCATGGACAGCCGTTGGGACTTGGAGCGCAGAGACTTCGGGCGGCCAGCCGAAAATGTTGAAGCAGCAGGATGGAGAGGCTGCTGGATGCGGGCACTGATCGTGGCTCCCCGGGACCCTCACCGCGGGACATGGACCTCGATCACAGCGGAGCGGTGCTGCAGTCTGCCAGCGGTAAGGAGTGGAAAGGAGGGGGTGTGATGGAGGGGAATGGGGCAGTGTGGAAGCGGCGGGATGGAGAGGCTGCTGGATGCGGGCACTGATCGAGGCTCCCCGGGACCCTCACCATGGGACATGGACCTCGATCACAGCAGAGCTGTGCTGCAGTCTGCCAGCTGTAAGGAGAGGAAAGGAGGGGGTTGTGATGGAGGGGAATGGGGCAGTGTGGAAGCGGCGGGATGGAGAGGCTGCTGGATACGGGCACTAATCGGGGCTCCCCGGACCCTCACCGAGGGACATGGACCTCGATCACAGCGGAGCTGTGCTGCAGTCTGCCAGCGGTAAGGAGCAGAAAGGAGGGGGGTGTGATGGAGGGGAATGGGGCAGTGTGGTGAGATGGGGTGATATTTGGGAAGGTGGTATAAGGAGGATGCTGAGAAGGTGCTGAGCACACAGGAGATCAAACTCCATTCTGTGTTATCATCTGAGCACCAGGGCTGATCACACGGATCACAGCCCCTTCTGCAGGTGACAGGCAAAGTTTTTTTTTTTTCTTATTCAGGACATAACAAGTGCAATCAGCACTGAATGTAATATTATTATTATTATTATTACAAGTCATTGTACAATGGCAGCAGTACTTCTGCAGATTTGTCATTTATGTGTACATATCACACCCCACTGGATATAAAGTCTGGGGGTGATTGTTACTTATGGGGGGATTCAAACTGTTAAAAAATCAACAAGATTGTCTTTCTGAGCTCAATTTCCTAATTTCACGTTTTTTTCTTTTGGTTCTGATCTCTGTGTGCGGAACTTTGGTGTTCAGTAATTGTATTTCTATGGATTTTAACAACAATGCAATTTAAACTATATATATATATATATATATATATATATATATATATATATATATATATATAAACTGAAAAGGTTTAATAGAGTATGAAAGAAAACAATATTGTACACCAGGATATTTGTGTACGTTATACAATGGGACCTTGATCAACTTTTATTTTGTATGAATATGAAAACTCAGGTATTCCAAAATGGAATTGTAAAATGCCACATAACTCACATGTGAAAAAAAGACAATCAATCTGTGTATAAATGTATATGTGTTAAAAGATTAAAAAAAGAATATAAATAAAAAGAATAAGTGGACAAGGCTGAATGGCATAATTTGCAAAAGTCATGCACTCAAAATAAACAAAACTAGGGGGTTACAGCACTACTCCCTCATTTATATATGATATATAAAAAATGTGTGTGTATGCTTTATATATATATATATATATATATATATATATATATATATATATATATATATATATATATATGTGTGTGTGTGTGTATGTATGTATGTATATCTTACTATATAAAGTACAAGTGTCTCTGCGTCCAGTCCCTGTGTCCGTGGGATTGCGCTACTGCGCATGTGCCCCACGGACAGCTGTTGGGACTTGGAGCGCAGAGACTTCGGGCGGCCTGCCGAAAATGTTGAAGTAGCGGGTGTGCGCGGGTGCACGCTCGCACGCGGAAGCCGCTCGGTCAGCTCTGCGCGTGTCCCCAATGTTGCTAGGGCAACAGGGACGCTATGCACAGAGCTGGCTACGTCATGCGGCTCTCGCGTTGTTAGAAAAAAAAGAGATAAGCGAGAGCCACTCAGTCAACTCTGCACATGTCCCCGACGTTGCTAGGGCAACAGGGACGCAGAGCTGACAGAGGCTATAGGACTAAACCAAACGGATACATATATATAATTCAGAAGAAGAGTGTTCAACTCAGAAAGATGAGTTAAACATTACAAAGGCCAAAAGACAAAGAATAGAAAATAGATCTATTAAAGAACAGGAAAATGATGTTAGAAATTCAACATAACCCCCCCCCCCCCCCAAAAGAAAAAAAACAAGAACAAATATAAAAAAAAAAAACTCTACTGATTTTGTATATTTACAATTGTTTGAAAAGGTTTGCACTTAAGCAACATTTACCATACCTTAATTGTTTTTGGTTACTACATCAAAAAAAAAAATTTGAAAAGTGAAATTTTCCACATTATTCTTCTTTAACATTTCTAAAGAATAAATATGATAAGATAGAAATCAACTGCATGGTTGTCCACTTTTTTTTGTACTGGAACAAGTATTTTTTTACAAATGTTTGACCACATATGTTCTAGCGCCCGTTAATTTAACGGGCTTAATGTCTAGTATGAAATAAAGTAAGCATTTTTATACCTCTGTTGTATGAGCTTTCAACTAGGTACCATTAAAGTCCCCTCCAGCCCTCACACTTTCTTGTTCTCCCTTGTTCTCCCTTTGTTCTCCTTCCTCCCCCCCCCTCTTCCCTTATTCTGACCTTTAGGCCGCTCCCTGGTCTGATTGGTCCCTTTTCTTTTTCAATACCTCCTATGGTGGTTTTGATTGTATCCCCTATTGCAGTGGTCCTCAACTCCGGTCCTCAGGGCCCACTAACAGGACATATTTTAAGTATTACCTTGGGGAGATGCAGACTAGAGTAATGCAATTACTGAGCAGCAAATTATATCACCTAGGATGTATTTCAGTTATCAAACCTGGCCTGTTGGTGGGCCCTGAGGACCAGGGTTGAGGACCACTGCCCTATTGGACCCAACAGTCCTTTAATTGTATCATGTTATCTGGGATGTAGGTACCCTTTTTATGGTTGTAATGACACAATCCCACTTAATATTAATCTTACTTCTGATCTTCATGCATATAATAAGTAAACATACATTTACAAGCGACTGCACAGTTTCAGACATGCATATGCCTGACATCAAGCTGCATGTATAGCATTAATCCTCTACATAACCTTTTATCTCTATTTCCTCAATGAGTCCAGCCCCACACTACACAGGTGTATCTCCTTAATCTCAAGTTCTAATTGGATCCACATTAACCCATTACTTTCTAACAGCCTAAAGGCAATATCCAAAATGCCACACCTCCATATACCACCCTTCATGGCTAACTGCAATTGTTTGTACTAATCTTTTATATTGTGGCGGGGCGACATTGGAACTCTACACATGTTTAATGATATGCTGAATTCAGATAGAAACCAACTATTGGGTTTTGATAGCTTTCATCTGCCACATGTGTTTAGATCAATTTCACAAAGTCAGTTGATTAGAGTGGAAAGAATTGCCAGCAATAAGGAGAGAAAGCAATTAATAATAAACAAAATTATCAAAAATTTAGGAATTGTGGATACCCAAATAACTTGGTGCAGCAGGAATTGGGGAGATTAAGATATATAGAAAAGGGTTCTATCAGAAATAATGAAAAATCCAGAATAAAATGTCTTCCTTTTTCTCTGCAGTACATTAGTTATAGTGAGAGAATACTTAAAATCATTAAAAAAACATTGGAGTTTATTACAATGGGCATACCCTGAGATAGAGTGTTTTAAAGAAGTACCACTGAAAGAGTATAGAAGGAACATGACAATAAGAGACATAATAGTATATTTGGATCATCAAAAAACAAAGAAACCTATGGAAAAAAGGACATTTTTAGGTAGTAAGAGAAATGGATCATATCCTTGTCTTAGCTGTAAACAATGTGGACAAATGAGGAAAGATGCTGGTTTTATAAATCCTAGCAATGGAAAAAAATATACAATTCTTGGATTTTACACATGTCAAAGATTATATGTGGTTTATGTATTAATTTGCCCGTGTAGGCTAATATATGTGGGTGAAACCACACAAAAAATGAAAGATCATTGGAAAAAAAAATGAAAGATAGTATGTCACAGGCGATCTTCAATTAGGAGTAAACAGCCAGAGTAACCGGTAGCTAAACATTGTATGCAGCATAACCATAAGGATACTGAAATACAATTTTTGATTTTGGAAGAAATAAAATAAGATAGGAGGGGAGGATATAGAATTTTAAGGTTGAGACAGAGGGAAGTTTGGTGGATTAAACAGCTAAATTCCTTATACCCCAATGGGTTAAATAGAGATTATGATCTTTTTTTATTCTTGTTAACAGAAAAATATGATGACAGTAATTATGGTTTGTGAATATTGCTTGGTAATATGCACATATTTTTTTTTTTTTTTTGGTATATGACAAGTTTAAAGAGAGGTCCTGAATAGATTGTCTAAACAGTTGGGAATCTAATAACTTTGTAATGAGTTTGCTATTGCCAATATTTGTGTGTGGGCTGGACACTCTTGGTTTTGGGGAACCCAATCTACACACATAATGAAAATAATATGAAACAATGATGTGGTCTGATTTAATATAAAAGATTAGTACAAACAATTGCAGTTAGCCATGAAGGTTGGCATATGGAGGTGTGGAATTTTGGATATAGCCTTTAGGCTGTTAGAAAGTAATGGGTTAATGTGGATCCAAATAAAAATTGTGATTAAGGTGATACACCTGTGTAGTGTGGGGCTGGACTCATTGAGGGAATAGAGATAAAAGGCTATGTAGAGGATTAATGCTATCAATTCAGCTTGATGAAGCACATATGCATGTCCGAAACTGTGCAGTTGCTTATAAATGTATGTTTACTTGTTATATGCATGAAAATCAGAAGTAAAGGAAATTTGGATCAACAATAAGATTGCATCTCCTATTACTTGATGATATGACTTCACATAACTAAAATATAAATAAAATATATGAAATGGTTGGGTACATATGTAATGTTCAAAACAACAGTAAATAAGCTGGAATTTACCTTTAATTCTTTTGAAAGTAAAAATGCCTTTTATGACTCTGTGCCATCTCCTGTATTAGCATTTCAATGTAATATTAAATCTTTGTTAGGTGGTTTCATTCCTTAATGCAAAACACTGGTGTGGAGTGCACCAGATCAACACTAATGAAGATTAAGAGCACATTAATGGTTTGAGCTGATAAGCATTGTCATGACATTTAAGAGGAAATCAAAGCTGTTTATATCTACGTTTATGGCAAGCACTGAATACTTAAGATCAGTTCATGCACATAATAGCCCTTCATTAATATTTCCTGTATCATATTAATATTATACTCTAGGACTACAAATATAACCTTTTTTAACTCTACCATTAACAGAAATAAAAACATTTTGTTTAGACACGATTCACAATTGTCCATTTTTATGCAGCAAAACTCCTGTTTACAACTATGCACTGCAATTTAGTGTGAAAGGGAGGTGGACATTACATGGGCCCATGCAAGCCTACAGATATTTGGTATCATGCATGCTACATACATATGGAACAGTGTGAATCCAAAGTAGAATTATAGTCAAATGAAAAATGACAGAAATCATTCATGCTTGTCAATAGGGATAACACAGCATTTGTGAGTTTCCCTGTGACATAGTTTTACCTGTTGATTCAGCCAGTATATCTGTTGAACCTTTTTCATTAGAATGACAATGCTGTTCACTCTAATGATTTAAAAATCTTGGTAGCATTTTTAACCTTGTTGACATATACTGTATATGGGAATTCATAAAGAGAATCATAGACACTCTTTAGAATTTTGTCGAGGTCCAGCACCAAAAGTGTTGGTGCTTGCACAGCCCACACGCATTGCAGTGGGTGGATCCATAGCTGCTTTTCAGTCCAAATCTGACCACTACGATGTCAATCAAAAATAAAATGGACCTAGTGGGGAACTAGTCTCAGTTCCCCATCAGGATCCAACTACCCAGTGCCAAATATGGCCATTGCTATATTTGGGTAATGATGTTATTTGTATCCTAACTTGATCTTAATTACCAACAGTATTATAATTGAGAATTGGTATTGTAATTGGAATTTATCACTGTTATAGCAACAGATTCTTAAAGTGTAAGAAGTACCTGATTTTGCCACATGTGTTGTTAATGATAACTACACTGGTGCAATTGTTTGTCAGAATTAGATGCAGGTAGTTTTTAAACTACCACCAAAAATCTATTCTAAGGGATATTTTTAATTCACCTATCAGTTTTAAATAGAATTTATGCAAGCAACAAACATATTAAATAAAAATGAGAAAAATCCGCTCTTAAAATGAAATAAATGTGGATAAAATTAACTGCCACCTTGATATAATATTGACGATATTATAAATAGATAAATAAAGTTCATAAGCAGCGCTTAAAGTAGTCACGCAGAAAGATCCATCACCATCTTCTGTGCAGATGGACACTGTTAACCAAGGTGAGTATTTCAAACTGCTTACCAGAAGGTAAAAGATATGATGCCTAACAACAAATCTTCTTCATCAGACCAGGATCACTTCATATAGGGCAACAAAACTAAACGTCCATAGATTCACTCAAGAATGAGGGAGACAAGGTGATCGAGATCCAGCAAAAAGAGGGGAAATAAAACTCATGGTGTAGTATTGATAAAATGATGAAGGATCATATAACCAGTGTAAATTATGTAGAATGCAGGAAGACCTTCGCCAAATAACAGTGAAAGGATCACTCAGCACCACAGTGAGTCTATCTAACTGCTTACCAGAAAAAAACAAAGTATAAGGCTGTTGCAGAGTGCGATCACTGGGTGCAGCAGACTCCATTCAGATCAGACATTGTGGAGTAAACAGGAACTGGCTTCTTTTATTAGAACATAACACAGGAATCAAACATGTCACCTTCTCATCTTAATAAGAACACAGACAGGAAGAGGTAATCAACAAGTTCAGTACATTGTACAGGAAATACACATCATAGAAAATGCATAGCATATCACTGAGCATTAGCGACATCTAGCGTCCTATTTGTGAACTGCAGTAGACTAAGCTTAAAGTTGTTGTATCTCCAACACCCCTTCTCAACAGCTAAGGCTTAGTCTATTAAACCCATCTTCTTTGTAAGCCTTGAGTGTCTTTCAGCGGTCAGAGGCTTTGTAAGGATATCTGCTATCATATCCTCGGTTGGGCAATAAAGTAACTCAAGAAGACCTTGCGCTTGAAGATCCCTAAGAAAGTGGAACTTCACATCAATGTGCTTGGTTCTTGAATTAACTCCTTCCATGCGCGCAAGTGCGAGGCATCCTTGATTGTCCTCATAGATTTCTGTTGGTCCCAACTATGGTTGACCCAAATCTGTTAATAACTGTCTCAGCCATATAACTTCTTGGCTTGCTTGCGCTGCAGCAACGTATTCTGCTTCAGTAGACGACAGTGAAACAGAGAGTTGCTTTTTACTAGTCCAACTGATGGCACCTCCTGACAGAAAAAATAAGTATCCACTGGTAGATTTCCTGTCACTGGTGTCTCCTGCCCAGTCAGCATCCACATATCCTGTTAAGGTGCTTTCATCGCTTGCTGGTAACTTTAACTTGTAGTGCAAAGTCCCTTTAAGATAGCGAATGATTCGCTTTACAGCATTCCAGTCCTTTTGACTTGGCATTGAAACCTTTCTGCATAGGATTCCAACAGTTGCTGCAATGTCCGGCCTTGTAGCAGTGGTAATATACAGCAATTTCCCTATTGCCTTTCTGTATAGAGTATTAGTAGGTAATGGGTTATCTTGGCAATTCATCTCCTTTAGGTAGTTGGTTTCCATAGGAGACTTTACTGGTTTGGCGTCTTCCATTCCAAATGTTTCAATTATTTCTTGTATTTTGTGTCTTTGGTTCAGAAGAAAGCTGCCATCTTCCTCTCTCTTGATCTGGATGCCGAGGTAATTCTTTATGTTGCCAAGATCTTTGGTGTTGAAGTTCTGATCAAATTTTTCTAGGATTTCTGCTTCATCCCCTTCTTGCTCAAAGCAAATCAGGATATCATCCACATAAATAAGCATATAGACCCATCTGTCTCCCAATTTCTTTGTGTATAAGCAGGGGTCTGCTTTACTCCTCAGAAAGTTTTGATGTGTAAGCACTTCATTTATTTTTATATTCCACGCTCTGGCTGCTTGCTTTAGACCATATATACTCCTACGAAGTTTGCATACTAGGTCTGGCCTTTGTTCATCTTTGAACCCTAGCGGCTGTTCCATGTAAATCTCTTCTGTTAGCTCGCCATGTAGAAACGCAGTTTTCACATCAAAATGTTTCACTTGCATTTTCCTTGTGACGGCTACTGTCAGTAAAGTCCTTATTGTAGTGTGCTTGACTACTGGTGCAAATGTCTCCTCATAGTCCTCTCCATATTTTTGAGAATAGCCCTTGGCTACTAGCCTTGCTTTGTATCGTTCAATTGTGCCATCTGCATTGTATTTCACTTTAAAAGTCCATTTACAGCCTATGGCTTTCCTTCCGGGTGGTAGTTCTGTAAGTGTCCATGTTTTAGTGTCATGCATGGATTTTATCTCTTCATCAGCAGCCTTTATCCATTTACTTGCTTCTTGTTCTGAAAGCTGAGATATTTCTTCCCAGGTTGCAGGTTCGTTGATACTGGCAGTACTTGCTTTGTATGAGAGACATACAGGTGGTTTACCTTTGTTTTCTCTTGTTGAACGTCTCGGTTTTGTGTCTGAGCCTTCTTGTATCTGCTCTTCAGTACTGGTAGAGTCTGCACTCACTTCAACTGTTTGTTCAGAAGTTATAGAGATGGGCTGGTCAATGTCAGTTTTCCCTTCTATTCTTGCTTCTACTGTTGTCATTACATTGTCTCTTAAATCTTCAACAAAAGTTATGCTGTTGCTAATGGTAACCTTGTCTGTTTTGGGATTTAAGATTCTGTAACCTTTGACATTGTCACTATATCCAACGAAGATACCTTCAAATGCTCTGTTTTGGAGTTTGGTGCGTTTTTCTTCATGTATGCAGATGAATGCTTTGAATCCAAAAACTCTTAGGTGTTTTACGTTTGGCTTCTCATTGTGCCAAAGTTCATATGGAGTTTTCTCTACTGTTCTGGAAAGAAGTCTGTTCTGCAAATATGTAGCTGTCATAGCTGCTTCACCCCAGTATTTTTGTGGTAGTCCAGAGTCTGTCAGCATACATCTGATCATTTCAGTCAGAGTTCTGTTCTTTCTTTCAGCTACTCCATTTTGTTCTGGTGTATATGGAACTGTCTTTTGATGTTCTATTCCATTCTCTTTTAAGTACTCTTGTATCTTATATCCTGTGAATTCACCTCCATTGTCACTCCGAAGTATGAGAGGCTTCCTCTGAAACTTGTTACTGGTCTTTATTATATAGTCTTGTAATTTGTCAAAAACTTCACTCTTGTGTTGTATTAGGTAGGTGACTGTGTATCTTGAATAGTCGTCTATGAAAGTCACTATGTACCTGTTGCCTCCAGGTGTAGGTGGGTTTAGGGGACCACAAACGTCACTGTGAACTAAGTCAAGTGGTCTTGAAGCTCTCTTCTGACTGACTTTGGGAAGTGTTGCTCTTGTAGCTTTGGATTTAATGCAACATTCACACTTAACAGTAACTGGACAAGGGGATATTGTTAGATCCCTTTTCAGATTCCTCCTCTGTAGTTCCTGTATGCATTCTGGGTGTCTGTGACCTAGACGTCTGTGCCATATATGTATACAGTCATTGTGCTTGTGTGTACATAGTCTCACCTTTTCCTTCACTGTGTCGAGGTGATATAGATGATCATCCAGCTTGGAACTTGCTACTGTCTGTTTGCCGTTTAGGATTGAACACCTGTCACCTTGGAATGTTACAGTGAGTCCTCTGGCTGTTAGACGCTTCACAGATAAGAGTCCTCCTTCTAGATTAGGAACATAAAGCACATCTTTCACTGGTATGGCTAGATTGTGTCCCACATTATCAGGGCATACAAGGGTTCCATGCCCATATCCTTCTGCATGTATTTTGCTTCCATCTGCTAGATAAATAGTTTCTTTGTTGTTCAGATCAAGTTCTGTGAAAAAACTTCTATCACTTGTCATGTGACTGGTTGCCCCCGAATCGATGCACCAGCCTTGACATTTATTGTTGCCTGTCACTTTAAATGTGGCATTCCAGTTTCCTTCCCATGGATCATGGATTGTGGCTTTGACCTTTTGTTTAGCATAAGAGGGACGCCGTCTTATTTGCTCTGCTTTCCATATAGTACAGTCTTTCTTTATGTGTCCCTGTTTGTGACATCTGAAACACACTCTGGTCTCTTTCCTGTGTAACCTTGCATCTGTAGCTTTAAGAGCGGTTCTAGTGTCAATTTCTGTGGAGTCATGCACTAATTACTTTCTTCTCTGATACTCATCTATAAGCCTGGTTTTTACAAATGATAGCGTCAGATCTGTCTCAGGTCGTGTCTCCAGTGCATTGATCAGTGCAGTATATTTTTCGGGCAAACTGCATAACAACATGGCTGCTCCGTGGCTGTCTGTTATATTCTCCCCGATTGATCTGAGTTGTGCAATCACTTCCAGCATTGCATATCCTGTTCTCTGCTAAGTCTCATTCTGTAAAGTTTCCGCAGTAGAAACAGCTTGCTGTTTAAACTGGATCTTTCATGCATTCTATTTAGAATGTCCCACATGCCTTTAGCTGTGTCCTCATGGCGTATATGTATGAGCTGATCATCCTCCACTAGTAAGCTTATGGTGGCCCGTGCCTGTCTGTTTTTCTTGTCCCAGTCCTGATTATTGTCCTGTGGCCTCTCTGTAGTGGTAACCTCCCACAAGTCATCTCTAGATAATAGAATTTCCACTTTAAACTTCCATAGCTGATAATTGTCATTGTTCAGCTTGGCCACTGAGAGTTTAAGTTCTGAGTTTCCAGACATTTGTCCCTCCTTTATATATAAACAGTCTTACTTGTCTATAGGAGATGTCACTGGAAAGCTTCCTTATGTCGATCTCCGCATCAGTCACACTGTCTCCCATTCAAGGCTTTGTTCTGCCTGGGCCGCCCCTGGTCATAAGACTTTATCCGGATCCTGGGCCCATAACCTGTTGCAGAGTGCGATCACTGGGTGCAGCAGACTCCATTCAGATCAGACATTGTGGAGTAAACAGGAACTGGCTTCTTTTATTAGAACATAACACAGGAATCAAACATGTCACCTTCTCATCTTAATAAGAACACAGACAGGAAGAGGTAATCAACAAGTTCAGTACATTGTACAGGAAATACACATCATAGAAAATGCATAGCATATCACTGAGCATTAGCGACATCTAGCGTCCTATTTGTGAACTGCAGTAGACTAGCTTAAAGTTGTTGTATCTCCAACAAAGGCAACCTTACTATATAGGTAAATATATATGCAATCTTATTGGATAGCCTGGGAAGGGGGGACTTTACTTTGCTCATGGGACAACTAACTTGGAATTGTTTTGTCTCTTCAGGTTAGGTTTTGCCCCATGTGGTTCTCTTCCTAAGTGGACACTGTGAGTTTTAAGGGACAATTACTAAACTAGTTTATCTTTCCTTTTCTACTATATACTGTATTAGAATACGTCCTTTTGATATAACAATTGTTATTGACAGGTCTAATGCTTGCTTTATTGGCCATATACCTCCCTCCTGTGGGTGACCCATCATGGTGGACTTACTCTGTCACATTCGGTGTGTGCCGTGGGCCCTCGGGATAGATCACCTGTTTTAATGGTGTGTGCTCTGCACCGCAGGTATAGATAATTCTTTGCATTTTTGAGTTTCATGGGCTGCATTGAGATTTAAAAATGATTGTTTGAGATTATAGTACATTTTTATTTGTGTATATATCATTGTACTTATTATATTTTGTATTTGTTTATTTAGCCAGATTAACATCTACGCTTTCTCTGAAGAAGCCGACAAGGCAAAACCGGTCATCAAAGTTTAGTAATATGCAAATTGAACATAAAGTTCTTTTAAATGTATGTTTTTAATACTTTGGAATAAATAAATTTGTACACGTGTGAGATATATTTGAGATCTTTTGTTTGCTTTTTCTTTCTTGGCTTTTCATTAAGTTCTGTTTGGTCCATTATCCTTGTGCACCTAAAAAGTCCCTAGTCCTCACATTCTATTTGATACTTTAAAAACCTTTACAGGTCATCATTTTATTTATTACAGGCACTTATAAAATGTTGTCAATTTACTCAGCGCTTCACATATATATTGTTCATTCACATCAGTCCCTGCCCTCAAGAAGCTTACAATCTAAGGTCCCTAACCTCACATTCATTCATTAACCATAAAGTATGGCCCTAACATTATTGCTTTGGCTCTGGCATGTGTAGCAATATGCAACGTGAAGTGCAATCAGTTTTTTCATATGCAGTTGCATGCCTTCTTGTAACTTTTACAATATTTTACACTTTTTCAATCAACTTTATAGCTATCACATAATGGATTGAAAAACTATGTGGCTCCCAAAGTGATGAAATTGGAAATGGCATAATACTAGTTGCTTCCAGGTTCTTGCTAACTAGGGGAGATCACTTCCATCTCAAAGCCAACAGTTGGCTTGTGAAATGTAAAAACCCCTGCTGCTGAGAACATAAGTACTATGTCAATGGCAGCAAAAGGTTTAAACTATGCGTGTAACTGGCAGGGGGGCTGGAGTTGTGCTGGGCAAGGTGCACTTTTTTTTTTTTTTCTCTTAAAAATATTGTAGGGTATGCTTTTTAGATAAGGCCTTGTACAGTGTATCTACATAAGAGTAGACATAAGGCCAGTATATACACCAAGCTTTAAAAAAATATTTGCAAAGGTTTCAGTAAAGTTTGACCAGTTGTGTCAAACCCTTCAACTCAACCTTCAGCTTCAGCTTAGGGATGTTAAACACAGATCTTAAGGAAAGTGTTGTTAATTCTATCAGGCTTCAGCAGGCTTGCATCATGTTTCAAGAAGTGCTGCAGCTTAATGAAGATCAATAAAGACTATTAAGATCTGCATTTTCTATGCCCAGCTGGAGCTGAAGAGTGCTCTACAGGCTTTAACAAAGCATATAACTTAAAGACATTTTTCAAATGTTCATCGAATCATCAGTTTAATCCACAGCATATTTAACTAACGTTTCACCAAATCTCAAATGTTTTAAATATATCTGCCATCATTATTTTTTTTTAATTTACTAAGCTCAATGAAAATGTATTTTTTTTCCAAAAAGGTTTTATTAGAGTTTTAACAAGTACAAAGTTTTAACAAGTACAGAAATAACAATAAAGGAAAGCAAGAAAATTTCCTGGTAAGCAGTAAGATATACAACATGAATCTATGTAGAAGGGTACAGTTATATAATCAGTGTTACATAGGTAATGTTAGAAATGTCATTGTGGTAGGGGTGTGAAAATATATTTTGCCAAGTGAACAGTCCCCAATCTTTTGGTAAATCAGCTCACATGATTAGGCTGGTTAATTCAAAGTAATGCACTCAGTCTGGCAGAAATCTAACCACAACAGTTATTAAGCAGTTACACAGAGTATTTGTAGATGCTAATCCAACCTCCCTCTAGTGGTTAATTTACACATCTCTACATGTAAAACAATAGCAAATACAAAAAAGATTAAAAAAAGTATTTAAAAAATATAAAAGTCACATAAAATCCTTTAATGATGCCTTGTACACATGAGATTTAGCTTGTATAATAGCAGTGTATACAACAATATTTGCAAGGCATTTGCAAATGTTGTAGTACCTACTTAACAACTGTTGTGATTACGTTTTTGCCACATGGGGTGTATTGATTTGAATTAACTAACCTGCTCATGATGGTTGATTTACTAAAGAGTAGAGACCGTTCACTTAGCAAATGTTTGCTGAATGTATTAAGTAAAAAAAGTATTAAATAAAATGATTGGATATTCAAATAAAGACAGCTATAACCTATTTATTAGGTCAGTTACCATGCATTTTAATTTATTGCAACTCATCAATCCTAAGATGTGGCAGCTGCATTCGTTTCAGGATATTTTACCCTTTTATTTTACCTGATGATCCTGACAGTAACATACTTCTAGTTCTAGGGAAAAAATAGATATAACTAGAGGATAACAAGAATATTAAAACTGAATCTGAGATAAGGAAATATTGCATATAATTGCAATACAAGCGACATGTGTATTCTTACTTTAAATTTGATGTGCTTTGTGTATTTCTTCTACATCTGCGCAGTAATCAAATATGAACTTTTCCTCTGTGCAGGGGCTTCCTTTAGCAAAGACCAATCATTGCTGCATTTTCCATGTACAAGGTGACTAGTATTCTAAGAGTTCGTCACACTTGCATTATTACCATGTATTTGAGCGGCATTTATTTAGCATTTTTAAAGCCTCATAACCACTCTTCAATGCCAGCTAATAATATTACAGTGGGCACCACACAGTGCTGTACACATTGGAAGAGTATCATTGAGTCATGTTATAAATTAAGCAGCATGTCCCTTTCATAAGACATCATGCCTCCTTTTATTTCAATGGTAATGCTCTATAACCACACCTTAACAGCACCTATAGCATTTATGGTGTGTTTGTGAAGAATTTATAAAGTTTTAGCTTGGCACTGAGGGAGAGGTAGTGGGATTTCCTGTATCCCAGAATGCACAGGGAAATTTTTGAACCAGGACAGAGCAGCTCCAGCCACTTTCTGTTTGTATAGCTCTGCCATATGGTAACTGTGTGCAGGCAAAATCATCAAGTCATTCAGCTATATTCAGTGCCGGTTCGGAGCAGGTTAAAGCTTTATAGCTATTTTTTATTTATTATTTATAGCTAGTGGCAAAGCTTTTTGTTTCAGCAAAGTTGAGTTGGACCATATCCAATGTCAAACAGATCAAAGTAAACAAATACATCTTGCAGAGAATTCACAAAAATGTGTGCTATAACACCTAAACCTAACCACACCTAAAAACAAATTGTTTCTTCTACATCACATCCCCTTTAAGCACTCCCCAATAGAAAAACAAAATTTTTTTGGATATTTATCAAGCATTCTTGAAGCTGTTCAATGCTTCAAAAACACAACAAAAACATGTCATAAATGATATAGCCGTGATAATGAGTATCGCTTCATTCTTTATAATCAACACATGTGTGAACGAGCCCTTACTGTAGTTTTTTGCAGGCAGCCTGTAGTCGGTGGGCTCTTTGAACGTGCTATTAAGAGCAATTTGATGGTGTCACTTCTATTTTTACAAGGTATTAAATTAATTTGTAAAGGCATTTGGTGCATACAAAGTAGATTTATATACTCTATGGCTATTGAGGAATATAGTGAAATCAACATTTTTGTGGAGTTGAGATATAAACAAGCAATTTGTGGCCCTGTATTATAAAAAGGCTGGTTTTAGGCTGGACAGTGGATCTTCTCAATCATCAAGTTCAGATACTTCTTATTATGTAAGCATTATTTTAACACATGTGTGATAACAATTCAGATTAAGATCTGTTCTGTCTTGCTTCAGACCACAGGACATGATTCCAGTAATCCATGTCGTTAGTCTGCTTGTCTTCAGCAAACTGTTTGCAGCAGGCTTTCTTGCGCATCATCTTTAGAGGAGGCTTCCTTCTGGGACAAAAGCCATGGAGACCAATTTGATGCAGTGTGCGGTGCATGGTCTGGGCACTGACAGGCTGACCCCCGCCCCTTCAACCTCTGAAGCAATGCTGGCAGCACTCATACGTCTATTTCCCAAAGACAACCTCTGGATATAACGCTGAGCATGTGCACTCAACCTCATTGGTCGACCATAGCGAGGTCTGTTCTGAGTGGAACCTGTCCTGTTAAACCTCTGTATGGTCCTGGCCACCATGCTGCACATCAGTTTCAGAGTCTTGGCAATCTTCTTATAGTCTAGGCCATATTTATGTATTGCAACAATTCTTTTTTTTAGATCCTCAGAGAGTTCTTTGCCATGAGGTGCCATGTTGAACTTCCAGTGACCAATATGAGAGATAACACCAAATTTAACACACCTGCTCCCCATTTACACCTGAGACCTTGTAACATTAACAAGTCACATGACATCGGGGAGGGAAATGGCTAAATGGGCCCAATTTGGACATTTTCACTTAGGGGTGTACTCAATTTTGTTATCAGCTGTTTAGACATTAATGGCTGTGTGTTGAGTTAGTTTGAGGGAACAGCAAATTTACACTGCTATACAAGCTGTACACTTACTACTTTACAATGTAGCAAAATGTCATTTATTCCTTCAGTGTTTTCACATGAAAAGATATAATAAAATATTTACAAAAATGTGAGTGATATACTATAATACAAAATAATATATATGTAATATATATGTTATATATATATATATATATACATATATTAGGATATCCAATGGCTGCAACCGCACACAAATCAGGGATAAAAACTGGGCCTGGGTGCAAAGCAGCGGCTTCAATGCATATAAATAAAAAAAGAGAGCAGCATTAACAGGTCTTGAAAAGTGAACGCATGATAACGATTTTAATCATGATTAAGACTGTTATCGTCAATTCACCTTTCAAGACCCGTGAATACAGCTCTCATTTTTGGTTTATATATACCACAATCTACCATATTGAGACTAATCACCCCCTACAACAATATTATATCATGTTTTAGTTTTGAAGAGGATTTGGATACATTTACTGTGGATTAAACTGATTATTGGTATTTTGACAGTATGACTCTTTGCATGTGTTGCATATAACGTTTTAGGGTATTTAAAATGTGTGTATTATTACTACAGACTCCAAAAAAATAAGATATTCCAAATTTTTTTCACAAATGTATTAAATTTAACATATCTACATTATCCTAACAGACAAATATCTCAAGTTAAAAATAATAGTAACTATTCTCTCCTTGGGAAGACTAATCCCCTGATAACCAACAGCTGAAGGATATGACTACCCTTTCCCATCCATATCCTGCCCATGATTTGTGCTGGGAGCTGGGGAAGCATGACAGCATGCATAGCAGCTTATGTATAACAGGGATTTAACAGTGTCATAATAGAAGCCTAGGGATGAGTTAACTAAAAGAAAGTAATCAAAGGGGTATGATACCTCCCTGGATGCTAATTGCAGCCTCTATCATATTATCCCAGAGGGCTTGCTCTCTCCCCTTCTGCACAGGGATATGTTGGGGATGTGAGGAATATTCAGAGCCATCTATGAATGGTTTAGATAGAAGGCAGGTAATTCAATACATTTTTCCTCCTTGGACTCCTGATAAGGCTTATTATGTGAAACACATTGAAAAAGGAGACTTCCACAGAAGCCAAGCAAAGTATACCTCTGGACAATTTGACAATGTTTTGTATATAATAAGGAGTTGGCTATTTTCAGGGTAGTCTTCCCAGGGAGAAAACTACCCTGGGAATTATTTTATTATTTTATTTTAACTTGAGATACTTGTCTGTTAGGATAATGGTTTTATGTACATTTTAATACATTTCATGAATAAATATTGGAATATTTAATTTTTTGGAGTCTGTAGTAATAATATAAGCATGTTAATAAGCTATTTGTAGCACACACAATTCAGTATCTCTCTTTGTTGCTACTGCTACACTAAATCCTTCTACTGACTGCTACTTGTGTACCTGACCTGGCTGCAGATCCCCCAAATACTCTTCATTGCTCTCCACTCAAACCTGATACCTTGGCTACCAACTTTGGCTTGATCTTTGTCTTTGTTCCCATGTCTTGATCTTTGACTATGTAATGCTTTCTCCAACACCACTTTTGACTGTATACAGAACCTAAAACTGGCCTAGAAAATCCAAAAACTTGCCTTTAGTTTTATCTAATAGACTCTTAGCCTGACCACAGATTATAACAGCAATACACTTTGGGTAATACTGATTTGTACAGATATATTTTTTTATTATATCATTTTTTGGGGGTATGTTATTGTCTTCTGAGATCTCACATAATTTAAAACAACATTAGGTTATAAAAAGGCAGCTTCCATCTATCTTCTCAACACCAGATCACACACACCTCAGAAATGGTCATAGACACTAGAAAGTAAGATTTAAGAATCTCTAAAAACAGTGATAATAAATATGGGGTAAATCTGTCTTTCGTAATGTCTGTCTCAAACAATAAATTTCTCTGTTGAAGTATTTATTTTTAGACTGATTCAGACCAACCACACATATGTGTGCTCACTAATTTATTGTTCAGGCAGAGTGACAGAAGAATTCCATGCCTATCTTATCTAACAAATGTAAGTGACTAAGTGTATAAAACCAATCTCTCAGAATACACTACCTGTTACTTTTAGTAGAAACTGATCCTCCATTATGAAAACACCATGCAGTAGTTTTGCAATAATTTATAGGAAAGGTCTCTTTTAGAGATTTATTAAATTGATAGTGTGAGGCTATTAGAGGTATTTTTATCTGAATACTAACTTTCAGATGTGGTGCAGCTATGACTATTAGGGCTCTTTCACACGGTCTGCATTCCGTTGCGGACCGTGCTCTGCTCGGCAGGGATCGATCCGCCGATCCCCGCTGAGCCGGCGGATGACAGCTCCCTCTCCCCACACAGTGCGGAGAGGGAGGTGTCAGAGCCCCGCTGCTTCTATGGGGAATCGGATGAGAGCGGACCGCTTGTACGCTCTCATCCGATCCCATCCGATCCGATCCCCTGGACGGATGGAAAATAGGGTTTCCATCCGTCCGGATTTCACAGGCAGGATTTGATGCGGATGGCAGTGGGTGTCAGCGGACATGTCACCGCTGACATCCACTGCTCCATAGGGCTAAATGGGGCATCCGATCAGATCCGCTTAAAAAAAGTGACAGGTGGATCTGAACGGAACGCCCGTGTGAAAGAGCCCTTAAATGTTTAGAAAATATTCATCAATTCATAACACGCGTCCTTCCATGTTGACATTTTTTTGTTTTTTAAAGCAAACAATCCCTGGAAGTCATAAAGACTCCTGCAGGCAGATTTTGTGAATATGTTTCTCAGGCATTCTAAAAGTGATGAAGAACGTGCCAAATTCATATACCTATCTAGAACTTGTACTTCAGTTTGACTCATGCTGCACCACTTTTAGAATGCATGTGAGACACTTTAATAAAATCTAGTTTTTCTTTCTGTATTCCAAAAAAAAGTTTGTCTTAATTAGTTCCACTTTTACATTTGGCTCATTCAATGCTACACCATGTAAAAGTGGTGCATTCAACTTGACAAACTGTAAAAGTGGCCAATTTTAGAACTATCTGAATTTGGTGCATGAGTCACTGTAAGGACCAATAGTGGCACAAATGCCTAATGAATCCGGTGCAGTACATTAACAAGAGGAAAAATACCAGAAAAGTTGTGCAGCAGCTTGATTAAATTCCCTGCAATATGATGACCTTTGCTTTTCATGTGATTTCCATAGAAATATACATGCATTTTTGGTAAAATATCTTTGTTCTATTGCTGAAATCAAAACAATCAAAATTGGAAATTAAAAATATATTAATCAGTTTAAAAACTCTGAGCATATACTGTTAGAGTATAACTAAAGGCAACACTTTTCTTTTTTTAGTTTTGGCTAGAGAGCAGAGAGATTAGAACATCTGTCAGTTTTTATTGCTGTCTGTGCCCCGTTAGGGAAAATCACCCTCTCAATGTGACCTGTTTACCGTTATCATTGAAAGTGAAAGTAAAAGAAATCCCACATTTTTGGGTTGTCCCCCGAAAAGTGTTACAGGGGAAATCTGCCAAAGGGGGGCACTAGTTCTAGTTACCTGGGGGTCCCCAGGGAATTATCTTAATATGCAGGGATTTCCTCTTACTTTCTGTTTGGCTATTCAACAGGAAGTAAAAGGAAATCTCCACAATGGGACACAGATGGCGAACAAAAATCTGATGGGGTTATAACCATGCCTTGCTCTGTCCAAAATGAAAAAAAAAATATATAGTTCTACTTTCAGGTTATGTTTTAATATTTAACTAACAATTTGGCTAATGTAGTGCAGGTTATGACTATGTTAAGTGTAATAGAGGTTCCCCAATTAGTTCAATGAAACATGTATTTAACACATTTCAAATAATTGAAATAATCTTCCTCAGTCAGCTAGGGTATTAACTTGACTGGGGTCAAGGCTGCCCATCAAGCTTTAAGTTCACTATTCTTCCTAGGTATGGAGATACAATACTGGTGTCAATGAATAAAATTGAAAGGAAACTTCAAGTTAAAATATTTTGAGCTGATTTACTAAAATATATGAAAATTGATACACATTTAGTTATTCAATCAGTGAAAAGTAAATTCCTGTTCTCTTTAAATATGATATGTGCAGATAAAATAGTTAATCATAAATGTTCTTTTTACATGACTGGCTAGCTGAAGTGCATATTCACACAATTTATCATATAAAGATTCTAATCTTCATTAGTAAGTCAACCTCAGTATCTCTGTGCCACAGTGAGGTATTCTACTCAATTCCCTTTTGATTTAGGAGAAACCTGAACCTTGATTAGTTTTTATACCCCCTTTGCTATAGTGGAGGCTGAGGGAAATACTAAGGGATTCATTTAACAAGCAGCAGTATCGCCTGCACAAGTAGGCTTTAAATAAAAATAAATCATAATAACATTCACAAAGTAATATTTTCCACCTTTTTCTCCTTATCATGTCATTGTCCTGCAGTAACCTTAATAAGTGTGCTCTCTTTTTTGCGAGTTTGCCTCTAGTATGTATATACTACTGTCAATACCTAGTAAACTGATGTAAATAGTTATAAACATCATAATAGCGTTGATAACGTTGTGTTGTTTCAGTAATATATTACTAGGATTTCTGGAGGATACTATTTGTTTTTATGTATAAAGATTTTGATTTCCAAAATTATTGTTTTCATAGTAAAAATCTATATTCAAATACCTCATGTGAGAAATGAAATCTAAACAAGTTTACTTTATGCCAGCAATGGACACAAGTAGAATAATTTATTAAAAGTCTTCTGTTGCTTAGTGTTAAAGTGATTGTAAAGTCAGAAGGTTTTTTACCTTACTGCCTTTTATGCTGTAAGGTAAAAAAAAAACTCCTTCTGTCTTATGGATAAACAGAGTTTTGCTTGGGAGCAAGTTCACACAAGTACCCCCATAGCAAGCAGCTTGCTATAGGGGCACTCAGCAGTGGGGTAAAGCCAGGAACACCAGAACCTGGATTAGAGAGAGGAGAAGGATCAGGGCTGCTTAAACTCATTGTACAGAGCAGGCAAGTATACCTTGTTTGTTATTTTAATAAAATAAAATGAAGCTTTACAATCACTTTAAACTAACTGAATTAATTAATAATTGTTTAAGCCTCTAACTCCTATAGGGCAGTGGTCCTCAACCCTGGCCTACAGGGCCCACTAACAGGCCAGGTTTTCAAGATAACTGAAATACATCCCAGGTGATATCATTTGCTGCTCAGTGATTGCAGTACTCTAGTCCAGTGGTTCCCAACTCCGGTCCTCGGGACCCACCAACAGGCCAGGTTTGCAAGATAACTAAATTACATCACAGGTGATCTAATTTGCTGCTCAGTGATTGCAGTATTCTAGTCTGCATCCCCCAAGGTAATACTTAAAATCTGGCCTGTTAGTGGGTCCCGAGGACCGGAATTGAGAACCACTGCTCTAGTCTGCATCTCCCCAAGGTAATACTTAAAATCTGGCCTGTTAGTGGGCCCTGAGGATCGGAGTTGAGGACCACTGCTATAGGGGACAACAATGTTTTGGTATAAAACGCTACTTGACACATGTGCAGCAGAACTACCGAAAATGTACTTTACTGACTTAAAGCCCTTACAAACCTTGCAGATAGATAACTATGAAATATTCCAGGTTTGTTTTAAAACAAATAATCAGACTTTGAGGTAACTTTTTTCATGGGGCAGCAATAAATAGATGCAATACATGTGTAGCACCCTCTAATGTGCTAGATATACTGTACATAGATGTCAGCGTAAGTAATTTGCCCTGGCTGAGAGCCAGGGCTGGGCTTAATCTGGGTGAGGGATAAGTGATTTAGGAAGGCTGGGTGACTCATCAAGCAGCACCTCTGGTAATTCCCCCTGCTCTCTGGAACCTTAGAGAAGCTTCCAGAAGTGGAGGAGGGAGCCAAGGAAGAGCTGCTTGGAGTATTGTTGAGGTCCCCAGCCAATCCCCAAGTCTGGCAGGGGGTGGGCACCTTTAAAATACTCATGGGTCATGCCAGCAGGGGGCAGTCAGGTGGAAGATGGAGTTCTGAGGAGGCTGTTGGTGGCCCTTGAGCGTGCACCCTAGTCTGGGGGGAAGACCTTAAGCCTGGGGCTCTGGGGCTGGAGTGACCCTCTACAAGACACAGATGAATCCTTCCTGGAGCCATGTGAGCAGGTATGAGGACAGCGGGAGTGAGTCTGCATGTTCAAGAGATCTCCTGGAGAAGTCAGCCAGGTGGGCTGGTGAGTGTGCAGTGTGGGAGGACTGTGGGAAAAGTATCAGTCTTGGAGGACTGGTTCTGGACATGCTACAGAGATGAAACTTCACAGGTACACTTTTTAGACCCCCCAGACACCAAATCCAAAAAAAGTCATGCCTGCCTTCAAAAATGCCCGATAAATGTCTGCAAGAAAAACGGCCAGGTGTAGAGAAGCCATATTCATGTGCTACTAAAAATTATAAAAAGAGCAGCGCCGAGCGGTGCGAACCCCCCTCCCCTGAGAAGAGCGGCAGCGAGTGGTGCGAGACCCCCCCCCCCGAGAAGAGTGGCGGTGAGCGGTGCGTGACCCCCCCCTCCTGAGAAGAGCAGCGGCGAGACCCCCCCCCCAGAGGTAAGAGCGTGGTGTGCGGGCAGCGAGCGGTGAGGTAACCCACCCCCCCCTGCAAGGGCGGGCGGCAGACAGAGAGAGGACAGGGGGGGCAGAGGAGACACACAATTCCTGACCTGGCCATTGGCAGGGAGAGGAGCTGAGGGGAGACTGATCGGCAAGTGGCAGAGGAGGGAGACAGGAGCCTAAGCAAGTGTCAGGCTTAAAGGAACACACACACATACAGGACTGGTGACTGAGGTTGATCACTGAGGCTCAGCGAGTAACTGGTGAGTATCCTTGCGACTGGGAGTGTCCTTGCGACTGGTGAGTATCTAGCGACTGGTGAGCATCTTACCACTGGTGAGTATCTAGCGACTGGTGAGCATCTTACCACTGGTGAGTATCCCTGCGACTGGTGGGTGTCCTTGCGACTGGTGAGCATCCTTGTGACTGGTGAGTGTCCTTGCGACTGGTGAGTGTCCTTGCGACTGGTGAAGTGTCCTTGCGACTGGTGAAGTGTCCTTGCGACTGGTGAGTTTCCTTGCGACTGGTGAGTGTCCCTGCGACTGGTGAGTGTCCCTGCGACTGGGAGTGTCCCTGCGACTGGTGAGTGTCCTTGCGACTGGTGAGTGTCCCTGCGACTGGTGAGTTTCCTTGCGACTGGTGAAGTTTCCTTGCGACTGGTGAGTATCTTGCGACTGGTGAGTATCTTTGCGACTGGTGAGTGTCCTAGCGACTGGTGAGTGTCCCTGCGACTGGTGAGTGTCCTTGCGACTGGTGAGTGTCCTTGCGACTGGTGAGTGTCCTTGCGACTGGTGAGTGTCCTTGTGACTGGTGAGTTTCCTTGCGACTGGTGAGTTTCCTTGCGACTGGTGAGTGTCCCTGCAACTGGTGAGTGTCCTTGCGACTGGTGAGTGTCCTTGCGACTGGTGAGTTTCCTTGCGACTGGTGAGTGTCCCTGCGACTGGTGAGTGTCCCTGTGACTGGTGAGTGTCCCTGCGACTGGGAGTGTCCCTGCGACTGGTGAGTGTCCTTGCGACTGGTGAGTGTCCCTGTGACTGGTGAAGTTTCCTTGCGACTGGTGAAGTTTCCTTGCGACTGGTTAGTATCTTTGCGACTGGTGAGTATCTTTGCGACTGGTGAGTGTCCTAGCGACTGGTGAGTGTCCTAGCGACTGGTGAGTGTCCCTGCGACTGGTGAGTGTCCTTGCGACTGGTGAGTTTCCTTGCGACTGGTGAGTTTCCTTGCGACTGGTGAGTGTCCCTGCAACTGGTGAGTGTCCTTGCGACTGGTGAGTGTCCCTGCGACTGGTGAGTGTCCCTGCGACTGGTGAGTGTCCCTGCGACTGGTGAAGTTTCCTTGCGACTGGTGAAGTTTCCTTGCGACTGGTGAGTATCTTTGCGACTGGTGAGTGTCCTTGCGACTGGTGAGTGTCCTTGCGACTGGTGAGTGTCCTAGCGACTGGTAGTGTGGTGCGACTGACCGGCTGTGCGATTGTGAAGGTGGTGCGACTGAACCGGGCTGTGAGACTGTGAGTGAGTGCGACAGGAGTGTGGTGCGACTGACCGGGTGGTGCGGCTGGGAGTGTCGTGCGACTGACCGGGCTGTGAGATTGTGATTGTTGTGCAAGTGAGTGAAGCGGAGTACCAGAGGGTGAGAAGGTAGAGTTAGGAAGTCAGGAAATAGCCACATAGGATAGTCTTAAATCACTGAATCACCATTAGATTACATTAGTAGGTACAATGCCCGGCGGGTGTGGAGATGCGACTCGGTGTACATCTTGTAATATGTATGCGTTCCTCAGACATGTGATCGAGGGCGAATACAAATGCGCAAAATGTAAGCACGTTGCTTCCCTGGAAGCTCAGGTCCTGAATCTAGGGAAGCAGCTGGCAACACTGAGACGAATGTCCATACCGGAGGAGAGCCAGGATCGTACCAGTCAGGTGCAGGCAGGGGTCTGCACAGAGGTGGGTGGAGTATCGGAGGTGCAGGCATCAGAGCAGAGTAGACATGTGACAGTTAAGAAGGGTAGAGGGCAAAAAGGCAAGGAGGCTGATCCTGGACTGGAGCACCCCAATAGATACGCCCCGTTGTGTGATGTTGGGGAAACCAGTCAGGGACCAGCATTGCTGGAGCAGAGTGACGCCCCTAGCTGCCAGGGGAAGAACTCCTCCAGTGAGGCTGGGAGAAAGGGAAAGGAAAGACAGGTGCTGGTGGTAGGGGACTCAATTATTAGAAGGACAGACAGTGTAATCTGTGACAAAGACCGTGTGTGCCAAACAGTCTGTTGTTTGGCGGGCGCTCGGGTTCGGCACATCGCGGATTGGGTGGACAGATTATTGGGTGGGGCTGGGGAAGACCCAGCTGTCATGGTACACGTGGGTACCAATGACATAGGCAGAGGAAGACGGAGAGTCCTAAACGATTTCAGGGACTTAGGCGCTAAGTTGAGGACTAGGACCTCCAAGGTAGTATTTTACGAAATACTACCTGTACCTCGAGCCACACCAGAGAGGCAGCAGGAGATTAGGGAAGTTAACGAGTGGCTGAGGAGCTGGTGTAGTAAGGAGGGTTTCGGGTTCCTGGAGAACTGGGCTGACTTCTCAGTCGGTCACAGGCTCTTTTGTAGGGACGGATTGCACCTAAATGGGGAGGGTGCAGCCGTACTGGGTGCGAGGATGGCCAAAAAGCTAGAGGGGCTTTTAAACTAGGGAATGGGGGGGAGGGTACAGATGTAGAATTAGCCAGTGGAAAGCAAGTTGCAGAGGGCAGAAATGGAGGCACTAGCGGTAGGGTGTACGGAGCTCCTATACCCAGGATGGGTATGGGGAAAAATCAGGAGGGCAACCTAAAAACATCAAATGAGGATATATGTAGCCGCTCAAAATTAAGAGGTTTGTATACCAATGCCAGAAGCCTGGCCAACAAGATGGGAGAGCTAGAGCTGCTGTTGTTGGAGGAGGACTTAGATTTTGTGGGGATAACTGAGACTTGGTTTGACAGCTCTCATGACTGGATGGCGACCATTCAGGGATATTCCCTTTATTGCAGAGATAGAGAGGGTAAAAAAGGAGGAGGGGTATGTCTGTATATTAAGAACAGTGTGCAGGTAAATATGAGGGATGATATTAATAATGGAGCTAAGGACGAGGCAGAATCCCTATGGGTAGAGCTTCAAAGGGAAGGCACAGTGGGGAAGGTAATATTGGGCGTATGCTATAGGCCCCCCCAACCTGAGGGAGGAGGGGGAGGCGGACCTCATGTTACAGATAGGATTGGCAGCAAGGATGGGAAATGTCATTATAATGGGGGACTGTAATTATCCAGATATAGACTGGGCAGATGGAACCGCGCATTCGGCCAAGGCTAGGCAGTTCCTAAATATCTTGCAGGACAATTTCATGGGTCAGATGGTGAATGCACCGACAAGAAACAATGCGGTACTTGACCTACTGATTACCAACAATACAGACCTGCTCACGGATATAGAAATACGGGAGAACTTAGGAAACAGTGACCATAGGTCAATAAGTTTCAGTATTAAATATAGTAATAGGAAGCAGAGGGGTAATTTAAGGACGCTGAATTTCAAAAGAGCCAATTTCCCAAAACTGCGCTCGCTGCTAGAAAATATCAATTGGAATAGAACCCTGGGAACAAAGAACACGGAGGAAAAATGGGAGTGCTTCAAGAGCATACTTAACAAGGGGATTGACCAGTGCATTCCAAAGGGAAATAAATTTAAAAGAGCAAAATTAAACCCTGGGTGGCTAAACTCCAACATAAAAATGCATATTAGTGCTAAAGGAAAGGCTTTCAAAAAATACAAGGCTGAGGGGTCATTGGCAGCATTTAAGCATTACAAAGAGTGTAATAAGAAATGTAAAGATGAAATCAGGGCGGCTAAAATAGAACACGAGAGACATATAGCGGAAGAGAGTAAAAAGAACCCCAAGAAGTTCTTTAAGTATATAAACAGTAAGAAAGCGAGGTCAGAACACATTGGCCCCATAAAAGATGACAAAGGAAATATGGCCACTGAGGACAGGGAAAAGGCGGAAGTGTTAAATAATTTCTTCTCTTCAGTCTTCACAAAAGAATCGGGGGGCTACACGAACCCAGCTTGTAAGGCCAATCTAAACAACACACCTCAGGAAGTGCCGCCATGGCTAACAGAAGACAGACTTAGAACTAAACTTGAGAAACTTAACATAAATAAATCACCTGGACCGGATGGCTTGCACCCGAGGGTTCTTAAAGAGCTCAGCCAGGTGATTGCCAGACCATTATTCTTGATCTTTAAGGATAGTTTACAGACAGGTATGGTGCCAGCAGATTGGAAAAAGGCCAACGTAGTACCAATATTTAAAAAGGGGCCGAGGTGTATCCCGGGTAACTATAGACCTGTCAGCCTAACATCTGTAGTCTGCAAGATTTTGGAGGGGATGTTAAGGGACCACATACAAGACTTTAGTAATGAAAACAATATAATTAGTAGTAATCAGCATGGATTTATGAAAAATCGTTCTTGCCAAACCAATCTATTAACCTTCTACGATGAAGTGAGCTGCCATCTAGATAAAGGTAAGCCAGTGGATGTGGTGTATCTGGACTTTGCAAAGGCCTTTGACACCGTTCCCCACAAACGCTTACTGTACAAACTAAGGAAGGTAGGTATGGACCATAAGGTGAGTACCGGGATAGAGAACTGGCTCCAGGGGAGAGTCCAGAGGGTGGTGATTAATGGGGAGTACTCGGATTGGGCGGGGGTGGAAAGTGGGGTCCCCCAGGGTTCTGCCCTGGGGCCAATCCTGTTTAATTTATTCATAAATGATCTAGAGGAGGGGATATCGAGTACAATCTCAGTATTTGTGGATGATACTAAACTAAGCATGCCAATATCTTCTATACAGGATGTGGAAACCTTACAAGCGGACCTAAACAAAATAACGGGGTGGGCAACTACATGGCAGATGAGGTTTAATGTTGATAAATGTAAAGTAATGTACTTGGGGGCCAGAAACCAGAAAGCAAGCTACTCACTAGGGGGGGAACCTCTGGGGGAGTCTAGGATGGAAAAAGACTTGGGGGTACTGGTAGACAACAGGCTTGGCAGTGGCATGTAATGCCAAGCAGCTGCAAGCAAAGCCAACAGAATATTGGGATGTATAAAAAAGGGGATTCACTCCAGAAATAAAGAGATTATTCTCCCACTCTACAAGACTCTGGTCCGGCCACATCTGGAGTATGCTGTCCAGTTCTGGGCACCGGTCCTCAGGAAGGATGTGCTGGAATTGGAAAGAGTCCAGAGAAGGGCAACAAAAATAATTAGGGGAATGGAGGACATCAGCTATGAGGAAAGACTACAAGCACTGAACCTATTCTCTCTAGAGAAGAGACGTTTGAGGGGGGATATGATATCAATGTACAAATACTGTACTGGCGACCCTAGCATAAGGAACAAACTATTCAGAGTAAGGAAATACAACAAGACACGTGGCCACTCACTAAAACTAGAGGAAAGGCGGTTTAACCTTAAAATGCGTAAGGGGTTCTTCACTGTAAGGGCGGTAAGGATGTGGAATTCTCTTCCACAAGCAGTCGTATCAGCAGGGAGCATTGATAGTTTCAAAAAACTATTAGATGGGCACCTTAAAGACCACAACATACAGGGGTATACAATGTACGGTTAAAAGCAAACACACACACACATCATAGGTTGAACTGGATGGACTGATGTCTTTTTTCAACCTCACTAACTATGTAACTATGTAATAAGAAAAATGCTCTTTTTTTCCTGGTGCTGGACATGCTACAGAGATAAAACTCCACAGGTACACTTTTTAGACGCCCAGATACTAAATCCAAAAAAAGTCATGCCTGCCTCCAAAAATGCCCGATATATGCCTGCAAGAAAAACGGCCAGGTGTAGAGAAGCCATATTCATGTGCTCATAAAAATTATAAGAAAAATGCTCTTTTTTTTTGGTTCTGGACATGCTACAGAGATGAAACTTCACAGGTACACTTTTTAGACCTCCCAGACACTAAAGACATGCCTGCCTACAAAGACGCCCAAAAAATGCCCGATAAATGCCAGTAAAAAAAAAAAAAAACAGGAAAGGGAAATTAGGTCACAACACATCATATTCTGATTGGCCAAATACAAAGTCGTACAAAGTCATCTATCATATAATGCTCGGTTCACACTTATGCGATGCGGGAAGGCTGCAAATTCGCAGCCTGTTCCCGCATCGCAAATGCACCCTTGGCAGTTCACACTGCCATATGCGATACGCTGGGGGTGTCAATGTAATCTTAATGACACCCCCAGTTTGATCGCATATTGCAGTGCGATCTTACAGTTCGCACAGGATCGGATCGCACAAGTGTGAACCACTGTGCGATCCGATCCTGATGCGGCTCAAAAAAAGGGTCATGTGCGATTTTACTGCGGGTGCAGTGCGAATTTAGCCATACAGAGTTTATGGCTGAATTCGCACCGCACACCCGATCGCATATAATGAAGGAGCAGTGCGCTCCGATATTATATGCGAGCGCTGCACTCGCACATATGTGAACTGGCACTAAGTCGCGTAAAAAAATTCACAAGTCGCGCTGAAGACGCGATAAGACGCGCTAAGTCGCGCTAAGTCGCGCTGAAGTCGCGCTAGAAGCCGCCCCTTATGAGGCGACTTAGAGGTTGCGGCAGTGTGAACCGAGCCTTAGTGTTTGTTATAACATTCTTAGTGTTTGTTATGACATTTTGAAAATTAAAGGGTAACTCCACTTTTGTGGGGGAAAAAATCAGCAAACATAGAAAAAACAATTTAGCATATCCAATTGCGACACAAATCAAATTGTAATTGAATGTTATTAAAAAATACCTTTCCTTTTCAATCTGCAGCTGTTGTCATTTTCTGAAAATGCAATGCAATACACTTACCTGGAGTTGTTCTGTACACAGAATGTATACTGACCACCCCCCATAAACATAATTTCCTGCTTGTGTGATTGGCTAACCAATTTTCCCAGAAGTCTGCCTACAATACCAGTCAGATTACACGCATCCCTGCAAAAAAAATGTAATTTTTGGTGAGATACTCCCAATAGTAACATGTCTAAAGGGATGCGGGCCCAGCAGATTTCCCCATTAGAGCCCTGCAGCTGCCACAAAAAATCCTTGAAGAAGCGGAGAAGAATTACCATGAAACATGTTGGCATGTTGTTTTTTTTATCCTTGATAAATATCCGGGTGGTTTTTATGCAAAAAATCGTAGGGTGACTGACTTTTTCTGCACTTTTGAGTGTTTGTTCTTCTTTGTGTAATATAGAATGTGTGTGTAATAAATTTAGATTTTTATACAAAAATAGTATGTCTATGTGATTTTGGGAGCTACCATTTAAAAAAACTCACTTTCTGCTTGGGATATCCCCTTTTTCTTTGCACATTCTTCTACACCTCTTGAGTATGGTAGATGCATAGACGGGTCCAAAATCCAAGGAGCACCTTAGAGTTTCAAGGAGCATAATTTACACATCTAATTTTCTGACCACCTATAATATAGTCCACGAAATGCCAGGACAGGAAAAACACCCATATTTTGGAAAGCAACCACTCCAAGGTATTTTCTAAAAGACATAGTGAATCTTTCGAAAATGTAATTTTTTGCCACAAATTTTTGGAAAATGTGGAAAGAAAATTAAAATGTATTTTTTTACATAAAGTTGTCAATTAATAAAATATTTCTAACACACATCATAGGCAAACCTAAAAGTGCACCTCAAAACACATTCTGCTACTCCTCCTGATTATGGCAATCTCACATGCATGAGACATTTTTTTTATAACCTAACCATATAGAGGGACCCAAAACTAAGGAGCACCTTTAGGAAATCTAGGGGCATACATCTAATCTAATTTCCTGACTATCTATCACATTTTTGGAGGCCCTGGAGAAGCAGGACAGTGGAAAACCCCACAAAATGACCACATTTTGGAAAGCAAACACTGCAAGGTATTTTCTAAGATGCATGGTGGGTCTTTTGAAGACTTAATTTTTTAGCCACAGGTTTTTAGAAAATGCGGAAAAAAATGAAAATATAATTTTTTAAAACATAAAATTGTAAATGTATGAGATATTTCTAACACACAGCATAGGCATACTTATACCATACCAAACAACATTCTACCACTCCTGAGTGTGGTGATACCACATATGTTGGATTTTTTTCACAGTCTCACCACATAGAGAGTTCCAAAATGCAAGGAGCAGCATGAGGCTTTCTAGGGACATAAATTATACATACAATTTAATGAATATCTATCACATTTTGGAGGCCCTGGGGGACAAGGACAGTATAAACACCCACAAAATTACAACATTTTTGAATTGTAAACACCCCAAGGTATTTTTAAGAGACATGGTGAGTCTTTTGAAGACTTAATTTTTTTGACACAGGTTTTCAGAAAATGCAGAAAGTAAATTACATTTCTTTTAAACAAAGCTGTCAATTTAATAATACATGTATCACACACAGCATGAGCATATCTAGAATTACACCCCAAAATACATTCTTCTACTCCTTACGAGTATAAGAATACCACATGTGTGAGACTTTTTCACTCTTTGGACTGAATATGTACCAGATATTGTATCTTGTGTATCACACAAATCACACAAATCAATTAAATGTGTCAAAACCAAAGTACTGTAATTGTTACCTCTGTACAAGTGATCAGGGAATATAAGTAGCATCACTTATAGCAGTCCCTGTTTCTATAAGCCAAGCAAGCCTAGCTTACTGGTACATGATGGCTGCCCCCATGAATGCCATGTTCACAGTGCAGTGCAGGAAGCTGAAGAAAAGAAGAACACAAGAGTTCCTGTGGTTCCAGGAGTGCAGTTGTCCACAGGGGATATCTGAGACTGTTGCCTCGCAGTAACAGTCGGATGTGCAGATGGGCCAGTTCAGGCGACAGGCAGAGATATGGTCATAAAATAGGAAAAGGATAATTTCAGGCAGCAGGTAGAAGTGTGCTTAATAAACAGGCCAGTGTCAGTACAGTTAGCAGGCAGAGGCAACGCTGCAGTGGTGTGGCTGTGATCAGGAACACTATTGCTGGCTGTACTAATCTGGAGACAGTGGGACTTGAGTGGAGCACTAGAGTGGAGCAATTAGGAACACTGCTGCTGACTTACATTGCTCTAGTGACACTGGGGCTGGTGTGGTGACAATCAGGGACACAATGACTGGTTTACACCGGTGTGGTGACACTGATATGGCAGTGAACAGGAAAACTGTTGCTTGCTGCACTGGTCTGGTGCCGTGGAACCAGGACTACTGATTCTAACTACACTAGTTTGGTGACACTGTGACAGTGATCAGAGACATTGTGACCAGGTAAACCTCACAGTTGGGCTGCAGTTTTAACACTCCTCAACCACAACTCCTTTTAAAGTATCTATCCAGTGAGTCAGTGGCAGTTTGAAGTGATTCAAAGAAATTAGTGCCGTTGTTTGCCACCACTCTAAGCTTAGCAGGATATAGCATGAAGTTTTGAAGGTGGCATGCTCTGGAAAGCACACGAGTCTTGTGTTATACATGTGCAATTTGTTTCGGACCAAATGAAAATTGGAACACATTTTTGGTTTTTCGGAGATTTGGATACATCATTAAACTGTACTGCTGTAGAGGTGATCATGTACAATGGCTGGCATAGCTGAAATTTTATTTTGTTTATTCATGTTCTAACAAATTCCACATTTTTAGAATGCTTTGAATTCTGATTAGATGGCCATCGCGTCCCTAACAACTGATGACTCATTAGCTATCAGCAGGCTTTCCTTGAAATGTAAACAAAAGAATGTCAGCAATAGAAAATTCAGAGAAAAAAAAGCATTGGGTCCCCCCCAAAACCATATCAGGCCATTCGGATCACGATGCGCACCCCTTGTGATGTCACTGACACAGTGGCCCTGTACCTCAATATGTGATCCACTGTGTGTGGCAACGCACATAAGCAGGCGATAATGGAGGACATACAGGTATGTCCACTGGCATCAGTGCTTCTCCCATCCAGATATATATCTATATACAGGGATCCTCAAACTACGACCCTCTAGCTGTTGCGGAACTACACATCCCATGAGGCATTATAAAACTCTGAAATTCATAGACATGACTAGGCATGATGAGAATTGTAGTTCCTGAAAAACTGGAGGGCCATAGTTTGAAGACCCCTGTATATATATATATATATATACTTACACGCACACACTATATTTTTAAAAGTATTGGTACATCTGCCTTTACATGCAAATAAACTTTAATGGCATCCCAGTCTTAGTAAGTAGGGTTCAATATTGAGATCAAAGAAGAAAGAGAATGACCGCACTCCAGGATACAAGGAAAAATGTTTTATTCCATAAAATCATCCAACATCAAAGAGTAGATTCATGATAACATCTTTGCTTGGGTTCGCTTGTTAAGCGAAGAAATTGATGAAGCGCATCAACCATGCTTTCCTCCATGTGTGTCAAGATGTTATCATGAGTCTACTCTTTGATGTTGGATGATTTTATGGAATAAAGCATTTTTACTTGTATCCTGGAGTGCAGTCATTCTCTTTCTGTTTTGGATTATCTGGTCAGACTGGGCCAGCACCCGGCCATCAAGGAGAGGATCACTTTCACCTGAAGCAGTGTTTCCCTTCCTTTTTGTTGCAGTCTTTTAATATTGAGTTGGCCCTCCCTTTGCAGCTACAACAGCTTCAACTCTTTTGGGAAGGCTGTCCACAAAGTTTGAGAGTATAGCCCCGTACACACGTACCGATCGTCGGCCGACCGATCGGCCGTCTTTTGTCCCCGGGCTGTCGTGCAAGTGCAAAAGACTGCACACGAATTTTGTCCGCCGACTGCAGAAGTGATGTCATGTGATGGTTAACTTTCCCTTTGTTTTTTCTTTTCTGAGCATGCCCAGTCTTGCAAATCTGCTGTCTGTCGGCCGAATTCTGTACTGACTGGCGAACAATCGGCCGTTCTGGTGTCGGCATACAAAAATTTTAATGCTTGCACGACAGTTTCTGTTCGGCCGAAAGTGCGCTGTCGGCTGTCGGAAGCATCATACTAACAAGCCGAAAATCGGCTGATCGTTCGGCGGCCGAACATTTTCGGCCGACAATCGGTACGTGTGTACGGGCCTTTAGTCTAGGGGATTGTTTGACCTTTCTTCCAGAAGCGCATTCGTTAGGTTAGGCACTGATGTTGGACAAAAAGGCCTGGCAATAATTCAGGTCTCCGCTCTAATTCATCCTAATACTTGTGGACAACCTTCCAAGAAGAGTTGAAGCTGAAACCCTACAGACTAAGACTGGGTGCCATTAAAGTTCATGTGCATGTAAACGCGGGTGTTCCAATACTTTTGACAATATAGTGTGTGTGTGTGTGTGTATATATATATATATATATATATATATATATATATATATATATATACATACACACATTGGATAGGCAGGAGATTTTATGTTTTCTCCTATACAAACATCTGGGTCACCATTGCATTTTTTTTTTTTAACAATTCATAACTAATTGCTGCAGGAAATTGTTCCAAGTTCCGAACCTTTGCTCACTGCAGAGTGCGATAGTCCTCAAGGTGCCCACATTATTGCCGGGGTGATTTGGACAGCAGTGTGATAACATAGTAACAAGGATACAGATGGAGGGCACAAAATGCAACTCTGGATCATCAGTCTAAGCTTATGGAAGAGGCATCCATGAAGGACATATAGTTACATAGTTGGTGAGATTGAAAAAATACACCAGTCCATCCAGTTCAACCTATGATGTGTGTATGTGTGTGTTTATGTCAATAGTACATCGTATACCCCTGTATTTTGTGATTGTAAAGGTGGCCATCTAATAGTTATTTTTAAACTATCGATGCTCCCTGCTGATACCACTGCTTGTGGAAGGAAATTCCACATCCTTACTGCTCTGACAGTAAAGAACCCTCTACCCAGTTTAAGGTTAAACCGCTTCTCTTCCATTCTTAGTGAATGTTCATGTGCGTTTTCAAATTCCCTTTCACTGAAAAGTTTTTTTCTCTATGCTAGGGTCACCTATACAGTATTTGTACATTGATATCATATCCCCTTTCAAGCGTCCCTTCTCCAGAGAGAATAAGTTCAATGCTGGTAGTCTTTCCCAATAGCTGAGGTCCCTTTATTAGTTTTGTTGCCCTTCTCTGGACTCTCTCCATTTCCAGCAGATCCTTTCTAAGGACTGGTGCAAAGAGCTGGACAGCAAACTCAAGATGCGGCTGGACCAGAGTCTTGTAAAGTGGGAGAATTATTGTCTTATCTCTGAAGTGAATCCCCTTTTTAATGCATGCCAATATTCTGTTGGCTTTGCTTACAGCAGCTTGCCATTACATGCCATTGCTGAGTCTGTTATCTACGAGGACCCCCAGGTCCTTTTCCATCCTTGATTCCCCCAGAGGTTCTCCCCCCAGTGAGTAACTTGCGTTCATATTTTTGGCACCCAAATGCATTACCTTACATTTTTGAACATTGAACCTCATTTGCCATGTAGTTGCCCACCCCATTATTTTATTTAGGCCTTCTTGTAAGCTTTCCACATCCTGCGTAGAAGTTATTGCCCAGCTTAGTTTTGTATCATCCACAAATACTGAGATTGAGCTGTTTATCCCATCCTATTGATAGTTTATGAATAAATTAAACAGAATTGTTCCCAGGACAGATCCCTGGATGACCTCACTTTCCACACCAGACCATTCTGAGTACTCACTATTTATTACCACCCTTTTGGACTCGCCCCGGTAGACAGTTTTTAATCCAGGTACTCACCCTATGGACCAAATCGACATACCTCAGTTTGTACAGTAAACATTTGTATGGAACTGTAGCAAATGCCTTTGCAAAATCCAGATACACCACATCTACTGGCCTTCCTTTATCTAGATGGCAGCTTACTTCTTCATAGAAGGTTAATAGATTGGTCTGGCAAGAACTATTCTTCATGAATCCATGCTGATTACTACTAATGATACTAACATTACTAAAATCTTGTATTTAGTCCTTTATCATTTCCTCCAATAGCTTGCAGACTATTGATGTTAGGCTAACTGGCCTATAGTTCCCAGATATATTTCTTGGCCCTTTTATAAATATTGGTGTCACATTGGCTTTTCTCCAATCAGCAGGTACCATTCCAGTCAGTAAACTGTCCATAAAAATTAGGAACAATGGTCTAGCTATCACCTGACTGAGTTCCTTACGGACCCTCAGGTGTAAGTCATCTGGTCCCGGTGACTTATTTAAGTTTTTCAAGTCAATTTCTGATTCTGTCTTCTGTTAGCTATAAGGGGGCTTTCTGTGACATGTTATTAACATTAACAATACAGTCTTGGTTACTGTTTCCCCCGGTTTCCTTTGTGAAGACTGAGGAGAAAAATACATTCAAAACATTTGCCTTCTCTTTGTCTATTGTAACCAAATTCCCTTTATCATATTTTTTGGGGCCGATATGTTCTGGCCTAATTTTCTTACTATTTATATTCTTAAAGAATTTCTTGGGTTTTTTTTTTCTATCCTCTGCTATGTGCCTTTCCTGTTCTATCTTAGCCACCCTGATTGCACTCTAACATTTATTATTGCATTATTTGTAATGTGTGAATGCTGACAATAACCCCTCAGCCTTGAATTTTTTGAAGGGATTTTCTTTTGCTTTTATATGCATTTTTACATTGGAGTTTAGCCCCCTAGGATTTATTTTAGCTCTTTTAAACGTATTTCAGTTGGAATGCACTGGCGAATACCTTTATCTAGCATGCTCCTAAAGCGCTCAAATTTTTCCTCCATATGCTTTGTTACTAGGATATAAAGAAGGAAATTCCCCTATTGGTGGGACTTTTTGGGCACTCACGTATACACAAAAATTGTAAAAATTTGTAATTTTATTGAAGAAAATTGTTACAAAATATAAAAGGCAAGTAGAATAGAATACATCATATGTTCAATAAAGAATGACCACACCAGTTCAGGGTGAAGACTCAAATCCCGACTAGTTTCGGAGTTTACAACAGATACTCCTTCTTCAGGGGGAGAGAGGAGACCCTGTGTGGTGGTCTGTAGATAATTGATCAAAAATAGATCAGTCAATAAACAGCATGTCACAATCATTTTTACATCATATCAATCTGAACAACAGATTCAAAAAGACAAAACAGCGTTATAACTTACATTCTATGCAGTGATGAAGAGCACTATATACTTCCGCACATAATGTTAAAATCAAGTGGTCTACATGCTCCGCTGAATACAAACATTGGCTGTATCAAAGATGTAATTAGAGTGGCGGTGCCTCTCAATTATATGTTGTATCAGAGAGGGATTGTTATGGTATGTAGTGGATGGCCCCTGGAGAGCACCAGATAAAGACAACTGGATCCCAAGTATGGCCGATCAGCTGGAGGGGAGAGACATGAAAATATCAGATAGGAGCCTTTAATTAAAGGTAAGTTAAAAATGGCTCTATTAGAAAGGAGGAGAGAGCAAACAAGGGTGTTAATTGCCAGTATTGTACCGTGCAATAGTATATTAAAATCAGGTTCAGTTTTATTTTGCAACAAGGGACAGGACAAGCCCTTTATTCTAGAGTGTTGGTGGTAAAAGCCACCAATGCTTCCAATTTAATATTCAATTCCTCCTATTCATAATAGTAGCCATTGGAGAGAGAGATAAACTCTAAAAAATATGGGATAAATGAATGAAAGAGAGGAATGTGGAGTTACCTTGTTCGGATGGCAGTTGGCTTAGATACTGCTGAACAGTCCTCAATGTTCTCAGCGAGCGAGCAATGTAGCTCACCGCTGAGAATCCGAGGGTTTAAATAGGTAAATCAATTATTATTGCAGCTGTATTCACTTATCTTATTGCGCTCCTGTTTCAGCTGGTCGCCTGGTGGGGTCCCTGGTGCGGAGGGGCCGAGCGTTCCCCCATCCCCGTGTGTCCGGAAGTCCGGCGGGGCGGAAGTGCGGTCGGCTCCTGCGTTCCACCGGCACGTCACACGCACCGTCAGCGTGGATTGCAGGCGGGGCGTTGTGTGAGTTAGCGTCTGCACGTCTCGTAGAGGAACAAGACTATTGCAGACAGCTTGACTCATGTTGCGGCTCGCCACTAGGTGGCGGCCGCCTCCCGTGCCGGGTTGTTTTACCTGGTAAGCAACAGAGGGCCAATGTCTCCACTTGAGTATCATCTGTAAGAAGCGCACGATAGTGGACAAACTCGATATTGCACCTTCTTTGGGTGACATTTTGTAAAGTGACATTGGGAAGATGAAGCCCCTCATGAATTAGTTCTAATGTCCTCAATCTATAAGGCTTTTATAACATAAAAAATAAAAAATATACAGCCTCAATGTGTCCCAGACGAGCATGTGATAACACTTGTAGGGAGATTAGGAGCCAAGTAATGTGCATATACCTAATAACAGCGATCCTGAATTTGAAATTGTACATCTGCTTGCGATTGTCCCCTGCTGTTGAAAATATAACAGCAGGGTTGTTGGGTCCATCATGAAATATGATGGAATAATGCAGAGGAAAGAGATGTTATTTCTCCATACCCCCTGAGGTGAAGCCCTCCAAAAAGGGCTTGAAGGATATCATCTCATTGAGTCCTGGGGGTTCAGTGGCCCTGAGGAGATATATCCACCGTAGCTCCATTTGCAGGAGAACCTTGTTCCAGTCTCCTCCTCTGGAGCTAGGGTGGATCCTGTCAAGAATTAAAAATTTGATTTTTGGAAATTTCCCTGGATGAACAAGTCCTGCATGCCGACCAAGGGGCAGGTCCGGATCACAGGTCTTGATGCTTTTGATATGGCTGTTGGCCCGTTTGAAAAATTCCAACTTAGTCTTACCAACATAGAAGCAGCCGCACCCACAGAGGAATAAGTAGACCACTCCGTGGGTGCGGCAGTTGGCAAAGTGTTTGGGTCTGAAAATTTGACCATTTGGCAAAACTGGGTTTCTAGAGGTAAGCATGAAGCCACAATATCTACAGCTGCCGCACATATAAGTGCCCCTGTATTTGCATGGATCTGATCTCTGTTGGCTTTTAAATTCGCTCTGGACTAATTTGTCCTTTAGCGCCGGTACCTTTTTATAGGTAAAATGAGGGTACTCAGGGACGTGCCTACTTAGAGCCGGGTCCATTGTAAGCATATGCCAGTATTTGGTTACCACCTTCCTAAGCATTGGATGTTGCTCTGAATATGTTGTGATTATTCTAAGGATCGGGTCGTCCTGTTTATTTTCTTTTGGGGATAGTAATTTACTTCTGTCACTAGATATGGCTTTTTTGTAAGCTTTTTTTAGAATTGATTTTGTATATCCCCTAGCAAGGAGTCTGGTCCTCAAATCATCCGCTGCTTTGCAAAAGCTTTCCAGATCTGTGCAGTTGCGCCTAGCTCTCCGGTATTCTCCATATGGTATGGAGTGCACAAGAGATTGCGGGTGGAAGCTCGACGCATGGAGGATGGTGTTCCCAGCAGTGGGCTTTCCGGTAGAGACCACTGCGGAGAACACCATCCTCACCTCTGTATATCTCTACATCCAAAAATGTGATTTTGTCCTTACTTGAATTCATGGTGAGTGTTAAGTTGAAGTCATTTCTATTCAGTGAGTGAGGAGTTCAGAAGATCCCTGCCATATCAAGAAGACATCATCTATGTATCGTAACCACATCAGAATGTGGTCCGTATACATAGAAGTAGCCTCGTTAGTAAGAAAAGATTCCTCCCACTCCCCCAGATACAGATTGGCGTAGGATGGGGCACAACATGTGCCCATCGCTACGCCCTGTATCTGGAGGTAGTGGGAGCCATTGAATGTAAACACATTGTGATACAAAATATATTGTAGGACAGACAGGATGAATTCACCATATGCGTCGAGGCTGCGATTTGATGTTATTGCATGTTGTACAGCTGCTATCCCCCGGTCATGAGGGATAGAGCTGTACAAGGCCTCGACGTCTATGGTGACTAGTAGACAATCTTGTGAAACATATACATTCTCAATACGTTGCAGAAAATGTATAGTATCACGGACATGTGAGGGTAAGGTTGTCACAAGGGGTTTGAGAAAGGTATCAACCAACTTACTGGCGTTGTCGGAGATGGAACCTCGACCTGAAATAATTGGCCGCCCTGGTGGATCGGTGTCGTTTTTATGAATTTTAGGGAGCGAATAAAAAGTTGGAGTAATGGGGAAAGTTGTGCGGATGAATTCCCATGTATGCTTGGGGATCACATTGTTCAGATAAGCTGAATCAATTAATTGGTAGAATTCTTGTTGATATTTTGCAACAATATCAGCTGTAATTTTGCGATACCAGTACTGGTTTTTAAGAATTTTGTAACACATAGCTGTATATTGTGAATTATTCATAACAACAACATTTCCGCCCTTGTCGGCCTGTTTTATTGTAATTGAATGGTTTTGTGATAATTTTTTAATAGCTAACCTTTGATTCGCTGTAATATTAGGTGTTTTAGATGGCCGAATATTTATTTTTTCGACTTCTTTGGACACAAGCTTTACAAAAGCGGAAATGTTGGTATTAATAGAATTGGGAAATTTGTCTGATTTTTTCCTCAGGGACCCTGCCTTAGTGGTGGGATTTAGTTGTCTTGAGTCAACTCCCGCCAACAGTGATGGCAAGTCGACCCTATCAATAAGATCGTCGTTTTCCTCTAATAGGGATATGAGTGTATCTAGGATGGGATCTTTTTTGGTTTTGGATGTTTCGGAATCAGTTTCTTTGTCAAAAATGACCTTAAAGTTCAACTTTCGGGCAAAAAGATTAAGATCTTTAATTAAATCAAATTTATTAAAGGAGGTGCTCGGACAGAAACTAAGGCCTTTAGAAAGGACCTCAATTTCATCTTGAGATAATTTGTAATCGGAAAGATTGATTACTGATAGGTCAGCTTCCAAAGGTTCAGTGATGGAAGAAGTGAGAGGGTGTTCTAAGGTTGTGGTTGTGTCTGGTTGGTGGTTGGTGTGTAAATTGGGGCTCTTTGGTGAAGTAATTCTAAAAAAGTGGAGTTTTGAATGTCAGTGGTGGATATAACTGAAAGGGGGGTTTGAGATATATTGGATGTGAGTGTGTTAGTGAGGGAAGAAGTGACATCTAGTGGTGGCTGAATTGTGTTATCCAATTGGGGAGTCTGTGGTTGAAATAATGAAAGATTGGAAGTTGATTTTTGTTGGACATTAGATTTTTTGGTTGATTGCCTGATTGTGGTTTCCTCCTGGTATGCTCGTTTAACCCTTTCCTTTACTTTTTGTTTAATTGTGTTTTGTGGCATGCGTGGTGTATTTTTGGTGGAAAGGTGAGAGGTATTCGCCTGGTGTTGTCCATTGGGTGGCCCATTGTATAGTGATTTGTTGGTATTCCATTTGTATGCCTTCTTTTGCTCAAAGGCAATGATATCTCGATTAAATTTATTTTGTTTTTTAATCAAAATATTGCGATTAAAGATTTCTAAATGTAATTTCAATTGTTTTTCTTTCTCGTCAAAAAGTCTATGTGTCTTGTATTTCTGCATTTTATCGCATAACATGCCAATTTCTTTGTCTAATATTGCAGAACGGCGGGTGTATTCTCCCATTAAGAGTGTCATAAGGGTGGCTGAACAGTCACTCAGGGCTTGTTCCCAATTGGTTTTAAATTCCAGGCTTAAATCATCTAAGAGTGGAAAAAGTTGAACTCTAAGGCCTACTGGATTTGTTTTATTTTTTAGATAGTCCTGAAACGATTTTATATGCCAAAAATTGGCTGATTTTTTCTCAAGGACCTTGGACAGCTGGAAAAAGAGTGCGGATAAATCCGCATCTGTGTATTCTCTTTGTCCAAAGTCCTTGAGGTATTGGGACATAAGTCCCTCCCATTCGTCACCTGTGTAATTAGCCATGATGTATCAAATTAAACAGGGAATAAGGATGGGTCTATATTTCCAACTGTTAGTTAGGGGATTGACTCAAATCAATTACAAACTTGCAGATAAGTATCGGTGCATGCAAAACTAGGATATTATTCCATTCAATATTGTCTAGCAAAGAGCACAATTTATGGAAGTTGGTTCTTTAGAAATTGTCAGTGTCCTTTTATTACCCTTGTGCTTCCTATTTCTCTGATTTATACTGAAACTAATGGACCTGTGGTCACTGATTCCTAACTAAGTTGCCCCGTATTTCTATATCCGCGATCAGGTCTGTATTGTTAGTTATCAGTAGGTCAAGTAACGCATTGTTTCTTGTTGGTGCATTCACCATCTGACCCATAAAATTGTCCTGCAAGACATTTAGGAAATGCCGATGTCCGCCGGTCACTCGCGATTGTCGGTTACATCGGGAGAAAGGCAGGCGGCTAATGTAAACAAAGCTGCCTGTCTTTCTCCCCTGTGTAACAGCAGAGATCATACGGTCCTGCTATGTGGGACCGTAGATCTCTGCTGTTACATGAAAAGCCACATCCAATCACAGTTAGAAGCCCGCCCCTAGGGACACACTTAACCCCTCCTTCTCCAATAAAGTTAACCCCTTCACTGCCAGTGTCATTTTTACAGTAACAGTGCATATGTATAGCACTGATTACTGTAGTAATGTCACTGGTACCCCCAAAAGTGTCAAAAATATCAGTCAAGGGTCCGATCTGTCTGCCGCAATGTCGCAGTCCCACAAAAAAAAACGCAGATTGCCGCCATTACTCGTTAAAAAAAAAACTATAAAAAATGACAAAAATCTTTCCCTTAGTTAGTAAACGCAATAACTTTTGCGCAAAACCAATCAAAATACGCTTTTTGCCATTTTTTTTACCAAACATATGTAGCAGAAAACAAATTGGCCTTAAAAGTTGAAAAATTTTGATTTTTACATTTTTTGGGGGGAATTTCATATAAAAAAATGTGAAAAATATTGTTATTTTTGCAAAATTGTCGCTATTTTTTTTGTTTATAGCGCATTATCAAAAGATCGCACAGGTGATCAAATACCACCAAAAGAAAGCTCTGTTTGTGAGAAAAAAAAGGACATCAATTTCATTTGGGTACAACGTCGCACGACCGCGCAATTGTCCATTAAATTCACGCAGTGCCGAAAACGCAAAATAGGCCCTGGTCAGGAAGGGGGTAAAATCTTCCGGGACTTAAGTGGTTAAAAGCACCCTAACTTTTTGGCCATTTTCTCTCCCAGCCGAGCTGTACCCTCCCCATTTAGGTGCAGTCCATCCCTACTGAAGAGCCTGTAGCCAACTGAGTAGTTGGCCCAGCTCTACAGGAACCCAAACCCCATCTTTCTACACCAGCTCCTCAGCCACTTGTTAATTTACCTAATATCTGCCTCTCTGGCACGGCTTGAGCTACCGGTAGTATTTCTGAGAATACTACTTTGGAGGTCCTAGTCCTCAACTTAGCTCCTAAGTCCCTGAAATCCTTTTTTAGGATTCTCCATCTTCCTCTAACTTCGTCATTGTACCCACGTGTAGCATGACAGCTGGGTCCTCCCCAAACCCACCAAAAAATCTGTCCACCAGATCCACATTGACATGCAATGGCAAACTCAGCTAATATGTTAGAATTTGTTTTTTTTTTTACATTACTGAATGATGGGAGCAAGGGAAGGAAGAGGTATGATAGAGAGAGGGACAAAATTGACCAAAGATTGGCTTTAACACATTATGTTTCCTAGGAACTAAAAAATAACCTGATGAAATCTAAAATATGCGTATTTTAAAGAATGTGTTTATAATCTGAGTGAATTTGTTTGTGTAACGTTTTGTTACAAAAACAATTGCCATACTACCTAACATGAAGTCATATCATTAAGGACAAGCAGGTGCATTACTGTACAGCATTTGCATGAACTGTTTACATCTTCCCCTGTTTCCGCTGTCTATATTCCACACACATCATATTCTATTTCAATTCAAAGTTTGGAAGCGTACATGTCAAGGCTAAAAAATAGAATAGCCTCTCTCTGAAATGAAATAATTTTGTTGTTCAGTTTCGAACGATTTTGTAATTTCATGCTTGTGTATGATAATTTTATGCTGTCCTGCTCCACGTAACTCAGTTCTGCCAAACCCTGACAGGTGATAAATACAATCCTTTCCACCCTGCATGTGACGGACCTGGAGAGCGAAGAAAAAAAAAAGAAAGAAGAAAAGTGCAATTTTCGCTTCCGATCATCTGCCATTGCTGGAATAAGTGCAGACCTCTTCTTTCATCATTTCACACCTTCATTGAAGCACAAACCACCTTTACAATGCTATAAAATGGGAAGGTCATATGAAATATTTCAACATCAGCTGCACATGAACACATGTGGCAAAAATGTACTACTATGACAAAGGATTAAAATATTGTTGTTAATAATATTATTATCTCTTATGTATGGGAAATTGTATAATACCAGTATATATTATACTCTTAAGCAAAATAAAAGTGATAAAAATAATTACATACTGTACAGATATAAATATCAAGGGACTTTATTATGAGGTTATCTCGAAGTACCTGACTATCTTGCAATCCAGTACCATAAAGCATGCAGGAAATCTGAAGCTATCTGAACTAAATGATTATAGTTGGGGATTTATTAAATTCTATAAACAGTTAGGTTGTCCCTATCACAAAGAAAAAAAAAAAAAAGGAAAAAAACTACAGATGTAGTAAATTCAACTGTGGAGGCCCTGGTCTAGAATTCAAGAAAGATTATGACCATTTAACCACTTGCTGACCAGCCGCCACACATATACTATGGAAGGTCAGCTCTTTTGTGCGATACGACATACCTGTATGTCGTTTCATGCAATAGCCAGTGGGGAGCCAATCAGTGAGTCCAGATGCGATGTCTGCCAGCCACCCACAATCGCTCCCCATAGAGACAGAATGGCGGTCTGCCTATATAAACAAGGCAGACCGCAGTTCTGTCACAGATGACCTGCTATTCAGGAACACAGATCTCTATGTTCATCTAGTGAGTTCATTCCCCATGCGGTTAGTAAGCACTCCCTAGGGACACACTTAACCCTTTGATCGCCCCTGGTGTTGACCCCTTCCCGGCCAGTGTCATTAGTACAGTAACAGTGCATGTTTTTTTAGCACTGATAACTGTAGTAATGTCACTGGTCCCCTCAAAAGTGTCAGTTGGGTGTCCGATCTGTCTGCCCACTAAAAATCACTGATCCCCGCCATTACTAGTAAACAAATAAAGATGCCATAAATCTATCCCCTAGTTTGTAGATGCGATAACTTTTGCACAAAACAATCAATATACACTTATTAGGATTTCGTTTTACCAAAAATACTGTATGTGGCAGAATATATATTGACCCAAAATGATGAAAAAACATTTTTTTTTTTATTATTTATTTTATTGGCTGTGTTTTAGAGCAGAAAGTAAAAAAAATATTGTTTTATTTTCAGAACTGTCGTTCTTTTTTTGTTTTTAGCGCAAAAAAATAAAAACCCCAGAGGTGATCACATACCCCCAAAAGAAACCTCTATTTGTGGAAAAAAATAAGGACATCAATTTTATTAGGGTACAGAGTCGCACGACCGTTCAATTGTCAGGTAAAGTAACGCAGTGCTGTATCTCAAAAAATGGTCTGGTCATTAGGGGGTAAAACCTTCCAGTCCAGTGGTTAACATGCTCTGCAACCTAAAGGTCGACAGGTTATACTAAAAAGCAATTTGAAGATTCAGCTACATCATTCCAAATTATTCTTATGCATATTAAAGGTTTGAAAAGAGACTGAAAGGCATGTTTTGCTTTTAATAAAGTTTGTGAGCCTGTGAATTAAAAAAAAGAAAGGATTTGGACTAATACAATTGAATTGAGAGACTTTTGTGAGAAGCTGTTGCTGCTGACAGTGGACCCTGCATATGCTTGTTGCTTAATACTATTGGCTGACCAAGAACTATTAAACTTATGAGAGAACTCCAAAGAGCTGTTTCAGGGTGCTAACAGGGAGACGAATGCACTAAGACCTGACACATTTTCAATGTCCAACATAACCATGCTCACTTGTGCAGGAATGCGCGCATATGTATTGGAAAGGATGTCGAGACATGCTTGTGCATGCTGGTGCAGGCTGCGCACAATAGCTCCTAGTACCATATGTTCTTTAAAAGGATGCCAGATGCACACAGACATTGCTGATAAGTCTTCAGCTCTCTGTATCCCGTGTTCTCATGTGCTCAGTATTCTTGGATCTCCTGTTACTGACCTACTCTGCTTGCTTCTTGGACCTGTTTCCTGTGCAAATACTGTATGCATGACCACATTGGACATTGGCAAATATGCCAGGGTTTGTGCATTCTTCTTCCGTTTAGCACCCTGACACAGCTCTTAGGAGTTGTTTCACACATTTCAATAGTTCCTAGGTCAGCCAATTGTATTAAGCAACAAGCTGTTATCTCGGTTTGCCTTCACAGACTTACTCTTATTTGCTTCCTGTGTATGACCCTGGCTTGTTAATAACTACACTCCTATTATGTTCCTGCCTGATAACCATTACTGACCTTGGCTCCTGCTCCTGACTACGTTCCTGTATAACCCTACTGTTCTGGACCCATCTGCACATCCAGTGTGCCACTTGACCTAGCTGTCCTTCCAGGCTGGCCTGTCTCCAGGAGGTACCTCATCACTGCAGATCCATCCAGAAACAGTACAGTTGACAGCCTATGATTCTCTGGGCTCATCCATCCAGTTATTGGGCCCTTATAATATCTAGAAAAGGTGTCCACCATTCTTGGTTGGCCTCTCCCAACTGACATAAAAGGCATTTGTGGGCTTTGCAAACCTTTATCAGACATTCATAAGAGGTTTCACAACTATTATTGCCCTAATCACTTATTATTATATTTGATTTCAGTGGACTCAGGAAGCCTAGGTTGTGCCTTGCCCTATGTCCTGAAGGTTGCCACTGCAGAGGTCGCAACGGGAGCAGTTCTGTCACAACACCAAGGGCCCAAAGCATTGTTTCACCCAGTGGCTTTTATTTTTCTCGGAAGCTGAGTCAAGCCGAAAGGAATTATAATGTGGGTGATCTGGAACTATTTGCCATTAAAGCTGCATTGGAAGAATGGAGATATATGTTGGAGGGGGCAGCTCATCCTATTAGGATTTTGCTGACCACAAGAACTTGGAATACCGCAGGACTGCCAAACGCTTAAGACCTCCACAGACCTGGGGTGCCTTGTTCTTTTCTAGATTCAACTTCCATAATACCTACTGTCCATGGTCCAAGAATGGAAAGACTGATGCACTTTAACATATGTTCCTAGAGACCCCCGAGTTTGTATTTCCTAGAACCATTTTATCCTTTCAAAACTTTTGGCTACTACAACCTAATCTGTTGATGTCTATGAAGCAAGCTTCTCTCCAGTGCCCTGAATCTGAAGTCCACTCACTCAAGAGACAAGAGGGACTTATTTGGCACAATGACAAGATTTTTGCACCTCAGGAGATAAGTCTTAGGTCTTTCTATGATCTCCAGCTATCTGGGCATTTCAGATTGTGTAAAACAATGGAACTCATTCAACGGTCATTTTAGTGGAGTAAAGATTTTAAAGACCACTACCAGTTCCAGACCATCTTTGAAAAATGTTATCCATGGACTTTATAGTGGACATAGCTCCCTCAGAGGGGTTTACCTCCATTCTTGTAGTAGTAAATCAGTTGACCAAAATGCCCCATTTTCTGCCAATGATGGGTATGCCCTCAAACACGGAAACGGCACACACATTTGTCAGAAAAATAGTAAGACTACATAGTTTTCATAGTCATAGTCAGCATTGTCTCTGACAGAGGTGTGCAGTTAACTTCCAGGTCTTATAGGACTCTTTGCAAGTTTCTGAAAAATGAGGTCTGTCTATCCTCTGTCTACAATCCTCAAAGTAATGACCTGACATAAAGGACTAACCAGACCTTGGAACAATACCTTCAGTGTTTTTCTACATTTTCCCAAGATAATTGGGATCTCTGCTTTTTTTGTGCCTTATTTGCATACAATAATCCTGTTCATGCTGCCAGTAACCAATCTCCATTTTGGGCCAACTAGGTTTTTTATCTCTCCTTTTTTGCCAGACGTCATTCTGGAAGCAGCTGTGCCTACAGTCCTTTATAAGGATGGCAGATACACAAAGACATTGCTCATTAGTCTTCAGCTCTCTTTATCCCGGGTTCCCATATGCTCAGTATTCTTGGATATCCTGGTATCAACCTGGCTTGCTTCCTGAGCCTCTCTCCTGGCTCTGACTGGCTTTCCTTCATGGATTTGCTTTTATTTGCTCCTTGTGTATGACCCTGGCTTGTTCCCGACTACGCTCCTGTTATGCTCCTGCTTTATTCCCATTACTGACCTCAGCTCCTGTTCCTGACTAAGTCTCCTGTTTAGCTCTGCTGTTCCAGATCTGCCTGCACATTCAGTGTGCCACCTGACCCAGCTGCCATTCCAATATGGCTTGTCTCCAGGAGCTACCTTATCACCACAGATCCATCCGGCTTCAGTACTGTTGCCAACTGTACCCCTGCCCTGCACATCAGCCTCCCCCCTCCAGTTGGCCACCTCAGCTGCCTGGTTGATCCTGCCAGTAGAATATTCTTGTCCTAAAGATTAAGCTATGCACGTGTAAGTACACAGGCTGGTACAGTGAAACTGTGAATGGCTCAATAAATTAGTTTTCTTCTCTGGGCTCAGCATCCCCTGTCACCTCTCTCAGAGGTGCTGTACATTAAGCTACAATAGAGGCCCTCTTGGCACTTAGGCCTCAGACCAGGTATGTGAAAAGCTGATTGTGACCTGTATGCTGGACTTAGAATGCCACTCATAGCCAGGGATAACATTCCAAAGATCCTCAAGTGAAGGGGTGTGAGCTGTCAAGAGACCAATCTAAGGCGGTATGTGCATTAAATGAAAGGGGCACAGCTCTCCCAACAAGCCACCATAGTGAGGAAATCAAGTCATCTTCAGCCAGTAGGTCTCTGCCAATAGGCCACACACCTGATGCATTTTCCCTCAGCCCACTTGGGCTCAATCATAGGATTACAAAAGCTGATTGCTGAGAGAAGGCTTTACTGGGGTGGGCCAAGACAACAGGGTGTAATGTCAAGTTAAAATAAGGGGAAAAGGTAACTGCGGTGGGTGGAGAAAGTATGTCAGGGAGCTCAGTATAGGTGATCTTCTAATCTAAAAAATAATAGTGCGCTGTTCCCAAACAATTTTGTGAACAATAATAACTAATTGTTATAACATAAATTGAAACCAACAGCTGAATCAAACAAAGTGCAGATGAGCTGACTAATGCAAGCTGAATGCATGCTTCAAACTCTAATTATAATTGGAAGCCGCAAAGTACACAAATCAATATATAAAACCTAGTTACATTAATATGAAAATGTGCATAAATGAAATAATCAAAATCTCAGTGCATTATACGTAAAAACCATATATCAAGTCCACAGCTTTGTGAAAGTGCACATTTCAGATAAAATGGTGCATAGATGTTGAATATTCCACTACGTGTTCACCAGTTCTCAAAGGTTAAGAAAAAGGAGCGCCTTTAACCAAATAAATTGGCCACTTACCAGACACAATGGATCCCTATTACAGAGATCAAAGCCGCTTAGGAGGAAGTAACCACGGATGCAGGTAATTCCAAAACCGAATCTCCAAAACCTTGCAGGGATAGGCTCCATTTATCCAGAGATCTTATATGAAACAGGGAGAAGCCTCATAGTGTAGTACACACTATAGGAAAATCGGGTGAACATTTTCATCTAAAGAATTTTCGTACGATTTTTGTATAGTGTGTACATAACTTTCTATAGCCAATTCTGAATATTCGTACAAAAATTCTCGAAGGGACAAACTCCAAAATTTTTCTCGTACGGAAAAAAAACTAATGATTTTCGTTTAATGTGTACCATTTTTGTACGATTTTTGTACATGAAAAATCAGAAAAGACAAACTGCGCATGATCAGGAACAATAAACAACAAAAAAAAATGTTCCGATGACGTCACATGTACTCTACGGCCCAACGTGTTTCCACACAGCTGTCGTCTACTGGGGTTGGAGGAACCTGCAGTGCCATTTCCCCTTGGCAGATCAACTGATTTGGTTGTGAAGTAAGTAGTTAGCAAGCTTGTCTTAGCTATGTTTTGGGTTTTGTCTTGTACCAGTCAGTCATGGACAGTGAGTTAGAAGAGTTAGTAGGATCAGTGAGCAGGCCCGGGTCCAGAGGTCTAATTGGGTTAGGCAGCAGCTGGTGGAGGTGTCCACAACCTCTGCCCATACATCTAGACCCAAAATAAATCTTTTACCTCAACCTGGGCTCCAGTAAGAAGGGGTTATGGCTAGACTTGACGCAGAGTTGCCCATCAGGTGGAGGGATCATCAATGGCTGGCTGTTCTAAAAATAACAGAATTTGAATGTGCCTCCATTCAGAAGCAGGAGCAGAGATAGCATGAGAGTGTCTCTCTCTCTCCTCTAAGATGCACCAGTTGTGCCCATTCTTTTTGGGAGTGTGGCTCCCTGTTGCTCCCTGTGGTGGGTTAAGCTAGCCAGATAATTGGCAACCTGCCCTTCCATCTGACTATCGGGAACTTGGTTGTTGGTGAGCTCTGCTCTCTGTAGTCCTTTGTTGAGGCCACTGATTTGTGCTACTGTCGCTCATATCTTTCCTCTGTCCTGCTATACATCGGTTTCTGTTTATTTGGTTCTCCTGCCCTCCTTACTTGCTTTTCCTGTTTTGCAGACTTTTTTCTCCTGCTCTGACACCTGGTACTAGCATACCTGACCTATTGATTTGTTTACGTGTAGTCACGTTCACACCCGTAATTGATCTATTTCACTTTAAAGAATTTGAGTCAATATTCTATCTGCATGTTGTAGCTTTCAGATTGCTGTTTATAGGGTGTGCTTCTTTCTGACCCTGTTTTTATTACCGTATTTTCCGGCATATAAGATGACTTTTTAACCCAGGAATATCTATAGGGAGGATGCTGAAACTTTCGGAGCCGACTGAACTATGCGGTGGGGGGGGGTGCTCAAAAACGGCCGTGGTATGCCTCCTTGGATTTGCTCTCCCTACCTGCCCAACCCTCCCTGTCTCAGAGACTATGGTATGCCTGGGGTATGGAAAAAGAGAGAGAGAGAGGCGATGTGACAAGAAAAACATGCCTCTTTCACCCGTCTGGCCCGCCCTTGTATCCTATTACCGTACCTCCTTCTCTGCGTCTCTCTCCTGAGGACTGCAGTAAAGCGGTGCAGGCGAGCATGTGCGAGATTTGAGAGGCAGAGAAGAAGGTACAGTAATAGGATACAATGGGGGGCCAGACCGGTGAAAGAGGCATGTTTTTCTGGTCACATTGCCGCGCTCTCTCTCTCTATCTCTTTTCTTCATACCCCGGGCATACGGTATTTTTAATCATAGATAGCATCTAGGTGCTGGATCACACTAAATAAACGTGGAAGGTCTGGTTGTTTACAGGAAGCAAAAACATCTTTGCGTTACAGACAGGATGCTGAATTGGTTATGAAAACTGAAAATTCAAGTGACACAGTATCGTCTATGTCAAACATGCATTCAAAAATTAAAAAACACTGTCACTGAGATCAGTGGCCATTTTTTATTTTGTTTCCTGAGTTAAAACTTGTCCATTATATTATCCTCTAACTATTGGGTCATGGATTACCATATTGAAATCAAATGTGATGTTTTTTTAAATTTTTATTTGGTGTGTGTTGGAATAAGGGTAGTATATCCCAAACTCTATATTTTAACTGGAAAAATTGGGGGTCGTCTTATACGCCCAGTCGTCTTATACGCCGGAAACAACGGTAGTTGTAGGTTTATCAAAACATAGTATAAGCAGTAGTAGTACATAAAAACGTTTTTCTAGTTCACCTTTAGATTTATCCAAGAAACCAAAAAGAAAGTGGTTTACATCACTAACAGGGTATACATCAACATATTTGTTGGATACTAATGACCTGATCAACATCATAAATTTCAAATAACTTTTTATTAGTTCTAGGAAAAAAAACATACCATTATTGCAATTCTGTGCACTATACTATACCAAAAAATTCTGAGTCATCAAAATCCCATTTTAACTTCTTGATAGTTGCTGTGGATGAGATAAGAAATGGCCTGAATACAAATTTGCAGGATATACATTTGTCTCTAACCAATTAATTTTAAGAGAATTTGTGGTCAGTATACATTCTATTGCATGTTTGTGTGCTCCCCTGTGCTCAGGTCTTCACTTAAAGCTGTTGTAAACTGTCACATGACTGGCCTCAGATGATCCTCCTAAATAATTTGTACTTGTTTATCTGCAGTCTTCTGTTCTCTACATCAAAGTCCAAAATGTATAAAGTGTGTCTGAGGGTTTATAAAAAAAGGGGTAAGGAGCTGAAGTTATACTCTGTAGAGCTCAGTGTGGAGAGTTTTGAGAGCTCATTAGAAGGAAGAGACACCCCCCCCACCATACAGCACACAGGAATAGAGGTGAGGCTGTCAATTTGCTGGAGGTCTTTCTCCTGTCACCATTTTCTCTAGGGGGGTGGGTGCTTTGGGGCAGGGAGGGGCTCTGCCCCCCCACCCCAAAGCATATTTCCCCCATGTTGATGGGGTCAGGGGTCTCTTTCCGAAAACCGTGGGCAGTGGTTGTGGGGGTCTGCGGGGGGAGGCTTATTGAAATCTGGAAGCCCCCTTTAACAAGAGGGCCCCCTGATCCCACCCCCCCATGTGAATGGATATCGGGTACATTGTACCCCTACCCATTCACCAAAAAAGTGTACAAAAAAAAAGACAAAAGCTAGTTTTGGACAAGTTCTTTATTAAAAAATAAAAATAAAAAAATAGTGTCCCCCGATGATCAGTCGCCCGCCCGCAACCGAAAAATAGAAAAAGAAAAAAAAATAAGCTCCTGCCTCTTCCGACGCTTCTCGCACCAATGAGATGTTTGCGTTTGACAGCTCTTTTATGGGGATCTGATGTCATGAGCCACCCCATAATGCACTGCTTAGGTGCAGTGAATAAATTACATGATTTCATGTAATTTATTCACTGCAACTGGGCAGTGCATTATGGGGCGGCTCGTGACGTCAGATCCCTATTAAAGAGCTGTCAAACTCAAGCAGCTCATTAGCGCAGGAAGCGTCCGAAAAGGCAGGAGCTTCTTTTTTTTTTTTTTCTATTTTTCAGTTTCGGGCAGGCGTCTGATCATCGGGGGACACTATTTTTTATTTTGTTATTTTTTTAAAAAAGTACTTTTAAGGACACTGTTTTTTTATATTTTAATAAAGGACTTGTCTGGCTTTTGTCTTTATTTTTTTTGGTACACTTTTTTGATGAATGGGTAGGGGTACGATGTACCCGATATCCATTCACATAGGGGGGCTGGGATCTGGGGGCCCTCTTGTTAAAGGGGACTTCCAGGTTCCGATAAGCCTCCCCCCGCAGACCCCCACAACCACAGCCCACGGTTGTCGAAAAGAGACCCCTGTCCCCATCAACATGGGGGCAATGTGGTGGGTAGGAAAGTGCGCTGATTCAATATAGGGTGTGCTGCTACCTTAGAGTGTATGTTGTAGAATAGGTAAAGAAATCAGGTGCGCTGCCCTAGTGCATATGTGCAACATACAAAATGATGTAAACAAATAAACCAAAAATGCAATAATAATGCAAAAAAATGAAAACGTATGCAAATCGTGTAAAACAAAAAATGTCCAGAAGGTGACTAGTGATACACCAATGTGCAATAAACGTCCATATTATAAGTCCATAAATAAAGTGCAAAAAATGGTGACAAAAACTTCCAGCTTGGGGAAAGGTGAACTGTGATTGGAAGGTGCAAAGTCCCACCACCAGCTTGGCCTCTTACCAGAAGTTAAACGTTAAGGGCATATATGAATATGACCGCTCCAAAGGTCATGCAGCCAGGTAGAAAAGTTCCCAGAAATACAGAAGGCACTCTGACACACTCGTGCTCCCTAGACTCTTACCGGACAAAAGCCAAACAAGAAGCCTGGTTCTATGGTGATGAGTGGTCCTGCCGGGGGTTACTGGACTCTAGGATGGCTGATGTAGTTGCTTGTGTCCAAGAGGAACAGACCCAGTCAGAAAGCCTTACGAAAGAAGATCCTGCCAAAGGTGGCTAGACTCTGATTGGCTGCTGTAACTCCTTAGTCTGGTCGACCTCAATAATAGGGGACACAACAGAGGGGACCGCAATGGTGCATTACCAACAGTAGATTTTTATTAAAACAAATGGTTGCACTTACAGTTGTGAAGACAATAATAGCGAGTTCCCTCACGGAGGAGCTGTATGGCGGGGTCCGCCTGCAGTGCGGACCGCTGCCTGGTCTAGATGTGATGACGCGGCGCCTCCTCTCTGACGCGTTTCTCCCGATAGGGCATCCACTTAGATAGGAGGTAGAGCCAGCGCCATCACTACCGCCATTATATATGCCCTGTAGCAAGTACTTCCGGGGTTCGGGACCCTCCCCTTCTTACCTGTAGACTGGCCACTTATCATACTCTTTAATAGCAAAGTCCAAATCAACCAAAAGGGGATAAGGGGACTCTTGGGCATCACCAAATATTGTTATGATGTGTGGTTACAGTCTGGAAGGTCGGGATGTCCACCGGAAGTACTTGCTTTGTTTACTTCCTGTCGCCTCATATCTATGATGCTGCTTCCTGTGCTGATGACAAGGGCATTTCCTGTGTAAGCAGGAAATGATGCTGCTTCCTGTGCTGATGACAAGGGCATTTCCTGTGTAAGCAGAGTATGTATTCCTCTCCCCCACAGGCATAACAGCCAATAGGAAGAGGAAGCGGACGATCTCCACCTACTACTTAATATACAGAATATTGTTATGCCGCATATCTTCTACAAACTTTCATATCATTGCAGCGAAATAGATAGGAGCCTTGAGGAACATTGAAAAAACATTAAAAACATACAAACTTTTAATTCCATTGAATTGACCGGGCTACTTAACCCTTTCTAGTGTATGATGGTGTATAATGCTTTTATAAAAAATCATAAAAAAGCTGTGGGGTAACTACTAAGCTTCCCGCCAGCTTGGGTGTATTAAAACACGAAATTCTGAAAGAAAAATGAATAAAAATTCCTACCAAAAGTGGAATTGGAATTAAAATAGTATACTCAAAAAATAAAATAAAATCAAAATTAAAAAGGAGGAAAAAGTTTTTTGGTTTGAATTTCTTCAAAACTAGCTATTAGAATGTGGAAGAAGATCCTAGTCACAAATGTTGTAGCTCCATGCAGAGACCCACACACTTCTAACTAATAGAGGAAACATGAAGGAAATGGGTCAAATTTCCAGTAAAGGGAGCATGGGACATAAATGTCAGCTGTTATTAATAAACGCATTTATGTCCCATTCAATGTTGTGTCCTAGGGGCTTGTAACTTCTGAGCTCATAGATCCAGAAGGTTTCCCTTCTGGAAATTGCTCTTTTCATATTACTTGGCATTTTAAGTAAAAAGGAGAAAGAACACCTAATACCTCTTGCACCTCGAATTCCTACCATATACTACCTACCAAAGGTCCACAAGAGCCTCATAAAGCCACCGGGGAGACCGATAGTTAGTGGCATTGACTCGGTTACATCCCGGATAGGGAAGTATGTGGACCATTTCCTCCAGCCGTTAGTTCAGGAGACACCGGCGTTCCTGAAGGATACCACTCAGTGTATCCAAGAGATCACTGAACTCCAAGTTCCAGGGAATGTGATAATGGTCACAGCCGACGTGGCCTCATTATATACCGTTATTCCCCATGAGTTAGGCTACGAGGCTGTCAGCACCTTTTTAGACCAAGATTATCACATCCCGTTAAATCAGAAGAAATTCATTTTAGAACTTCTCCAATTTGGTATGGAACACAACTATTTTTACCATAATCAACAATTTTACCTACAGCGGACTGGCGTGGCTATGGGGGCCAAATTTGCCCCCAGCCTCGCCAACCTGTTTATGGCTCTATGGGAAAATAGGAACATCTTCGCGGAGAAAACTAACGAGCTAGTGATGTGGTGGCGTTACATTGACGACGCCCTAATCATATGGAAAGGAGAGGAAGCAAGCTTACACCAGTTCATGGGGAAGCTAAATTGCAACAACTGGGGTATACGTTTCTCCTACCAATGGAGTACCACCTCTATAAGCTACCTTGACCTTGTGATATGGAGGAAAGGAGAAAGATTCATTACCAGCTCATACCAAAAACCGACAGACCGAAATGGCTTCATCTCCATCGACAGTTGCCATCACCCCATGTGGTTAAAATCTGTGCCCAAAGGGCAATTCAGGAGAATTAGACGCAACTGTACGGAAGATGAAGACTTCAAAACACAAGCTCAGCTTTTGAAGAATCCGTTTATTGAGAAGGGATATGACCGGAATGAATTAGAAGGAGAGATACGTGAAATTGCAACTCTCAAACAATCCGAATTATCTGTCCCTAGGGAGAAAGATAAATCAAAAGATGCTATGGGAAAATTTGAGTTTGCCTTCACAACTCAATTCTCCAGCCACTATCGATGGCTGAATCACATATTTCGGAAGCACTGGGGAATCTTACAACAAGATCCGTTATTGGGTCCTTCGCTTCCATCCAAACCAACAATGATCTACCGAAAGGCTAAGAACCTAAAACAAATTATAGCTAGGAATCCCGTTGAAAAACCTGCAACTCCTAAATTTTTCCCTAACCTTCAAGGATACTTCCCGTGCCGGAGGTGTAATATCTGTCTAAATGCTACTACCATTAAGACCAAGCAATTTACCTCTACCACCACAGGAAAGAGCTACCCCATTAGGGATTTTATCACCTGTCACACCAAAGGGGTAGTGTATCTGGTCACCTGTGAATGTGGGAAGCAATATGTGGGGAGGACGATTAGGACTGCCAACATCCGAATAGGCGAACATCTGGCCAATATTCGGAAAGGTTTCCCTGGTCACAGTCTTTCGAAACATTTTGCCACCCACCACCATAAAAATCCGGGCAAACTGAAGATTATTGTAATCGAGAAGTATCAACCCCACTGGCGGGGGAGTAATATGAAAAGAGCAATTTCCAGAAGGGAAACCTTCTGGATCTATGAGCTCAGAAGTTACAAGCCCCTAGGACACAACATTGAATGGGACATAAATGCGTTTATTAATAACAGCTGACATTTATGTCCCATGCTCCCTTTACTGGAAATTTGACCCATTTCCTTCATGTTTCCTCTATTAGTTAGAAGTGTGTGGGTCTCTGCATGGAGCTACAACATTTGTGACTAGGATCTTCTTCCACATTCTAATAGCTAGTTTTGAAGAAATTCAAACCAAAAAACTTTTTCCTCCTTTTTAATTTTGATTTTATTTTATTTTTTGAGTATACTATTTTAATTCCAATTCCACTTTTGGTAGGAATTTTTATTCATTTTTCTTTCAGAATTTCGTGTTTTAATACACCCAAGCTGGCGGGAAGCTTAGTAGTTACCCCACAGCTTTTGTATGATTTTTTATAAAAGCATTATACACCATCATACACTAGAAAGGGTTAAGTAGCCCGGTCAATTCAATGGAATTAAAAGTTTGTATGTTTTTAATGTTTTTTCAATGTTCCTCAAGGCTCCTATCTATTTCGCTGCAATGATATGAAAGTTTGTAGAAGATATGCGGCATAACAATATTCTGTATATTAAGTAGTAGGTGGAGATCGTCCGCTTCCTCTTCCTATTGGCTGTTATGCCTGTGGGGGAGAGGAATACATACTCTGCTTACACAGGAAATGCCCTTGTCATCAGCACAGGAAGCAGCATCATTTCCTGCTTACACAGGAAATGCCCTTGTCATCAGCACAGGAAGCAGCATCATAGATATGAGGCGACAGGAAGTAAACAAAGCAAGTACTTCCGGTGGACATCCCGACCTTCCAGACTGTAACCACACATCATAACAATATTTGGTGATGCCCAAGAGTCCCCTTATCCCCTTTTGGTTGATTTGGACTTTGCTATTAAAGAGTATGATAAGTGGCCAGTCTACAGGTAAGAAGGGGAGGGTCCCGAACCCCGGAAGTACTTGCTACAGGGCATATATAATGGCGGTAGTGATGGCGCTGGCTCTACCTCCTATCTAAGTGGATGCCCTATCGGGAGAAACGCGTCAGAGAGGAGGCGCCGCGTCATCACATCTAGACCAGGCAGCGGTCCGCACTGCAGGCGGACCCCGCCATACAGCTCCTCCGTGAGGGAACTCGCTATTATTGTCTTCACAACTGTAAGTGCAACCATTTGTTTTAATAAAAATCTACTGTTGGTAATGCACCATTGCGGTCCCCTCTGTTGTGTCCCCTATTATTGAGGTCGACCAGACTAAGGAGTTACAGCAGCCAATCAGAGTCTAGCCACCTTTGGCAGGATCTTCTTTCGTCAGGCTTTCTGACTGGGTCTGTTCCTCTTGGACACAAGCAACTACATCAGCCATCCTAGAGTCCAGTAACCCCCGGCAGGACCACTCATCACCATAGAACCAGGCTTCTTGTTTGGCTTTTGTCCGGTAAGAGTCTAGGGAGCACGAGTGTGTCAGAGTGCCTTCTGTATTTCTGGGAACTTTTCTACCTGGCTGCATGACCTTTGGAGCGGTCATATTCATATATGCCCTTAACGTTTAACTTCTGGTAAGAGGCCAAGCTGGTGGTGGGACTTTGCACCTTCCAATCACAGTTCACCTTTCCCCAAGCTGGAAGTTTTTGTCACCATTTTTTGCACTTTATTTATGGACTTATAATATGGACGTTTATTGCACATTGGTGTATCACTAGTCACCTTCTGGACATTTTTTGTTTTACACGATTTGCATACATTTTCATTTTTTTGCATTATTATTGCATTTTTGGTTTATTTGTTTACATCATTTTGTATGTTGCACATATGCACTAGGGCAGCGCACCTGATTTCTTTACCTATTCTACAACATACACTCTAAGGTAGCAGCACACCCTATATTGAATCAGCGCACTTTCCTACCCACCACATTCTTTTTTAATTTTTTCAAAGTGCAGCAGATTCCACTACCATGGACATCTTTGAATATCATAGCACCAGAAAATTAACGGTGGAGGATGTGTTTGTGAAAACCATCACTGACCCCACTGATCTCAGAGGCATTTTTATGCGCCTCAAAAACATCATGGTATCTGAACTTCATGCATCCTGGGACATCGTCTTCCTGGAGAAATACGTCCAGGAGAAGATGGTCCCAAGGAGCTTGAGGTGGAACATCAATCCTGACCAGGGAGAACCTGAGATCCAAGAATGGTTCCAATTTTTCAACGGAGCTGGGATGAGTCTTTTAAATTTTTTAATTGACAAGAGGAGGAAAAAAGTTATTAGGCTAAATAAAGAGATTCTAGAGATCAAAGAGAAACTAACTCCCTTTATGCAAGAGGAAGCATATAAGGTTTACAATCAAGAGTTAAGAGAAATTCTCGCTATGGAAGAAGAAGAACAGAAAATTAAAAAGAGGAAAAAATATTTCCGGGACCTGGAAGACTATAATACGTCTAAAGTCTTCAAATGGGAACTTAATTTAGTATCCGAAACTCCAACTGAAGGAGCTGTTACCAACCCTTCAGAAATGGAAGTGGCGGAAGAAAGGTCAAGACAAATCAGCATTGCTGAACCAGTCGCAAGCACCAGTGGGAATCTTACTTTAGGGACTTCCCTAAAGAGGGATACAGAGCGGAAAGGTCCCAGTAACAATATCAAGAAATTTAAACCCCTGAGAGAACAGCCATCTGGACATCAGCCCAAAATGAAGTCCAGAAAAGATGAAAGTAGGAATAGGTATGAGAATGCCGCATACGAACACCCTAGGGGAGAAAGAAGGAGAAGGGAGTCAGACTATGAAGGATACTATAGAAGATCCAGGTCCAGATCTCCAAGAAGAGGTCCCAGGGAGCATTCTGATTATTACCCAGCAACCCCTCAAACCCCGAGGAATTTTTACCCTCCTGTGGAAAATAGGTATGAGTCTCTTAGGGACAACCAAGATGAGGAGGAGGAATGGATAAATGAGTACCCAGAGCAATCGCAAACCCCCATCAGCACCAAACCGCGGGGTTTTTTAGGCCGGGGCTCTGCCAAAGCCAAAAGAAAAAAACGACCAGGGGCTGCAGGGGAGGAACGTCCAAGAAAAAAGAACAAATAGAGGCAGGAGGCATCTTCAATCTGAGTGGGATTGACCTTACCAGCTCAGAAAAACAGACTCTGGGGAAAGGATTGAAATTTGCCCCCAAAAAATCCTTAAACAAGTTCGAGACGTTTTTGGACGTGCACAAATATATTAGAAAACTCAACATCAAACGTCATTTCCTCGACAAGGCCCACGAGAGAAACTATGTTTCTTACAAACAGCCTACATGTATACCTACTAATCTGAGGAATGCTTCCCTCTTTAACCCCCCTGGGAAATCCAGCCACCATATCAAGATCTTCAGAGATGTTATTCTCAAGGAGTTGGAACAAAAAGATGCTTCCATTAAACCACAAAAAGATCTATGGAATGGTATTAAAGCTCTATGTGATAAAAAGGATTTGGTGATCCGCCCAGCGGACAAAGGCGGGGGTACAGTCCTATTAAAGAAAGAGGACTACATGGAGGAAATGGACAATTTGTTGTCTGATAGAAGGACGTATGAAATCCTAAAGAAGGACCCTACCTGGAGCTATAAAAAGCAGTTAGAACTAGTGTTGAGCGAACACGGACTGTATTATTCGTGTTCGTACCGAATAATTGGATTTTTTGTACCCGAACACGGACACGGACACTTTACTGTATGTTCGGGTAAAAATCCGTGTTCGGTCGTTTTATTTCCGGGTTTTGCATGCTTTGGCGCTCTTTTCATGGCGGGCTTTCAACAGCCAATCAACAATCGTTTAACTGGTGTGCCTTAAGCCATCCCAGCCATGCCTGCAAATGTCTCAGTAGCTGTGATTGGCCGTCTGAAGCATGTGACCAAGTCTTTATAAGTTCGAGGCAGCCGCAGCGGCGTCATTATGCTGCTTAGATTAAGGGACAGAGCACACATCAACGTGCTGGCTGCTGATTAGGGAAAGATAGGCAGGAAAAAACCATTTGTGTCCGGATAGAATTGAGGGACAGGTCGGAGTGTTTAGGCAGGGCGAGTTGTAGGCATTTTAGGGATAGAGTCTGCTGAATTATAGGGTCAGTGTCTTCTACAAACTACAATCGATATTGCTGTGTGGGGGGTGGGGTCTGCACTCAATCCTGATCTACGATCTCTTCTCAATCCTGTTAGGGACAGAGTCTGCTGAATTTTAGGGAAACTGTGTTCTACAAACTACAATCGATATTGCTGTGTGGTGTGGGATTGGAGATAGGCAGGTGTCAGTGATCCACATCCATTTTTCTGTGTGTGAGCTGCAGTGAACACAATCTTTTTGGGCTGCAGTGAACACAATCTTTTTGGGCTGCAGTGAACACAATCTTTTTGGGCTGCAGTGAACACAATCTTTTTGGGCTGCAGTGAACACAATCTTTTTGGGGTGCAGTGAACAAAATCTTTTTGGGGTGCAGTGAACACAATCCTTTTTGGTGTGCAGTGAACACAATCTTTGTGGGGTGCAGTGAACAAAATCCTTTGTGGGGTGCAGTGAACACAATCTTTTTGGGGTGCAGTGAACAAAATCCTTTTTGGGGTGCAGTGAACAACATCCTTTTTGGGGTGCAGTGAACACAATCTTTTTGGGGTGCAGTGAACAAAATCCTTTGTGGGGTGCAGTGAACACAATCTTTTTGGGGTGCAGTGAACACAATCTTTTTGGGGTGGAGTGAACAACATCCTTTTTGGGGTGCAGTGAACAAAATCCTTTTTGGGGTGCAGTGAACAAAATCATTTTTGGGGTGCAGTGAACACAATCTTTTTGGGGTGCAGTGAACACAATCTTTGTGGGGTGCAGTGAACACAATCTTTTTGGGGTGGAGTGAACAACATCCTTTTTGGGGTGCAGTGAACAACATCCTTTTTGGGGTGCAGTGAACACAATCATTTTGGGGTGCAGTGAACACAATCTTTGTGGGGTACAGTGAACAGAATCTTTGTGGGGTGCAGTGAACACAATCTTTGGGGGGTACAGTGAACACAATCTTTGTGAGGTGCAGTGAACACAATCTTTGTGGGGTGCAGTGAACACAATCATTGTGGGGTGCAGTGAACTCAATCTTTGTGGGGTACAGTGAACACAATCTCATACTTCTGAAGGTTTGAGGGTGCTGCCTGTTCCATACTCCCCCTACTCCTCATCTAGCCTTTTAGGGGTACAAACAATAGTAATTGGGGCCTAGTGTGGTTGCGTACGTGTGATATACATACACTTTTTTGGGATCATATTTTCTATTCCGCTATTTAATCAAAAACCTTTGGGGATCAGTTAAATTGGGGGATAGTCTGTGTTGGTACGTGTGAGAGAGATCCACCTTTCCAAGTTGTTGGGGTTCATCTCATACTTCTGAAGGTTTGAGGGTGCTGCCTGTTCCATACTCCCCCTACTCCTAGCCTTTTAGGGGTACAAACAATAGTAATTGGGGCCTAGTGTGGTTGTGTACGTGTGATATACATACACTTTTTTGGGATCATATTTTCTATTCCGCTATTTAATCAAAAACCTTTGGGGATCAGTTAAATTGGGGGATAGTCTGTGTTGGTACGTGTGAGAGAGATCCACCTTTCCAAGTTGTTGGGGTTCATCTCATACTTCTGAAGGTTTGAGGGTGCTACCTGTTCCATACTCCCCCTACTCCTAGCCTTTTAGGGGTACAAACAATAGTAATTGGGGCCTAGTGTGGTTGTGTACGTGTGATATACATACACTTTTTTGGGATCATATTTTCTATTCCGCTATTTAATCAAAAACCTTTGGGGATCAGTTAAATTGGGGGATAGTCTGTGTTGGTACGTGTGAGAGAGATCCACCTTTCCAAGTTGTTGGGGTTCATCTCATACTTCTGAAGGTTTGAGGGTGCTGCCTGTTCCATACTCCCCCTACTCCTAGCCTTTTAGGGGTACAAACAATAGTAATTGGGGCCTAGTGTGGTTGTGTACGTGTGATATACATACACTTTTTTGGGATCATATTTTCTATTCCGCTATTTAATCAAAAACCTTTGGGGATCAGTTAAATTGGGGGATAGTCTGTGTTGGTACGTGTGAGAGAGATCCACCTTTCCAAGTTGTTGGGGTTCATCTCATACTTCTGAAGGTTTGAGGGTGCTGCCTGTTCCATACTCCCCCTACTCCTCATCTAGCCTTTTAGGGGTACAAACAATAGTAATTGGGGCCTAGTGTGGTTGTGTACGTGCGAGATACATACACTTTTTTTGATCATATTTCCTATTCCGCTATTCAATAAAAACCTTTGAGGATCAATTGAATTGCGGGATAGTCTGTGTCGGTACGTGTGAGAGAGATCCACCTTTCCAAGTTGTTGGGGTTCATCTCATACTTCTGAAGGTTTGAGGGTGCTGCCTGTTCCATACTCCCCCTACTCCTCATCTAGCCTTTTAGGGGTACAAACAATAGTAATTGGGGCCTAGTGTGGTTGTGTACGTGTGATATACATACACTTTTTTTGGATCATATTTTCTATTCCGCTATTTAATCAAAAACCTTTGGGGATCAGTTAAATTGGGGGATAGTCTGTGTTGGTACGTGTGAGAGAGATCCACCTTTCCAAGTTGTTGGGGTTCATCTCATACTTCTGAAGGTTTGAGGGTGCTGCCTGTTCCATACCCCCCCTACTCCTCATCTAGCCTTTTAGGGGTACAAACAATAGTAATTGGGGCCTAGTGTGGTTGTGTACGTGCGAGATACATACACTTTTTTTGATCATATTTCCTATTCCGCTATTCAATAAAAACCTTTGAGGATCAATTGAATTGCGGGATAGTCTGTGTCGGTACGTGTGAGAGAGATCCACCTTTCCAAGTTGTTGGGGTTCATCTCATACTTCTGAAGGTTTGAGGGTGCTGCCTGTTCCATACTCCCCCTACTCCTCATCTAGCCTTTTAGGGGTACAAACAATAGTAATTGGGGCCTAGTGTGGTTGTGTACGTGCGAGATACATACACTTTTTTTGATCATATTTCCTATTCCGCTATTCAATAAAAACCTTTGAGGATCAATTGAATTGCGGGATAGTCTGTGTCGGTACGTGTGAGAGAGATCCACCTTTCCAAGTTGTTGGGGTTCATCTCATACTTCTGAAGGTTTGAGGGTGCTGCCTGTTCCATACTCCCCCTACTCCTCATCTAGCCTTTTAGGGGTACAAACAATAGTAATTGGGGCCTAGTGTGGTTGTGTACGTGCGAGATACATACACTTTTTTTGATCATATTTCCTATTCCGCTATTCAATAAAAACCTTTGAGGATCAATTGAATTGCGGGATAGTCTGTGTCGGTACGTGTGAGAGAGATCCACCTTTCCAAGTTGTTGGGGTTCATCTCATACTTCTGAAGGTTTGAGGGTGCTGCCTGTTCCATACTCCCCCTACTCCTCATCTAGCCTTTTAGGGGTACAAACAATAGTAATTGGGGCCTAGTGTGGTTGTGTACGTGTGATATACATACACTTTTTTTGGATCATATTTTCTATTCCGCTATTTAATCAAAAACCTTTGGGGATCAGTTAAATTGGGGGATAGTCTGTGTTGGTACGTGTGAGAGAGATCCACCTTTCCAAGTTGTTGGGGTTCATCTCATACTTCTGAAGGTTTGAGGGTGCTGCCTGTTCCATACCCCCCCTACTCCTCATCTAGCCTTTTAGGGGTACAAACAATAGTAATTGGGGCCTAGTGTGGTTGTGTACGTGCGAGATACATACACTTTTTTTGATCATATTTCCTATTCCGCTATTCAATAAAAACCTTTGAGGATCAATTGAATTGCGGGATAGTCTGTGTCGGTACGTGTGAGAGAGATCCACCTTTCCAAGTTGTTGGGGTTCATCTCATACTTCTGAAGGTTTGAGGGTGCTGCCTGTTCCATACTCCCCCTACTCCTCATCTAGCCTTTTAGGGGTACAAACAATAGTAATTGGGGCCTAGTGTGGTTGTGTACGTGTGATATACATACACTTTTTTTGGATCATATTTTCTATTCCGCTATTCAATAAAAACCTTTCTAGGGCAAGATCTTAAATTACAGAAATATGAGGAGACCGTCAAATAAGGGCCGTGGCCTGGGTCGTGGTGCTGCTGGTAGAGCTCCTGTTGCAAGGAGAGGACATGGTCGATCTGTGCCAGCTACACGCACAAGTGAAACACCTTCCTCAAGTGTGAGTAGGCGACAGAACCTGCATCAGTATTTGGTAGGGCATCAAACGCCCCTAGAAGTGATGAGGCCAGAACAAGTTGAGGCGATAGTAGATTGGTTTGCTGCTGACAGTGCCTCCAGTTCCTTCACATTGTCTCCCACCCAGTCTACTGCAGAAAGGTCAGAGTTGGCACCTGCAGCCAATGTCCAACCGTCTTTCACCTCACCCCCTTGCAAATCAGGCCAGCAGTCTGAGCCCCAAGCCATACAGCAGTCTCTTATTCTTTTTGAGGACTCTGTCAGCAGGGTTTCCCAGGGCCATCCACCTAGCCCTGCCCCAGAAGTGGAAGAGATTGAGTGCAGCGATGCCCAACCACTTATTTCTCAAGATGAGTACATGCAAGGATCATCGCAGCACGTCTCCGATGATGACGAAACGCAGGTGCCAACTGCTGCGGCGTTCAGCATTGTGGAGACCGACAAGGAGGGCAGGGGTGAAGACTGGGTGGAAGATGATGTGGAGGACGATGAGGTCCTCGACCCCACATGGAATGAACGTCATGCAGGTGACCTGAGTAGTTTGGAGGAAGAGGCGGTGGTCGCACAGAGCCACCAGCACAGCAGAAGAGGGAGCAGGGTGCAGAAGCGGAGCGGCCGTGCCCTAGACACTACGCCCGCTACTGCCCAACGCAGCAAGGGAACGAGCGCACCAAAGTCAGCTCAAAGGAGTTCTCTAGCGTGGAAGTTCTTTAGAAAATGTGCTGATGACAGGACACGAGTGGTTTGCACCCTGTGCAATCAGAGCTTGAAGCGAGGCATGAACCTTCTCAACCTGAGCACAACCTGCATGATCAGGCATCTAAGTGCAAAGCACGAGCTGCAGTGGAGTACACACCTTCAAAACCAAGAAACGTCTCTGGCTCATCCTGCTTCCTCTTCTGCTGCAGTCTCGGCCGCTCCAGCCACATCTGTAGTGATACCGGCACCTGCCACCCCGCAAACAGACGATCTGTCAGCAACACCACCACCTGGGTCACCAACAACCATCTCCACAATGTCCCGTGGAAGCGTTCAGCTTTCCATCTCCCAAACACTTGAGAGGAAGAGGAAGTACCCCCCTACCCACCCGCGATCCCTGGCCCTGAATGCCAGCATTTCAAAATTATTGGCCTTTGAAATGCTGTCATTCCGTCTGGTGGAGACGCACAGTTTTAAAAACCTTATGTCGGTGGCTGTCCCACAGTACGTCGTGCCCAGCCGCCACTACTTTTCCAGGCAAGCCATCCCTTCCCTGCACAACCAAGTGGGGGAAAATATCAGGTGTGCACTGCGCAACGCCATCTGTGCCAAGGTCCACCTAACTACGGATACGTGGACCAGTAAGCACGGTCAGGGGCGTTATATCTCCCTAACGGCACACTGGGTAAATGCAGTGGCGGATGGGCCTGAGGCGGATAGCAATTTGGCGCATGTCCTTCCACCACCGAGGATTGCAGGGCGCTTCAGTTTGCCTCCTGTTCGTAACTCCTCCTACTCCGCTTCCTCATCCTCTACCGCCTCCTCATCCGGACAGCGTAACACCTTCACCACCAACTTCAGCACGGCCAGGGGTAAACGACAGCAGGCAGTTTTACAACTTGCCTGTTTGGGGGACAAACCACACACCGCGCAGGAGTTGTGGAGGAGCATGGAACAGCAGACAAATGAGTGGTTGCTGCCAGCGAGCCTCAAGCCCGGCCTGGTGGTGTGTGATAACGGGCGAAATCTCATAGCAGCTCTGGGCCTAGCCGGTTTGACGCACATCCCTTGCCTGGCGCATGTGCTGAATTTGGTGGTGCAGAGGTTCCTTAAAAACTACCCCGATATGTCAGAGCTGCTGCAGAAAGTGCGGGCCGTTTGTGCGCACTTTCGGCGTTCTCACCCTGCTGCTGCTCGCCTGGCAGCGCTGCAGCGTAACTTCGGCCTTCCCGCTCACCGCCTCATATGTGACGTGCCCACAAGGTGGAACTCCACCTTGCACATGCTGGAAAGACTGTGCGAGCAGCAGCAGGCCATAGTGGAGTTTCAGCTGCAGCACGCACGCGTGAGTCGCTCTGCGGAACAGCACCACTTCACCACCAATAACTGGGCCTCCATGCGAGACCTGTGTGCCTTGTTGCGCTGTTTTGAGTACTCCACCAACATGGCCAGTGGCAATGACGCCGTTCTCAGCTTAACTATCCCACTTCTATGCCTCCTTGAAAAAACAATTCGGGCGATGATGGAAGAGGATGTGGCACAGGATGAGGAGGAGGAGGAGGATGAAGAGGTAACATTTCCAAGGCTTTCAGGGCAGTCATTCGCAAGGGGCTCCGAGGGTGGGTTCCTGCACACGCAAACGCCAGGGACGCAATTGTCCAGCAGGGGCACAGTTCTGGAGGATGAGGAGGATGAGGAGGAGGAGGAGCTGGAGGAGGAGATGGAACCATGTTCACAGCAGGGTGGCACCCAGGCCAGCTCATGGCCATCACTGGTGCGTGGCTGGGGGGATACAGAGGACACGGACGATACACCTCCCACAGAGGACAGCCTTTCGTCGCCTCTGGGCAGCCTGGCACACATGAGCGATTACATGCTGCAGTGTCTCCACAACGACCGCCGAGTTGCCCACATTCTAACTTGTGCTGATTACTGGGTGGCCACGCTGCTGGATCCCCGTTACAAGGACAACGTACCGTCCTTAATTCACTCACTGGAGCGCGATCGCAAGATGCGCGAGTACAAGCGCACGCTGGTAGACGCCATGCTGCTGGCATTCCCATCTGACAGCGGGGCCACAGTGGAAGCACAAGGCAGAGGAGGAGGAGGAGGAGGTCGCCAACGCAACCAGGGCACCGCCAGCACCTCAGAAGGCAGGGTTAGCATGGCCGAAATGTGGAAAAGCTTTGTCAGCACGCCACAACAAACAGCAGCACCAGCAGCTCAGATGGAACGTCTTAGCAGGAGGCAGCATTTTACCAACATGGTGGAGCAGTATGTGTGCACACGCCTACATGTAGTGAATGACGGGTCTGCCCCCTTCAACTTCTGGGTCTCCAAATTGGGCACATGGCCTGAGCTTGCCCTTTACGCCTTGGAGGTGCTGGCGTGCCCTGCAGCCAGTGTATTATCTGAACGGGTATTTAGCACGGCTGGGGGCGTTATAACAGACAAGCGCAGCCGCCTGTCCAGAGACAATGTGGACAAGCTCACGTTCATTAAAATGAACCAGGCATGGATCCCACGGGACTTTTCCGTACCTTATGCAGAATAGCAATGGATACCGACCTTACCCACCCATTCTTCCATTTTTGCTCTTTCTCACTCTTTTGGGGTGTACCCTCATTTAAAATTTTTGAAAAGAAGCAGTGTTGGCTACCTCGTCCTCCTCCTCAGGGCCAGATTAATGTAGGGGCTATTGGAGCTGCAGCTCCAGGCCCCTACCTTTTATATAGGCCCCGGGTTGGCCATATTCACTGTTACCGCTCTTCTGTCACTTGTAAACACAGAAGTCTGGCTTCTATGCTCGCTTCCCCAGGCAGCACCCTCAGAACCTCCCCACACAGCGTGAAGGCCGGACAAGGAGGGACAGTTGGCGATGCATGGATGTGTTTATGGGCTTCAGAGACAGCATCCCATGTTGAATTAGGCATGCATGGCTGCACCCTTCCTCCTCTGGGTGCATGGCAAGGCACGGCCCTTAAGGCCCTTCAAAATCCTCAGCACCAAGCCCATGATGCTGTTAATCCGGCCCTGGTCCTCCTCCACCGCCGCTTCCACCTACACCGCCCATAGGTGTGCGCAGCCTATTGCATTAAGGTGTGCACCCCAAAGTTGAAATACACATGCATGTGTTTGCCAGCAGGGAGAGTAATGTATCGGGGCCATGTACCTGTAGGCAAGGAGAAATAGAGCAGAGCAGGTCCCAGGGAGATCTTTCCCATCTCCTCACTGGCAATGCTATGTGCCCTAGGTGATTAGGGTGTGCCCAGGCACACCCAGCACACCCTGTGCGCACGCCTATGTCACCGCCACATCCACCACCACCTCAACCTCCCTCCTACTCCATATGGGCCTCGTCCTTCAGAGATGAAGAAGAACATTGTTTTATTTTTCTGTTTTTTTTTTGTTGTTTTAAGTTATTTCCCTATCCACATTTGTTTGCAGAGCACTTGCCATGCTCTTAATTACGTTTTGCTGCCATTTGCAGCACTCTAGCCCTTTCCTTTGGTGTTTTAGAGCCATTTTAGTGCCTTAAAGTTCGGGTCCCCATTGACTTCAATGGGGTTCGGTGTCCGGGAAAAGTTCGGTAAAAGTCCGGGACACGGACCCGGACTTTTTTTTAAAGTTCGGCCGAACCCGTCGAACACGGACATCTAGGTGTTCGCTCAACCCTAGTTAGAACGCATTGTGTCCAAAGGTCATAAGGATGGCATTTTAAGTAAAAAGGAGAAAGAACACCTAATACCTCTTGCACCTCGAATTCCTACCATATACTACCTACCAAAGGTCCACAAGAGCCTCATAAAGCCACCGGGGAGACCGATAGTTAGTGGCATTGACTCGGTTACATCCCGGATAGGGAAGTATGTGGACCATTTCCTCCAGCCGTTAGTTCAGGAGACACCGGCGTTCCTGAAGGATACCACTCAGTGTATCCAAGAGATCACTGAACTCCAAGTTCCAGGGAATGTGATAATGGTCACAGCCGACGTGGCCTCATTATATACCGTTATTCCCCATGAGTTAGGCTACGAGGCTGTCAGCACCTTTTTAGACCAAGATTATCACATCCCGTTAAATCAGAAGAAATTCATTTTAGAACTTCTCCAATTTGGTATGGAACACAACTATTTTTACCATAATCAACAATTTTACCTACAGCGGACTGGCGTGGCTATGGGGGCCAAATTTGCCCCCAGCCTCGCCAACCTGTTTATGGCTCTATGGGAAAATAGGAACATCTTCGCGGAGAAAACTAACGAGCTAGTGATGTGGCGGCGTTACATTGACGACGCCCTAATCATATGGAAAGGAGAGGAAGCAAGCTTACACCAGTTCATGGGGAAGCTAAATTGCAACAACTGGGGTATACGTTTCTCCTACCAATGGAGTACCACCTCTATAAGCTACCTTGACCTTGTGATATGGAGGAAAGGAGAAAGATTCATTACCAGCTCATACCAAAAACCCAATATGGGAAATATCAGGCTCCATACCTGGGAAGCAGCTTCTCCCAGAATGTTATGCAACTGTCTGAAACCCCTTATCATTTGAATTAATGTTTATGATAACTGTGTTGTTTTGCTCATATGTTGCCAGTAATAATATTTTTCCATATGATTTGATGTATACATGTAAAATCTTGTATGTATATTTATTTGTATGTATATTTATTTATTGTATATCAATTATCTGTTGGTTATGGTCACAGAGGTATAGCGCCATTTGGCATTCATCTCCCCTGATTATCCCTTGTTCAGCAACCTGGACCCATTTCCATCACCATCCATGGATGGGAGGATCCTGCTGGATGTTCCCCATGGCGGGCATGTGACGCCCGTCTGGGTACACACTCAAAATTATGTGTCCCTGAGCCATGGTGTAGTGTCTGGGTACCGACACTGCTGACAGTCACTGGACATCCGGTGATTCGTCTACGTCGGCGCCGCAGGCACACCCACTGGCTATGCGCAGTACGTCACATCCGGCGCATCTCGATGAGCCGGCTTGTGTACAAGCGCATTCGGAGCGTCTGCCCCGAACACAGCTATTACGTGGCCGGCTGATTACCGACCCAGCTGTGTTTGGGGTGGAGCGGTTCCTCATATAGGCGCCATCCCCACTGAGACACTCACTCGGCTACGGGATACCGGACTGCGAGGAGCATTAGGTAAATATAGCACATGGCTCTATTTTGCTGTCCTTCTCATTGGACTCTCCGCTGCTTATGATTCAAACACTATCACTCTTTGAGACGCCTGGGCTCTTGTCATCCACTTTATGGGTCTTTTCTGCCGTCCTGATCTCTTCACACCTTCATTCTTCTATGTTCACCATTGTTACACTCCACGTTTTTTGCGATCATTTCACCCTCACTTTTTGGTTTTATTCACTCACTTTTGGTGATGCGTGCACTTGATTTAGGATCTTTGGTATAGTTCTTGGCTTACCTACAGCACGTGGTGTTTATATGCTATTCTCAAGTCACTGAGATGGGTCTATCCTTCTTTCCACTTTCTTTCTTCAGCGTTCACGCATTGGTTTTAACCAAACATTTCAATACTGCGTTTTTCTGTCTCCTTATGGACATAAGGTTTGTTGGTCCTGATATCGACCTAATCTTCCGTTCACCAGTCCTGGCTACTCCAGCAGCCACCCCTTAGCCCTGTCATGAGACACTACAGGGGACATATACAAGTACACTGTACTTGGTAAGTTCTCCTCCTACTATGGAGCTGACATATACAAGCATGTACGCAATTATCCAATTTTGATTATATACTTCTCATTATCCAGAATACAGTCACCTTAAACGTTTTGATTTGGACCCCTATTTGGTGTGGACTGCTCCCATGTCCGCCGGGGGGGTACTAGTCCCAGTCGTGATCCCCTAGGTCTCCAGTTGTTTTTAGAACCGGCTATACAGGTGGGTTATATGTTGGCTGGCGCTTATCTCTGTTCTGACCTACCATTATGAGATTTATTATGTGATATGTCTCCCAAATAGATATGCACTGACTTTGCTTTCTCTTAATAATTCTAGTAGCATTGTTGATATACATACCCACGTTATTTGCCCCTGAGGAAGCGGTCACCCGCGAAACATGTCGGGCTGGGTTTGGGTTTAGACACCCAGGTCCATCACACCAGACCCACCAGTCTTACCATCTCTGGCATAGGTCTGCAGTGGACAGCGTGATCTACACCCACCCTCCGTGGATATCTGGCTCTCCTAAGCCTGTATATTGTATGTACTGCCCAATTGCTCTGTATGCTGTAATATTATTAGTGTTTTGTCAACACGATAGTAGTTACTTTTAATGTTTTTCTTCTTTATTTTTGGTTTTGTATCAATAAAATTTGTGTATTTTTACATATATGTGGATTTTCTGCTATTTGTCTTGATGACAGTATCCCTTTAAAAGTCCCCTTGGCCCATCTATTTTCCTTCTTTACATTTAATTGGGACGTGGATACTTATACTTTTTTACAAATCCTCTTGTTGGCTAGCTGTCCCCTTTGTCTATACTTCATACCAAAAACCGACAGACCGAAATGGCTTCATCTCCATCGACAGTTGCCATCACCCCATGTGGTTAAAATCTGTGCCCAAAGGGCAATTCAGGAGAATTAGACGCAACTGTACGGAAGATGAAGACTTCAAAACACAAGCTCAGCTTTTGAAGAATCGGTTTATTGAGAAGGGATATGACCGGAATGAATTAGAAGGAGAGATACGTGAAATTGCAACTCTCAAACAATCCGAATTATCTGTCCCTAGGGAGAAAGATAAATCAAAAGATGCTATGGGAAAATTTGAGTTTGCCTTCACAACTCAATTCTCCAGCCACTATCGATGGCTGAATCACATATTTCGGAAGCACTGGGGAATCTTACAACAAGATCCGTTATTGGGTCCTTCGCTTCCATCCAAACCAACAATGATCTACCGAAAGGCTAAGAACCTAAAACAAATTATAGCTAGGAATCCCGTTGAAAAACCTGCAACTCCTAAATTTTTCCCTAACCTTCAAGGATACTTCCCGTGCCGGAGGTGTAATATCTGTCTAAATGCTACTACCATTAAGACCAAGCAATTTACCTCTACCACCACAGGAAAGAGCTACCCCATTAGGGATTTTATCACCTGTCACACCAAAGGGGTAGTGTATCTGGTCACCTGTGAATGTGGGAAGCAATATGTGGGGAGGACGATTAGGACTGCCAACATCCGAATAGGCGAACATCTGGCCAATATTCGGAAAGGTTTCCCTGGTCACAGTCTTTCGAAACATTTTGCCACCCACCACCATAAAAATCCGGGCAAACTGAAGATTATTGTAATCGAGAAGTATCAACCCCACTGGCGGGGGAGTAATATGAAAAGAGCAATTTCCAGAAGGGAAACCTTCTGGATCTATGAGCTCAGAAGTTACAAGCCCCTAGGACACAACATTGAATGGGACATAAATGCGTTTATTAATAACAGCTGACATTTATGTCCCATGCTCCCTTTACTGGAAATTTGACCCATTTCCTTCATGTTTCCTCTATTAGTTAGAAGTGTGTGGGTCTCTGCATGGAGCTACAACATTTGTGACTAGGATCTTCTTCCACATTCTAATAGCTAGTTTTGAAGAAATTCAAACCAAAAAACTTTTTCCTCCTTTTTAATTTTGATTTTATTTTATTTTTTGAGTATACTATTTTAATTCCAATTCCACTTTTGGTGGGAATTTTTATTCATTTTTCTTTCAGAATTTCGTGTTTTAATACACCCAAGCTGGCGGGAAGCTTAGTAGTTACCCCACAGCTTTTTTATGATTTTTTATAAAAGCATTATACACCATCATACACTAGAAAGGGTTAAGTAGCCCGGTCAATTCAATGGAATTAAAAGTTTGTATGTTTTTAATGTTTTTTCAATGTTCCTCAAGGCTCCTATCTATTTCGCTGCAATGATATGAAAGTTTGTAGAAGATATGCGGCATAACAATATTCTGTATATTAAGTAGTAGGTGGAGATCGTCCGCTTCCTCTTCCTATTGGCTGTTATGCCTGTGGGGGAGAGGAATACATACTCTGCTTACACAGGAAATGCCCTTGTCATCAGCACAGGAAGCAGCATCATTTCCTGCTTACACAGGAAATGCCCTTGTCATCAGCACAGGAAGCAGCATCATAGATATGAGGCGACAGGAAGTAAACAAAGCAAGTACTTCCGGTGGACATCCCGACCTTCCAGACTGTAACCACACATCATAACAATATTTGGTGATGCCCAAGAGTCCCCTTATCCCCTTTTGGTTGATTTGGACTTTGCTATTAAAGAGTATGATAAGTGGCCAGTCTACAGGTAAGAAGGGGAGGGTCCCGAACCCCGGAAGTACTTGCTACAGGGCATATATAATGGCGGTAGTGATGGCGCTGGCTCTACCTCCTATCTAAGTGGATGCCCTATCGGGAGAAACGCGTCAGAGAGGAGGCGCCGCGTCATCACATCTAGACCAGGCAGCGGTCCGCACTGCAGGCGGACCCCGCCATACAGCTCCTCCGTGAGGGAACTCGCTATTATTGTCTTCACAACTGTAAGTGCAACCATTTGTTTTAATAAAAATCTACTGTTGGTAATGCACCATTGCGGTCCCCTCTGTTGTGTCCCCTATTATTGAGGTCGACCAGACTAAGGAGTTACAGCAGCCAATCAGAGTCTAGCCACCTTTGGCAGGATCTTCTTTCGTCAGGCTTTCTGACTGGGTCTGTTCCTCTTGGACACAAGCAACTACATCAGCCATCCTAGAGTCCAGTAACCCCCGGCAGGACCACTCATCACCATAGAACCAGGCTTCTTGTTTGGCTTTTGTCCGGTAAGAGTCTAGGGAGCACGAGTGTGTCAGAGTGCCTTCTGTATTTCTGGGAACTTTTCTACCTGGCTGCATGACCTTTGGAGCGGTCATATTCATATATGCCCTTAACGTTTAACTTCTGGTAAGAGGCCAAGCTGGTGGTGGGACTTTGCACCTTCCAATCACAGTTCACCTTTCCCCAAGCTGGAAGTTTTTGTCACCATTTTTTGCACTTTATTTATGGACTTATAATATGGACGTTTATTGCACATTGGTGTATCACTAGTCACCTTCTGGACATTTTTTGTTTTACACGATTTGCATACGTTTTCATTTTTTTGCATTATTATTGCATTTTTGGTTTAACATGGGGGCAATGTGCTTTGGGGTGGGGGGCAGAGCCCCCCCCACCCCGAAGCACCCACCCCTCCATGTTGAGTGGCCTGGTATGGTTCAGGAGGGGAGGCGGGCGCTCGCTCGCCTCACCCCCATCCTGGCCAGCCAGGCTGTGTGCTTGGATAAGGGTCTGGTATGGATATTGAGGGGAACCCCACACCGTTTTTTTTTTTCAATTTTGGCGCAGGGTTCCCCAAGGGGCCTGGTATGGACTGGGGGGGGACCACATGCCGTTTTTGTCAGCAATACTGACATAAACTGATATAAATTGAAGTGCCTATATACATATATATATATATATATATATATATACAGTGCCTTGAAAAAGTATTCGGCCCCCTTGAACTTTGCGACCTTTTGCCACATTTCAGGCTTCAAACATAAAGATATAAAACTGTAATTTTTTGTGAAGAATCAATAACAAGTGGGACACAATTATGAAGTGGAACAAAGTTTATTGGATATTTCAAACTTTTTAACAAATAAAAAACTGCAAAATTGGGCGTGCAAAATTATTCAGCCCCCTTAAGTTAATACTTTGTAGCGCCACCTTTTGCTGCGATTACAGCTGTAAGTCGCTTGGGCTATGTCTCTATCAGTTTTGCACATTGAGAGACTGAAATTTTTGCCCATTCCTCCTTGCAAAACAGCTCAAGCTCAGTGAGGTTGGATGGAGAGCGTTTGTGAACAGCAGTTTTCAGTTCTTTCCACAGATTCTCGATTGGATTCAGGTCTGGACTTTGACTTGGCCATTCTAACACCTGGATATGTTTATTTGTGAACCATTCCATTGTAGATTTTGTTTTATTTTTTGGATCATTGTCTTGTTGGAAGACAAATCTCCGTCCCAGTCTCGGGTCTTTTGCAGACTCCATCAGGTTATCTTCCAGAATGGTCCTGTATTTTGCTCCATCCATCTTCCCATCAATTTTAACCATCTTCCATGTCCCTGCTGAAGAAAAGCAGGCCCAAACCATGATGCTGCCACCACCATGTTTGACAGTGGGGATGGTGTGTTCAGGGTGATGAGCTGTGTTGCTTTTACGCCAAACAACGTTTTTCATTGTTGCCAAAAAGTTCGATTTTAGTTTCATCTGACCAGAGCACCTTATTCCACATGTTTGGTGTGTCTCCCAGGTGGCTTGTGGCAAACTTTAAATGACAATTTTTATGGATATAAAGAAGAAAGCCATAAGAAATGGCTTTCTTCTTGCCACTCTTCCATAAAGGCCAGATTTGTGCAGTATACGACTGATTGTTGTCCTATGGACAGAGTCTCCCACCTCAGCTGTAGATCTCTGCAGTTCATCCAGAGTGATCATGGGCCTCTTGGCTGAATCTCTGATAAGTCTTCTCCTTGTATGAGCTGAAAGTTTGGAGGGACGGCCAGGTCTTCGTAGATTTGCAGTGGTCTGATACTCCTTCCATTTCTCCTTCCAATGAGGCAACAGTCATGTCATCAGCTTAAACTGGAACATAGGCAAGGATTAAAAATAAAGAAGCTGCATACTCAGTAAGTTATTCCATCAGCTGCTGAAAGTGTTTAAAAATAAAGGTTATGTATCACTTTAAGTTTTACTCTCTGAATATAACTGATACTGTTTTTTAAGAGCTGATGAAGATTTCACCTAGAATAATAGTTTTATGATATACTGAATGAAAAATTAAAGTAGAAAATTCAAGGGTAAAGTGTTACAGTTTTATAATATAAAGTTTATCTATTAAATGGTAAATAAATCAATGACATCAAAGATTAGAAATAAATATAGATGTTAACCAGAGCCTGAAGCAATCCCTGTAAAATGAGGTTCCAGGATCATTAGGTGCTTCACACATGGTTACATTACAGACAATAACAATTCACATCTACGGTTGCAACCTAGCATATCTTATAACTATACAGCATGGTTCAGTAAACCTGTTAGGAAATTCATACCTTTGCCTTGCTATGTATTTTGTATTTAATATTAATATATATGGATCTGTGAGTATAACAAGTTTAAGGAAAACTGTCAAATATATTTGTGATGTTTCTGTACATAAAAATAAAAGGTGTTTAATTTAATAACATAGTGTCATGTAAGAGTTGGGTAATTTGGTTTTAGCAATGGGTCCTAAGGATAAAAATTTGTAAACAAAAGAAGTGCAACTGGTAAGTGATTATTTATCCTGGGTGAGGCTGAATACTTAAATGTGTCATAAGCTGGTCCTTGCAGGCAGCACATAAAGATATTCTGTTCGAGGATATTAGATTTTTTTTCAATGTTGTCACTACATATCAATCTAAAGTTTGCTTTTTTTTTTTAGTATCTTTATTCTGTAAACCTTCACATTATTTAATACACCTAATGCCTTACAGCTGTAATAGTAAGGTAAAATATTATTAATAATAATAATAATAATGAAAAAAATATGTTCTTAAGAGTATTTTACATCATCATCTATGTTTCTTTTTTATGTTTGGTAGGCTGAATAATTTTCACAATGAATAATATAATCAAAATCTGCATTGTGCTTGAAAACTAAATAATCAAGCTACAGTATGTAGCTGGTTTACCAGTAATGTAAGAAAGAGCACAAACAAGCAATGTAGGAAGAAGGTCAAACAAGTAAGAACGTTTCACTAACCACACTGGCCAGGGGCTTGTTAAAAACCTAGGGTATACTGAAGAAAGCAACTCTGATGGCTGTAGCCAAATCACACCACGGTAAAACAGTGGCTCCTTTCACACAGGCTTTCCGATCCGTTCTGCCTGTCAGTTTTTCAGGCGGACCGAATCGGATGCTCCATGGAGCCCTATGGAGCGGCGGATGTCAGCGGAGACATCTCAGCTGACACCCGCTGCTATCCGATCTGATCCTGTTCGTGAAATCCTGATGGATGTAAATCCTATTTTCCATCCGTCTGGAGGATCGGATCGGATAAGATTGGATGAAAACGGACAGGCCAGTAAAAAGTGCCAGATAGTGTGATATGGAACAGCTTTCAATAAATTGCTGATATACATTATATACATACATCCAACACTTAACTGTGCATAAAAATAACAACACATGTGCAAACAAACACGCTGCATTTATAAATGTCCGTATGTCATAATTAAAATGAAATTGTGACGTGAGTGAGAACAAAGACCATTACGATGTGTTCTTCCAAATCAGGTGTAAAGAGATCCACCACCGGCTAGGGATAATTATCACGCCTTTTACCAGAAAAGATGGGCCAAAGGTTATAATAGCCAAAAGCCCATAAGATGTTAACACAGGCTGGAGAGTCAGCAAGAAAAACAAAGCAAAAATGGTCAAGAATGGTCATCACTCCACAGTTAATGCCAATGGAATGCCAGGAAAGAAATACGCATCTCCATTGTGAAGTCCATAATAAACCTCAAAGTTTATTGAAAATTTACAGGGTTCACTGACAAGCTTCACAGCCGGGTGGATGAGCAGGCTGATAGTGTAGAGCAGGGAAAACTAGATGGTGCTTGATGGCTAATACAGATGGACGCCGAGAGTAGCCAAAGTTTGCACTTATAAAATTTTTTTTACATGCTTTTGCTTTTTTGCAGATTAAGTTTCGTTCCACCCCTCATCCTTCATCATTCACTTAGGCAAATTATGTCAGTGCCCCTAATGCCTCCTGGGACCTGTGATTTATGTATCCCAGGAGGCAGCGCAAGCCGTGCACATCACCCCATTCACTAGCGGAGGAGGGGGTGGTCTTAGCCGCATATCAGAACCCATAAGAGCCACTGCAGCCTCTGGATAATATCACAGAGGATCATGGCAGTGCTTGACCTATTGACAGCTGCAGAGGAGATTTCAGCAGGGCAACACTGGATCTGCAGTGTGGGTGATTATCTGAACTGTGACTGTCCCAGCATCGGGTAAGCAGGGGAGGAAACAAATAATAATGTATAATTAGTTCTATAGCCAGGCTGACTTAAAACAAAGTGTGACTTTTTTGTTTTACGCAATGGGATCAACATAAAATGAATACAAAAGATAAAACAAATTGCAGTTCAATGTACTAAAACAAAAATACAAGAAAAAAAAACAGAAGTTATAAAAATGTAGTAAGGTTTAGAAAAATATTGAGCTTCTTGCCTCTTTTGCAAAGTGTGTGAAAAAAAGTAAAATGAGATGTGTCTTTACGCTTTAGACAGGAAAAGAGAACAGCTGTTGAAGTAAAACAGCATGTAGGCCTATGTAAACATAATGTCTGTGTGTGTCGCGAATGTGTGTGTATGAGTGTCTGTTTGAGACCACGTGAATCTATCTTTTTAGATTGTTTTAACAAAGTCTTAGCGGGATGTTCGCAAACATCCGCCGAGCTCCCCACAATGCACTGTGTGCTGCACATTCTAAGCTCTGATTGGGCAAAGCTTTGCCCCTATCAGGGCACATTGAATAGCTGGTTGTTGAGCAGCAGGCCAGCCGGCCACTTCGTCCTTAAAAACAGATGAGTCATCAGCTGTCAACAGGCTTCCCCGCTGACAGCTAAAAAAAAAAAAAAAACATTGCCTGCAAAATAAAAATGTGACAAACAAAGGCAGGGGGTCCCCCCCAATCCATACCAGGCCCTTTAGGTCTGGTATAAATTTTAAGGGAAACCCCATGCCAAAATTTAAAAAAAAATGGCGTGGGGCCCCCCCCCAAATCCATACCAGATCCTTATCCAAGCATGCAGCCTGGCAGACCAGGAAAGGGGGGGGTGACAAAAAGCAAGCAGCCTCCCCTTCTGAACCATACCAGACCACATGCCCTTAACATGGGGGGGTGCTTTGGGGCAGGGGAGGCTCTGGCCCTCCACCCCAAAGCATCCTGTCCCCATGTTGATGAGGACAAGGGCTTCTTCCCCAGAACCCTGGGCTGTGGTTATGGGGATCTGTGGGCAGGGGGTTTATCAAAATCTGGAAGCCCCCTTTAATAAGGGGGCCCTCAGATCCCAGCCCAGCCCCCCCCCCATTTGAATGAGTATGGGGTCTGTTGTATAAAAACAAATTAAAACTCATACACAGTTTTTGACAATTCCTTTAATGAAAATAAAAGAATAATGTCCCCCATTTTAGAGCCATCATCAATCACGCTGCCACGTTGTACCCCAAAAAAATGGATGTCCTTTTTTTCCCACAAATAGAGCTTTCTTTTGGTGGTATTTGATTACCTCTGCAGTTTTTATTTTCCTGACAGACTCCATGGCAGCATACGTACAGGTAGCTTTGCCTCCTCTCCTACCCTATAGGACCCCACTCCCATAAATTTTTGCTCTGCGCCAGGAGCCACGTTCCTTTTTTGTCCTCCTCCTACAAGTTGAAGACTTACCCTGTAGGATGTTTTCCTGTGTTCCAGGCCTGGTGGCGTGTTGCAAGGTGGTCCTGATGGTGTTTTCTGGTAGTCCAGCAATCTTAGCTATTAGCCGGGTGGACTCGGGCGATGGATGCGGTGCCTGGAAGAGCTGTAATTCCTAACCATAGGCAGGTTGGCAGCATTTTGGCCAAACGTCCCAGCTATTAACGGGAGGCCCTTAGGTCCTGTTGCACACGCCGGAGTCATGGTGGCTGCTCCAGGAGCGTCCAGGCCAGTTCACGTGGTCTTGTAGTAAGGTATCATTATTATTGTAATTTTCATGGCAGCTGCTTCTGTATTTCTTTCTTTTTACTTGTATGTGGCTTCGTTATGGAGGCTGGAATGCTTCTGTGCTCCATGCCGCCGCTGTGGGTCCCTTCCTGGTTCGTCTGCACAGCGGTGGCTGGCAGATGAGAATGAGGCTTGGTGCGCACGGCGACTGCGCATGAGCGCGCGCTGCCGAGTGTCTTCACAGCGCAGGCACGCTGAGGGGGGCAGCGAAGTTGGCTCAGGCGGCGAATTTAAACAGCTGTCAAAGCTATTCTCACTGGGATGATCTGCAGGCTTCTTGCAGCAGTTTCCCCAAGCTCTGTACTGTTTGGTCCCGGTGTGTCCTTGGCCAGCTGCTTCTCTAGGTAGGGGTGGGTTCGTTATACTTACCCTTTATCTCTTACAGGCTGTCCACAGTGCTATGATGGATGTCTCACCACCCCCTGGTGGCAAACTATTGCGCAGTAGGTAGGTCTGGGTGTATTAACCCATGCCTGTCTGTTTCTTTGTGCTTGTTCACTCTTGTCTCACTCTCTCTCCTTTTTCTGTATGTTTTTCTTTCAGCCCTTCTAGGTCTGATCAACATCTTTCTGCACGTGAAGACAAGGACCACTCTCCTTCTAAACACTGTCATTCCTCCCCCAGATGCCAAAGCCATAGGTCAACATCTAGGTCCAGGCGTCATGGAGGTAATTCTGAATCCGCATCTGGCCACCACCCTCATTGCCATTCCAGCCGTTCCGGGTGGAAAACTTGCTGGGGCTGTGGGTCCCAAATCCCCAAGGGCAAATCACTATGTGAACCTGCTATGCCCGGGCTGTGAAAGAGAGAGAAGGTGGAGTCCTTGGTCAGGCGAGTGGTTCAAGAATCACTTAAGGATTGGGACCTTGGTCGGACCACTGGTCCTTCGACCGACGCATCGGTCCCTCCCAAACGAGTCGTTACTCAGAGGACTCCTCGGGTGAGGGGGAGTTGAATGATCCAGGCACGGGCTTTCATTTAGCCCTAGTTCCACTGCTAGTTAAGGCGATCAAAGAAGCCCTAATGTGGGAGGACCTGGTGGAGTCCCCTTCGAAACAGAGGAAGTATTTTAAGCACCTTAAAAAGGAACGCTCATAGTTTCCATTTTTGAGTGAGCTCAGTGAAATTATCACAGATGAATGGGGTGGAGTTGTAAGAAAGAACTCCTTGCTGACCAAGATATCAAAAATGTATCTCTTTAAGAGTGAGAAGGTGAAGCATCTAGAGTCTGCTCCTATGGTCAATGCGGCTTTGATGAGACTGGTGAAACAAGTCACCCAACCGCTGGAAGATTCGGCATCCTTCAAAGATGGCCTGGACAGGTGAATCGACACGGACCTCAAGAGGATCTATATCACGGTGGGTATGGCCCGTAAGCCGGCTTTGGCCCTGGCGGCTATGTCCAAGGCGATGGAGGCCTGTACAGACAACATGGACGCATCCTTTAGAGGTATCTCTGAAGAAGCTGCAAGAAGTTCAGCCATTCATGAGCTGAGACTTGCGGCGGCTTTTCTGGGGATGCCTCTATCTATATTATTCACCTGGTGGCTCGAGTCATGCTTTCTTCTGTCATGGCCAAGCGTGCCCTATGGCTGCACCTTGGCTGGCTGATCCTGCCTCCAAGCAGGCGTGGTGCAGGATTCCCTTTGAGGGTTCCTCCCTTTTCGGCAATAAGTTAGACAGTACCATCACCCGTGCCACGGGTGGTAAGTCGGGTTCCTTACCCAGGATCATCGCCTGCTGGACCGAAGAAGGGCCCAACGTAGGCAGGGCTCAGATTGTGCAAGAGAAGAGTGCCTCTATAGGCTGGGTCACAAATTCAGAAAGAACTAGAATCGGAACCAGTCGACTGCCCAGAAGTTTCCTAAGGGAATGCCTTCAGGTGGCCGGGAAGCTGCTAAATCCTTTTCATATAGGGCAGCCTCAAATAAGGACCACTGAAACAGTCTCCTACGGTCACGCCTGGGTTTTCAATAGCCCTCCTATACTTCGGTTTGTTCCTACAACCTTCCCTTGGTCAGAAGAAAAAAGGCAGATTCTCCTTTGGTTTGTGTAAATTATTCAGTCGCAAGAAATGCACGAGGACACGAGGCGATACAATGCGATTAGAGGAGAAGCGTTTTAACCTCAGGCTATGCAGGGGGTTCTTCAAAGTAAGGGCTACAAGACTGTGAAATTCTCTACCACAAATGGTAGTAACTGCGGGGAGTATGGCTACTTTTAAAAGACTTTTGGACATACATCTCAAGGATAAAAACATTCAGGGGTATGGGAAATGATCACACCTACACAGGTTGAACTGGATGGACTATTGTCTTTATTCAACCTCAACTATTATGTAATTATGTGGATTCCCTGGTTGCCCAGGGCACCGCTGAGCCTGTCCCAGCCGACGAAAGATTTCAAGGCCTTTACTTACCACTCTTTATGTTCTTGAAGAAAAATGGCTCTTGGAGGACAGTTAACGATCTGACACACTTGAACTCCTTCATCAGGAAAGCGAAGTTCAGGATGGAGACACTCTTTACAATTCACCAAGCAGTGCAGCCAGGTGACTGGATGGTGTCCATAGAACTGAAGGACGCTTATTTCCATGTTCCAATTGCGAAAGAGATTCAGATGTTCCTTTGCTTCGCTGTGGACCAGGTCCACCTTCAGTTTACTTGTCTCCCGTTCGGGCTTACAACTCTTACTGGCCGTCGTTGCCCTAATCATGTCCAAAGGGATTTGGCTCCATCACTACTTGGATGACCTGCTTCTACTATCCCGGGGACTGGGAGCAGATCCCGCGGCACAGATCTCAAGTCATCTCCAGTCTTCTCGAGTTCAGCTAGCTGTTGAACATGGATAAAAGTAATCTGGAGCCAACAAAGTCTCTGATCTTTCCGGGGGCCCATTTTGACACGTTCAAACGCACCATCTCCTTGCCCTTGGAAAAAATCCCACTGATTCAGGACAGGATACGTCCGGCATCGTCATTCCCTCATCTCCGGGCTTCGCAGTGCCTGAAGATCATTGGAACCATGGTAGCCGCGGTCCCCATGGTGAAGTGGGCACAGTGGAGAATGCGGCCTTTTCAGACAGGCTTCCTCCAACAATGGAGTCCGGGGAGTCAAGATCATCCCATATGGTCTAACTTCATCTATGTGGGGGAGCCTCTCTTGGTGGCTACAGCAAAATAACCTCCTAAATTGCCACTCTATCATCCCAGTCTCTTGGGTTGACATTACAACAGAAGCCAGCAGTTTGGGCTGGGGCACTCATTGTCTGTCGGAGGTGTCCCAGGGCAGTTGGGACTTCTCTGCTCGCAGGGTGGTCTTAAATGTCCTGGATCTTCGGGCAGCGTTCTGCGCCCTTCAGTCCTTTCACCACTTAGCGGCCGGAGCCTCAGTCCTCCTAAGACTGGACAACACGACGGCTGTCGTATACATAAAGAGACAGGGGAGGACATGCAGTCTCTCTCTGTTGAAGGAGGTGAAACCAATCATGTCCTGGGCTCAGAAGAATCTATTCGACCTATAAGCTGTCTATCTTCCTGGACACCAGAACATTCAGGCGGACTTTATCTCGAGGGTTCGCCTGGACAGCAATGAGTGGTCTCTCCACCCCGAAGTCTTCAGGTGGGTCATATCTCTGGGGATCATGCCAGAGGTAGACTTGTTTGCCTCCCTGTGCAACTTGAAACTGAAGATGTACTACACAAGGTGGTGCTGTCCCCAAGCATACGGAGGGGGCGCCTTGATGGATCTGTGGAGATTTCACAAAGCATATGCCTTTTCCCCAGTTCCGGTCATCTTCAGATTCCTGCAGAGACACAGGATAGAGGAAGCAGAAATTGTGGTGATAATATCATACTGGCCGAACAGGCTGTGGTTCCCGCTATTGCTGCAGCTCAGCTTTCAGGATCCATTTCCCTTACCCTCCAGACCAGACCTCCTGTCCCAGGGAACTGTGTTGCATCCTTGACTGGCACATCTGCATCTGATGGCTTGGTCCTTGAGAGGGGAAGGTTGGAGGCCCTAGGTTGTCTGAGTGGGGCTATCTCTACATTACTAAGTGCTAGGAGGTCTGGCACCAGCAAAATCTATGAGAGAATTTGGTCCAAATTTATGGAATATATGTCCAATGTGGCTGGCCCTTTCACCGACCCTAAAATTTAGGGTTTCATCCAGTCCGGCCTGGACTTGTCCCTGGTGGTCAGCTCCCTTCGCACCCAGGTCTCGGCCATCTCTGTTTTACCAGTACTTCCTGGGCTAAACATTCCCTTGTACACCAGTTCTTCAGAGGGGCTGCAAGGCTTAGGCCTCCTAGAAAACCCAGGCTCCCCAAGTGGGACCTCCTGTTGGTTATGGACTTCCTTTCAATGACTGAACTAGTGGACCCAAGTCCGCTCTTTATCAAAAACCTTTCTCTTAGGACAGCCTTCCTGTTGGCCTTAAGCCTCCGCAAAAAAAGTCTCTGAAATCCGCCCTTTTTAATGTTCTTCCCTGATCGTGTAGTGCTGGTTCCCATCTTAGGTTTGAACCCTAAGGTTTCCTCTGTTTTTCACGTGAACCAAGAGATTTTCCAGCTGACATTCAAATCTCCTGTGAGCCCCAATGCTCATCCTCTAGATGTGGGGGAAGTCCTAAATTTTATTTGAAAGCCACAGCTCCTTTTCGTCAGTCCGACCATCTGTTTGTTCTCTTCTATGGAAAGAACAAGGACCGGCGTGCCTCCTCAATATCTATTGTGGCTTGGATCGTTCAGACCATCCAGTGGGCCGACAGAGCCAAGGGCTTGGCGCCTCCAGAGGCGGTGACTGCTCATTCAACTAGAGGGATTTCTACATCGTGGGTGGCCTCTCGGCATGTCGCACCTGAAGTAATCTTTAAAGCGGCCTCGTGGTCTTCGATCAACACCTTTATGGCCCATTACTGTGTCAAACCAGCCTCTTTGTCCTCTGTTAATTTCGGTTTGCAAATACTGTCAGTTGGCGGTGCAAATTAAACCTTTTTTTTGACCAGCAGTTGCCCTTTTGGGTGTGTATGGCTAGTTATTTCCCGTACGTTTGCTGCCATGGAATCTGTCAGGAAAACTGGAAATTTCCTATCAAATACCTACCGTAATTTTCCTTTCCTGATGGATTCCATGGCAGCAGGAGTTCCCTCCTGTCTGCTGGAGTAGGCTAGTCATGGAATGCTGCTCCTGGCGCGGAGCAAAGATTTGTGGTAGTGGGGTCCCTTTAGGGTAGGAGAGGAGGCAGAGCTACCCTACGTTTGCTGCCATGGAGTCCATCAGGAAAGTAAAATTATGGTAAGAATTTGATAGGAAATTTTTCATTTTTTTAAGCTATAAACAAAAAAAAAAGACAGACAATTTTGAAAAAAAAAACAATATTTTTTTTACTTTCTGCTATAAAACATATCCAATAAAAAAAATGTAAAAAATGTATTTCTTCATCAGTTTAGGCCAATTTGTCTTCTGCTACATATTTTCGGTAAAAAAAAAAATCCCAAAAAGCGTATATTGATCGGTTTACTCAAAAGTTATAATGTCTACAAACTATGGGATATATTTATAGACTTTTTATTTTTTTATTGTTTTTATTAGTAATGATGGTGATCAGTGATTTTCAGCGGGACTGCATCGTTGTGGCGGACAAATCTAAAACTAAGTGACACTTTTTGAGGATCAGTGACACTAATACAGTGATCAGTGCTGAAAAAATGCACTCTCACTGTAAAAATGACACTGCCAGGGAAGGAGTAAACAAGGGAAATCAAAGGGTTAAGTGTGCTCCTTGGGAATGCTTTCTAACTGTGTGGGGGATGGACTGACTGCAGCAAGAGAGACATATGTGTTCCTGATTAGTAGGAACACAAGATCTCTCTCTTCCTGTTTGGCAGAATGATGGCCTGCCTTAATTACATAGGCATACCGCCGTTCTGTCGTTCCTCCGAATGTTCTTAGGTGGCGATCACAGCGGGAGCGCAGCTCTGTCAGTGTGTGGGCCCCAGAGCCAATGGAAGAAATCATGTACAGGGTTGCCCTGCTGCAGTATATGTACGTGGGGTGGTCCTTAAGTGGGTAAACAATGCTCAATTAGTACTAAGGGGCCCAAAGTGCACCAAGAAAATATTCCCTGCACCATTGCACCATTACACCACCAGCCTGAACCGTTGATACAAGGCAGAAGTATTGTTTTTCACCAAAATCTGACCTTACCATCTGAATGTCGCAGCAGAAATCGAGACTCTTCAGTCCAGGTAACATTTTTCCAATCTTCTATTGTCCGATTTTGGGAGCCTTTGTGCATTGTAGTCTTGGTTTCCTGTTCTTAGCTGACAGGAGGGGCACCTGGTGTGGTCTTCTACTGCTGTAGCCAATCTGATTCAAAGTTCAATGTGTTGTGCATTCAGAGATGGTATTCTGCATACCTTGGTTGTTTTTTTTTTAGTTATATTTGCCTTTCTATTGTCTAAAACCAATCTGCCTATTCTCCTCTGACATCAACAAGGCATTTTAGTCCACACAACTATCGCTTACTAGATAGATTCTCTTTTTTGGACCATTCTCTGTAAGCCCTAGAGATTATTGTGTGTAAAAAATATCTGTAGACCAGCAGTTTTTGAAATACTCAGACCAGCCCGTCTGGCACCAACAACCATACCACGTTCAAAGTCACTTAAATCCCCTTTCTTCCCCATTTTGATGTTCGGTTTGATATTAAGCAAATCATCTTTACCATGTCTAGATTCCGAAATGCATTTAGTTGCTGCCATGTGATTGTAATAAAACCCTTGTGATAGCACTGGGCAGGTGACAGATACCCTTAATAGAGAGATTAGAGGTCTACTAGACCCCAATATCTCCCCTGCCCTTCACAGCATCTAACCAAGCACAGATCGGTTATGCCTTGTTTTCACAATGCTCTCCCTCCCATGGCCGGTGGTTGTGGTCCCAGGCACCCAGTAAGTGTGGGAAAGCCCGGGAATCATGGAGGGAGGGGGGCAGTCACCAGGAGGGGGGGGCACTGCATGACCAGATCTGTGAAAGTGATCATTATCTCTCTAACAACCAGCTATTCACTATGCCCTGATTGGGCAAAGCTTTGTCCAATCAGGTCTTAGTATGCACTGTGCAGCACGCAGTGCATTATGCAGGTGCACACCCCATCGAGCACCCAGCTAATTTGGGTGTTCGCCAAACAGGTGAACAGACAATGTTCAGGCCAAACCTTTGCTCGGCTCAAACTGTTCGCTCAACTGCTATATGGTTTGTTTAAGATATACTGAAAGATTTTTCGATTTATATTATTAGGAATCTGTATATTTTGTTAAGCTCTGTCCTTATTTTTGCCAGTTTTAAACAACATTGTTACTTTTTAGGAGATCTATTCCATATCAGTCTTGTGAATAGCATTGGTTTTATGGGGGCATTTATTGGGGTTTTAGAGGATATTTCATTATTAAGTGTGTGTTATGAGATGATGGTTCCTGTAATGATGTTTTAATTTTGAAATAGTTTACTGTCAAGAATGGTGTGTACTTCATTTTATCATTGGCATCTTTAAAACAGTTTGCAGTTAATTTTTAGTGAGATTCAGATTGTTACAGATTCCAAATGGTGCAGAGGGTGTTGATCGAGCCCTATTATAAATTTCTGAACACAAGAAGAACAATGTACACCAACCCTTAAAATGGTACAATTTTTTTGTCCAACTTGGCAAAAAATCATTGGATTACCCTTTCTAGCGGTATTCCCGAGCGTGGCTCGGGGTTAAATTTCAGAGCCAAAAGCGGTAACCCCGAGCCACACTCGGGGTACCGCCAGAAGCATCGCTGGATCCTGAAAAAGTGGTTTCTTACCTTGTCACCGGGATCCAGCGATGTGTCCGGCGGTGTCTAGCGGCGGTTCTTCCTCCCGATCGTCTTCCGTGTCCTGCGTCGTGACGTTCGCAGGGGGGTGGAACCGGCGGCAAATTCAAATGTAAAAACACACCAAACACACTGATACCATTCAAAATAAAAAAAATCACATTCGTTTTCCCCCCAGTGCCCTTTCCTGCAGTTTTACTGTACTTTTCATGTAAATATACGTAATTCTTGTGAATGAGCAGCCCAAACCAACTGTATACATTATATATATATATATATATATATATATGTGTGTGTGTGTATATATACACATATATATATATATATATATATAATAAATGTATGCAGTTGCTTTGGGCTGCTCATTCACAAGAATTGCATGCAAAATAATGGTGCAGCTTTCAGCACCTAAAATCCAAAAGAATCATACCACCAGGGAGGTTAAAGAAGTTTGTATGTGCAGGACAGCATTGAGAAATACAGTTAAATTTGTCAGCTATGGGTAAACCACTACCTTCTCCCATGTCACACTTTTGCTGCCGTGTTGAGGACTTTCACCCCCATATTGTGATGTCACTCCTTTAATACAGTTGCCACGCAATTTCCCGGGATCCTTTTCCCTTTACCCTCCTACCACCCAACCCTTCCTTTTCCTATTTGTTCAATATTAACTAAGGACCCCCAGCTCACCACTCAGCCTTTTGAACTGTTTACTAAGTATCCTTGCTATTGGTCTTTACATACCTATGCATTTCTTGAATTTATGCTCTAGTTCACTGTCGTTGATTTGAACCCCTGCTAATGATTACTCGCTTAGAAAGATTTTCTTGTTGCACACAATTTTGACATATTGTATGTGCACAAAATGTTGTTATCCACAAACCAAGTTGACTATCCTTCCTGTAACCCAAGTGCCTTTCTGTTATCACAATGTGTAAAATAATAAATATATTGAAGATAAGTTTGTAAGTGTATGAATAGACTACAACTGGTCAACCCTATTCTAAATATCTCTGTGAGTCGAGCCTAGCAAAAATCACAGTCCATGATGTTCTGGGGAGCAATGTCATCTTCTGGTGTTGGTCCACTGTGTTTTATCAAGTCCAACTTCAGCAAAGCTCTACCAGGAAATTCTAGAGCACGTTATGCTTTCCTCTGCTAACTAGGGATGATCGAACTTTTGAAAAGTTCGGTTCGGCCAGAACATCCGAACTTCCCGAAAGTTCGGCTCGGATTTCAGAACCCCATTGAAATCAATGGGACCCGAACTTTGGTAATCAAAAAACACAATTTTAAGCCCTAAAACCCAATAAATGCCCCTAAAAAGTGCCTAGGGTTCTGGGTCATGCCCCATTAACTATTAATCACACAAAAAAAAGTTCTTAAAAATTGTAATTTTTGATAAAAAAAAAGCCAATTATTGGAAAAAAAAAGAGAGATTTTTTTATTTTGACTTTGGATTTAGTATCTGGGGGTCTAAAAAGTGTACATGTGAAGTTCCAGCTCTGTAGCATGTCCAGAACCATGAAAAAAAAAAAAAAGATAATTTTTCAGTAGAACAGGGATGTGGGACCCTCCTTTTACACCTATATGATCTTTTTTTTCTGGTTCTGGACATGCTACAGAGCTGAAACTTCACAGGTACACCTTTTAGACCCCCCAGACACAAAATCACACAAATGTTCTTAAAAATTTTCATTTTTGATAAAAAAGCCAATTATTGAAAAATTAAAAAAAAAAAAAGAGAAATATATGCTTGCGCTAATGAAATCATTTACAGTAATATATTTCTGCTACTATCACACCTATATATGGCTAGGTGTGTATATAAATATATGTATGTGTGTATATACACCACTATACACAAGTTCAGATGTTTTGCCTGCCTCATAAGAACCCCAAAAAATGCCCAAAAAAACGTTAGCGTCAAAAAAAAAATGCCCAGGTGTGTTTTTGCTGGCATTTTTTGGGGGTTTTTGGAGGCAGGCAAAACATCAGAACTTGTGCACAGTACCACTATACACAAGTTCAGATGTTTTTCCTGACTGCAAAGAACCCAAAAAAATGCCTTCTATTAAACCGGCAAGGTGTTACAGCAGCGAAGCCATACTCCTGTGCTGAAAGTTTTCTAATACAAACAATCTTTTTTTTTTTTTATGGTTCTGGACATGCTACAGAGCTGAAACTTCACATGTACACTTTTTAGACCCCCCAGATCTGAAATCTCTTTTTTTTTTTTTTTTTACTTTTTTCAATAATTGGCTTTTTTATCAAAAATGACAATTTTTAAGAACTTTTTTTGTGTGATTTTGTGTTTGGGGGGTCTAAAAGGTGTACCTGTGAAGTTTCAGCTCTGTAGCATGTCCAGAACCAGAAAAAAAAGGATTGTTTGTATTAGAAAACTTTCAGCTCAGAGGGTTAGCTTCTCTCCTCGGTTTTCACACCTTGCTGGTTTCAAAGCAGGCATTTTTTTGGGTTCTTTGCAGTCAGGAAAAACATCTGAACTTGTGTATAGTGGTACTGTGCACAAGTTCTGATGTTTTGCCTGCCTCCAAAAACTCCCAAAAAATGCCAGCAAAAACACACCTGGGCATTTTTTTTTGACGCTAGCGTTTTTTTTGGCATTTTTTGGGGTTCTTTTGAGGCAGGCAAAACATCTGAACTTGTGTATAGTGGTATATATACACACATAATTATATGTATATAGACACCTAGCCATATATAGGTGTGATAGTAGCAGAAATATATGACTGTAAATGATTTCATTAGCGCAAGCATATATTTCTGCTACTATCACACCTATATATGTCTAGGTGTGTATATAAATATATGTATGTGTGTATATACACCACTATACACAAGTTCTGATGTTTTGCCTGCCTCCAAAAACCTCCAAAAAATGCCAGCAAAAACACACCTGGGCTTTATTTTTTTTACGCTAGCGTTTTTTTGGCATTTTTTGGGGTTCTTTTGAGGCAGGCAAAACATCTGAACTTGTGTATAGTGGTATATATACACACATAATTATATGTATATAGAATGTATATAGACACCTAGCCATATATAGGTGTGATAGTAGCAGAAATATATTACTGTAAATGATTTCATTAGCGCAAGCATATATTTCTGCTACTATCACACCTATATATGTCTAGGGGTATATATACAGACATATATGTGTATATATACCCCCTATACACATGTTCAGATGTCATGTCTGACATCAAACATGTCCTCAAAAAAGCACTGGCAGTGGCAGCCCCTGCAGCATGAAAAATGCTTGGCTGGTGAGAAGCCATATTCCTGTCCCGAAGCAATTCAGAGAAATGATCATTTCTCTATAGCGGTCACCCTGCTATGGAAGGGTTTTGTCACCCTTCCATAGCAGTCACTGCCAGTTAACCCTACACTACACTACGGTCCCTTTACACTTAACACTTTCCCTACAGAAACTAAATTTTTGAAGCTAACTTAAGTGTAAAGGAGCACTCTAACTACACTAGATATCCCTTTTCTCACACTAATAAATGCTAAATGACACTTTTAAAGTAAAATTAACAGAACTGCTTCCACTCTCTTCCATGTCCAGTATAACAATGCTAGGAATATGGCGGGGGCGATCTTATATACTGGGGGGCGTATTCACTAATGATTGGTCTAGGGACCCCCTAGTCACTCCAATCACATTCCTAGCATTCTCCTGCCCCCTCAATTGGCTTTTGCTAATGGTTCTGGTCCAATCACTGGCTTTTAAAGCCCATTTCCTGAAGCATTGCATTTTGGTCAGTTCTGGTTGCCGAATTCCGAACTTCGGCAAAAGTTCTAAAAAAGTTCTAAATTCGGCCGAACCTCGAACACCCAATGTTCGGGCCGAACCGATGGTGGACCCGAACCGTTCGATCATCCCTACTGCTGACCAGCTGTAGATGCTGATTTCATTTTCCAGCAGAACTTGGCATCTGCCCACACTGCCAAAAGTACCAATTCTTGGTTTATTGATCCTGGTGTAGCACTGTCCCCATAGGGCTTGCTGTGTGATGACTTCTTGGGCCTCCTCTGATTACCTGCAGACAGTAACTAGGGAACAGTTCACACATTCATTCTTACTCCCAATGGCTCATTACTCAATAAACAGTCCAGGGGTTTTGGTTTTTGGTATTTATTGTGGAACTTGGATGGGAGAAGGGAATAGTGAAATACTCCAACTTGAACTATTTACAGTTGATAAGGACAACTTTCAATTGGCCTCACCAGGTTACTTGTGGAAGCAGTCCCACTGCTTTAACCATACTGCCACTTATATGGAAGGGGTTAAGTCTTCTTGCTCTCTCCAGCAGCAGACTTGATGCAACTATATTTTCTTCAGAACACTCTCTATCATCCCCTTGACTGACACCCATCCACTGACTCTTCTAGCTGAAGGGATGGCCCTCTCAGGACAGGCCCCATGACACAGATCTGTACTCACTGTATGCAGAATCATATCCTTTCCAGTGTCTCCATTCTAGTCAGCTAGGAAGGACTTCTGGGTTCAATTCCTCTCTAACTTTCAGGCCTTAAGGTCGACCACCAAAGGCCGCATGGAAACTTCTACAGAGGCAATTTCCTCTGCCAATCACCAGGCCTTTACTAAATGCCTGTACATTAATTTTTCAGGTTTCCTCCCCCTGTCCAATATGCCTCCCTACTGGACCAGTGTGAAACACTTTAGACATACTGAGCTGCACCAGGAGCAGACCTCACTAACAGAGCCTGCTCTCTGGTAGGCAGAGGATGAAATAGATTGACCTGGCAATTTTTTGGTAAGCAGAAAAGATCCAAAACCATACTCTCTGTCTAGCACCTACCTAGGAGGGTGCTACATCAGTATCACTATGCTTGATTGGCCAGCAAATTTGCCTGACCTAAACCTCATAAAGAATCTGTAATGTATTGTCAAGAGGAAGATGAGAGACACCAGATCCAACAATGCAGATAAGTTGAAGGCCACTATCAAATAAACCTTGGCTTCCATAACACCTCAGCATTGAGGCAGTAATTCAATCAAAAGGAGCCCCCAACCAAATATTGAGTGCATACTATACCGTATATGGACATACTTTTCAGTGGGCCAACATTTCTGTATAAAAAATCCTTTTTTTATTGGTCTTATATAATATTCTTATTTCCTGAGATACTGAATTTTGGGTTTTCACTAGCTATAAGCCATAATCATTAAAATTAAAATAAAAGAAATGCTTGAAATATATACTCTGTGTGTAACGCATCTATATAATATATATGAGTTTCACTTTTTGAATTGAATGACTGAAATAAATAAACTTTTTGATGATGTTCTAATTTTAAGAGATGTGTAGTAGGTTCTCTCCTTAACAGGTAAAACAATTCATAGTTCAGAATATGGAGATATTTTATAGGGATACGGAAACTAAAGACTTTTTTCCAATTAATTAGCTATATTGCTAATGTGATCAGCTTTATATAATTAACCCTTTCAGTAAGTGATATTCTAAAAAAACATTGTTTATCCACCTGCCGTCTGCTCACGTTGAGCCTACTGCGGCAAATTGGTTTGTTATCGTCTGACGACGTAGACCTACGTCGTCAGACAATCCCCTTCCTCGGCGGCGCGCGCGCGCCGCCGGAGGCTCGCTCCCGCTGTATTCAGTCACAGCGGGAGTCGGGCCAGGGAAGGAGCAGCGGTGAGCGCCGCTGCTCTTCCCCGATCATCGGGGAATCGAGTGTGGAGATCCGCCAGCCTGTGTAAACACAAGCGGGCGGATCTCTGAAGTGACAGGCAGGGTCAGATTGCAGGGTTCAGCATAGTTGAACCCTCGATCTGTCCTTGTGTCACACAGTCACCTCCCCCCCCACACGTCAGTAAGCACCAGGCATACATTAATCCCTCCCTCTCCAATAAAATGAACCCCTTCCCTGCCAGTGTCATTTTTACAGTAACAGTGCATATTTATAGCACTGATTACTGCAGTAATGTCACTGGTACCCCCAAAAGTGTCAAAAATGTCAGTCAAGGGTCCGATCTGTGCGCCGCAATGTCGCAGTCCCGCAAAAAAAAAACGCAGATCGCCGCCATTACGCGTTAAAAAAAAAAACACCAAAAATGACAAATCTTTCCCTTTGTTATTAAACGCAATAACTTTTGCGCAAACCAATCAAAATATGCTTATTGTGATTTTTTTTACCAAACATAGGTAGCATAAAACAAATTGGCCAAAAATTTTAAAAAAATTTGATTTTTACATTTTTTTGGGGGGGAATTTCATATAAAAAAAATGTGAAAAATATTGATATTTTTTCAAAATAAACGCTCTTTTTTTGTTTATAGCGCAAAAAGTAAAAATCACACAGGTGATCAAATACCACCAAAAGAAAGCTCTGTTTGTGGGAAAAAAAGGACATAAATTTCGTTTGGGTACGGCATCGCATGACTGCGCAATTGTCCGTTAAAGTTGCACAGCGCCGAATCGCAAAAAGTGGCCCAGACGTAAGACAGCAAAATCCTCTAGTGGTAAAGTGGTTAAATACAGTAGTTACTGTACGTTAACTTGCAAAAATACATAAGTACAGGAGTGCCCATGCTTGTTCATTGCATGTGCAGTCTCTGCTTCTTGCTTAGAAGTATTGCATACTACCAGTGCTTCATTTTTCACCCTTTTTCAGTGCAATTCTATTGGTCATATCTGATGAAAATAAAACAAAAGACTCACTGTGAGTAGAGACACTACTATAGATCATGGGGCACCACAGCAAACTTTTGATATGACCTCCCCGATTTTTTTTCAACATCTCAAATCTCCTGGCCTCAGTGTAAATTCAAAGCCCTCCTACCTTTTCTACTGCCACAGCAATCAAGTGCACAAATAAGCGTTTTGTAGTCAAAAAGAAAAAAGAGTAATGGTAGCAATAATAATGAAATTCACAATATTTTTATATTATGATATAATTGTTATTTCTCCTGCGCACGATTCCTTTATAACTCCAATACAAACTTTTTTAAACTATGTTTTTTTTTTTAATCTTGTAAAATGACGACAAATAGCTATCAGTTTTTAGCTGAGAAGACACTCTGGGATTTTTATCGTCTGAGAAAAACTGCAGTAGGGCAATAAATCTAAATTACTATGACAGCTAAATAAATTCTCATCTTATTCCTGCAAACTAGTCATAAAGAGTTGGAGGAATTATTCCAGCACTCCATTTATGTTTGCAGCAGGAGGTGCTGCAAACAAGGGCAGATTATAATGATAAGTTCATCTTAATTTCCACTCTGGAGGTGTACTTGTATGTGCTGAGGAAGGGAGAGAGCAAATTGAGCAACAGGGGGTGGTTAATGCCCTTTAGGGACCCAGTGTATCTGAGGACTGATGCTCTAATTTGTATAGAAAAAAAGCCACCTGTGCATTGTGGCTCCACATACATACAAATATTTGAGAACAAAAATAGGATATGGCACACCGAAGATAAAGAAATCTATGGATAAGGAGAAACTTCATCCCATCTTCTTCTAGGCCATGTTCCTCCACATATTGAAGCTTTGTATTGGCTGGCAAACTCTGCTGCAACTGGCCAATCTTTACACAACCTTATCTAAGGGCTAAAGCTCTGATTTCAAAATAAGAAAGAAACCTTTCTGTACCTTTTGTGTCCACACTTATGCTCATTTTACGTACTGAGGCAAACTGTCATTTATTTGTGGCCAACTTCTACCTAACCATACTTGAGGGATGTAGCTTTAATATAGAAAAATTGAGAATTTAGAGATAGGGAGAGGAGAGTTGCAGGGAATGGGGGTTGATGTGTGAAGTGTTTTATGTGCATTCTATTTTTACCCTTTTTGGTAAAATGATGCAGTGAGGAAAGGAAATGTCCTGGAGAAGGTTCAATTCAGGGGTCCCTACAACCTAAATAAGAGGTGAAGGGTAGAAAGGTGTGGAATCACATGCCCTTTTTCCAACCACATCATGATATTAAACTACATACTCTACCTCTGCTGTGACATATCCATAGAAAGAAAATAACATGTACCTCAAAAAACAGTGTAGCACCCTACAGGTAGGTGCTTGTAAAGTATAGTGGGCCTTGGCTGCTTAACAGCGGGGCCATGATTTCAGCTGCACTGTCATGTCTCTCAGGGGAGGTAACTGAGAGGGGAGTCTCCCCACTGGCTCTGTGAGAGGATTCTCATAGGGCAGTGGAGGAAACCCAATCAGTGGCTCAGTCAGGCTTGGATCTACCCCAGAAGGTAGATTCTGCCACAGAGGATTCTGGGAGTGGATGTAAGTTTGAAGGTAATGCATGATGCAGCGTCTTTGGCGGGAGGCAGAGTCCCAGGAGGGAGAGTACGGCTTCCTCTCCTCCTGTCAGAGGAAGCGGGTGTCCCTGGTGGCGGCCTGGGAATCCAGAGAGAGTGAAGCTGAGCTGCAGAGGGGATCTGGTGTGCCGAGAACCAGCAGAGAGAGAGAGGGGTCCAGTTGCAGGAAAGCCCACAAAGGTCGTGAGTACTGTGGACTGCCCCTGGGGGTCTGCCTAGTGTCAGAGGGGACCACTCCGGAGAAGGTTCTAGGGATCCAGGAGTCAGCTAGCGGTTAAAGGGGATGCCTAGTCAGAGGACCCTGAAGTATTAGAGGGGGTACCCAGGTAGAGGACCCTGAAGTGTGAAAGGGGGCACCTGTAGTTTGGGCCCTGAAGAGTCAGTGTACAGTGGGAAATGTACAAGTTAAGAGTTGCAGCAGCACAAGTATCTCCACAGAGCTACCTCAGCCAGTGCAGGGCTGGAGGGAGCTGTTCGGTGACATTTGAGCTAAAGCAGTGTCAGGAGTCAAGTGTTCTACAGTCCTGGATATTCCGAATTAAAGTGGAGGTTCCAGCACAGTTTCAGAACTACAGTATCTATAGGCGTCAGAAAGCGCTGGTCGGCATTCAGCTGGCGTCAAGACAGCGCCAACAGGCATTTTTCTTCAAGTGTCCCAAAGTGTACCTAGTTGAGCCAGAGGAATATCCCACTCATTCCCTTCTCCCATCCCCTAAATACAATAAAACAAAACAAACCAAAGATGCCGGAATGGTCATTGTCTCAATTCTCACACCTGGGTTTACAACTTAAATGTGTTGGGAGTTTTACTGGTACTAATGGCAGACCCACCTCAGGCCCAAGGCCTGGAAATATTGCTACACCAGCATAAGAAGATGGTAATAAATATGAACTAGTCAGGACATGTTTATCTTGTATGGTGACAATCCCACCTAAACAGGATATGTTCAAGTTATTTTATAGTTTTTTAATATGCTCCCTGTAATAATATTATCCACCTATGAATGTGTTTGTATGACATCATACATATTCCCAAAATTGCCCCCAGGGCTGCTGATAGGGGGGGACCTCTTGTAGGGGGCCCGAACACACAGGGGGGGGGGGCCACACAGGGAGGGGGATTAGTGATGGACAACAAATACAGAACTCTTCCTCCAGCAGTTGAAAGCTAATCTCTCTACCTCTCCCTGCTGCCAGCTTTTATCTGCTGAGAAAGGTACAGTTATCCCTCACTAATCCCCCTCCCTGTGTTCCCCCCCCCCCCAGCCCTGGCTCTAATGTTACCTCTGCTCCTGAGTTTGTTACCTCTACCTTTATTTCTCTCCCTCTGTCTCTCTGATCTCGGAGCTCCAACTACCCAGCCTGTATATTTTTTTCATCTTATCTTAATTTTTATTCAATAACTCAGTGTTTTATTTTAGATTTAGCAAGAATTATGTGAGTTATGATGTATTTGTGTCTGCTAATAATGATTTTATTGTAATTTTAGCTAAATATATCTTTAGGCTCCATTCACATATAGGCGTCTCGGTTTGCCGACAGAATTGCTACAAGTGTCCCTCAATTCTGTTTGTGCGATTTTACCGCGATTCATTGGGTGACAATTGTCGCAAAATTGTGCCATGTTTGGGGTGCCATTGCAAGTCACGGGAATCACATAGGCGCTCCACGACTTGCAATGGTTTGGGATCGCGGGCAGAATCGCTGCAACTCTGCCCACGATCCGAGATGCCTATATGTGAATGGAGCCTTAATATTTTCTTGGGGGGGGGGGCCCTGTCAGGTAGTCTGTACGGGGCCCCGCAATTTCTGTCAGCAGCCCTGATTGCCCCAATATCTGCAGTCTGAGGACACCTTAGTGTGAGGGTTTACTCAGTGTCCATGTTTACAGGAGAGGGCAGGCTACAGAAACCTGGGTACTTCTGTACACTGCAAAAAGTGCTGTATATTTGTAAATTTCATAGTAAGTGATCCTTAATGCCTTCCTTAGTAAAATGAAAGGGATTTAAAAATGTCTCTGTCCACAAAGCTGTTTATTCACCTACACAAATCTGCTCCATATATCAAATTAACAATAAGCAATATAGTTATAGGACCTTATAAACCTACCTTTCATTTTCCCCTATTCATTACCATTTCACAACCATAAACACAAAACTTATTGCACTTTGGGAGCAAATTTGCATTTATGTACCAAGATTATTTAAAGGCTTTCAGGATACAGCACTCCGATATAATTTCTGTCAAATGCATTTCTCCTATTTACATGAAATCCTACACATGAAAATGAGATCAATGTAATACTGCATTTCTAGAAGGACAAATAAACTGCACTTTTAGTTAGCCTTTGCTGTGCCTTCATATTTATATGGAATTATAAATAAAACATTAAAGAATCTTTAGAATGCAAAATTGCACTGAGATATATTTGTTTATGGTAAAGTCATACATATTGTATTAAGAATGCATATATAGGTTTTAATAAAATGATAGTGGGAGAATGAAAGCAACTAAACAGGAGGGATCTCCATCTATAGACGAGGCCGAGAGTGATCTTTCTTTGATACCTATTAAATGTTCCAGCAGATGAAACCCTATATTCTGCCAGGAAATGAGTTTGCCACAAGACATTGTGTGCGCTCAACTTTACCACTGTCATTCCTCTTCTCAAAACTGCAATAGATTACACAGCCTCCATTTTTCATTCCTTGCTGCCCGAAATGCAAATTCCTTCTCTCTTGTTTATATTAGGTTTTCAAATATATGGAAATTCAGATATCTTGAGGAAAATGTCAGGGCCAGAAATAGTCTCGATCAGTCTTTTTCAGAGTCTGGCTTTCTCTGCATCATACACTGGATGCTGTGAATGGTATAGCCAGGAGCCTGTTGATACAGATGCTTCTGGTCTTTGGCCAGCTTATCAGCATTGTTAAAGTATAGCTCTGCTTTGTTACAGAAAAGCTTTAAAATACATCTTTATCTAGTCTATATTTTGCATAGAATATACTGTAGGAAGGCAAAGGTAGATGTATTAAAAACACATTATCATTGTTATTGTCATCTTCACCATTTCATATTAATTAATGTGTATGTATAGACAAAACCGAGTGAGAAGGGAAGGTTTAGAGCCTCTGGTCTATTGTTCTGTGTTCTAGATAAATTCACCCTCTCTCTGTTTCCTATGACCGCTGCAGGAAGTTAAAAGATATCCAGGCATGTTAGCGTTGCCACCAGAATATCACAAAAGCTAAGGGCAATTTTTCCCATAGGAACACTGGGGTACCTGTTCTGGCGACAACTGCCTAAGAGAACACCCCACATGTTTTCCTCTAGAACAGAAATTAAAGGCCAACAATGCATAGTCAGCTAAAATGCTAGAGGGTTTAACCCTTCTCCCCTTTTTTCAAAACTGAAAAAGTGTTCTCTATATTAACACTCTTTAACCACTTGCCGATCACCATCAGTGCATATACTGCGGCAAGTTGGCTCTGTCCCGTGAAACAACGTAATTGTACGTTGTTTGGCGGGACCGCTAGTTGGGTAGCGCGTGCTGGAGGTGCATGCACACGCCGATTGGCTACAGAGGTAGCCAGTCAGATTGTCGCGATTGTCGTCGAGCACCCGCAATCTCTCCCCGTGGAGACAGAATGGCGGTCTGTCGTTGTAAACACGGCAGACCGCTCTTCTGTCCAAACAGGTCTCTGTGTTCATTCAGCAAGCCCATCCCCCACACCGTTTTAAATCATCCCCTAGGGACAGATTTAACCCTTTGATCACCCCTGGTGTTAACCTCTTCCCTGCTAGCGTCAATACAGTAGCAGGGCATATTTTTAGCATTGATTACTGTAGTAATGTCACTGGTCCCCCCAAAAGTGTCAAAAATGTCAGCTAGGTGTCCAATGTGTCCACCGAAATGAGAAAAAAATATATTGGGTGCGCTGATAGATGTTGAAGCTGCTACCAGAATCCTATGCCTATAGTGGAAATATGTATAACTTTTTATCAATATGGTGCGCTAAAACTGAAAAATGTAACCAAATACAAAAACAAATGTGATGTAACTTTTCAACATGGTGCAAAATGCAACAGTGAATAAAGCGGTGAATAAATAAAATAGATGTGAAAATTGCAGAAACAAAAAGTCCAATAAAGTTCACAATCTTCCACTGTGTTTCTTCCAAAATGTGTATTATTTTCAAAGTGTGGAAAATCAAACAAGTGCTGTTCAAACAATATGTACGAATCCCACCACCTTGAGGATTTCCTCCTTACCCGGCGGATGGAGGTAAGGTGCAAAATTGATTCCAAATAAACTCATTATGTGAAAACGAATTCACCAGTGCTGCCAAAACTCCCAAGGGACAATCAAGCAAGCCTCTTACCAAAAGTAGATCTTATTGCGCTTGAAGTACTCTCTCACTTAGAAATTCCCATTTTCCATAACAGCAGATAAGAATCTGATGATCTCCATACACGGACCAATGTGGCTTATGATCTTCTATATTGACTCCACCTCCTCTGCTGCCACTTCCAGCGATGTCTCCTCGCTACTTCGTCCCAAATTCAAAATACACATTTTGGAAGAAACACGGTGGAAGATTGTGAACTTTATTGGACTTTTGGTTTCTGCCATTTTCACATCTATTTTATTTATTCACCGCTTTATTTATTGTTGCATTTTGCACCATGTTGTAAAGTTACATCACATTTGTTTTTGTATTTGGTTACATTTTTCAGTTTTAGCGCACCATATTGAAAAAGCTGTCCACCGCAATGTCACAGTCCCGCTAAAAATCGCTGATCGCCGCTATTACTAGTAAAAATAATAAAATAAATAAAAAAGTCATAAATCTTTCCCGTAGTTTGTAGACAGTATAACTTTTGTGCAAAGCAAGCAAAATACGCTTATTGTTTTTTTTTTTTTTTTTTACCAAAAATATGTAGCAGAAAAAATATTGGCCTAAAAGATTGAAAACATTAGATTTTTACTTTTTTTTTTTTTTTGGGGAATGTTATATAGCAGAAAGTGAAAAATATTGTTTTTTTTCAGAGTTTTAGCTCTTTTTTTGTTTATAGCGTAAAAAATAAAAATTGCACAGGTGATCAAATACCACCAAAAGAAAGCTCTATTTGTGAGGAAAAAAAAGAACATCAATTTTATTTGGGCTCAGAGTTGCAGGACCACGCAATTGCCAGTTCAGAAAACGCAGTGCCTTATTGCAAAAAATGGCCTGGTCATTAAGGGGGAAAACCTTCCAGTTCTAAAGTGGTTAATTAAACTTATTAAACAAAGATTTAACCCAGTTCAGACAGATTTGGGAGAGATGGTATTTGGAACAAACTTTCAGGCCGTTATTTCCTCCTCTATGCTTTTTTACAGATTGGATTACAGTTGCTCAGCTTGGATGCCTACATAAAGACACTTGTCTGTAGGTAGCATCGTGAACAGGGAATCATTTGTGCTGGATAATGATTTGGGAGAGCTGGGGAGAAACTGCCAATAAAATGGCAAGTAGGATTTAAGTACTTACAAAATAAGGTATTCATGGCTGTTCATATAATCATGACCTTGTTTTAAATAATGAACTTGTTACAAAGTGTGTGTCTTTATTTACTGTTTACATTACTTTTTTCATGAATGAGTAGTGGTATTATGTACCCATTACTCATTCACATAGGGAGTGTTATTTGGGGGCCCCCTTTTTTTTTTTTTTTAAAGGGGACTTCTGGATTCTGTTAAGCCCCACCTGCAGACACCCACAATTATTGGGCTAACAAGGTGCCCCCCTGGCAAGTTACTCCCCTTATGTTGAGGGCATGTGATGTGTCCCTCTCTTTCCTGTCCTGCCAGGCTTGGATAAGAGTGTGGTGTACATTTTTTGGGGGACCTGTTTTTTATTTTTTAGACTATCCCCACCCATTTGTTAACATTCACCTATCAGTAAGGAATTTGTGGTTGACAGCTGAATATGGCGGGCAGGGATATCTCAACTACTGAAGCTTGTAACTGTCTGTATCTGCTGGATTTAGCTCCCTGGCCATAAGAAGAATGAATGTTTACTTATGCTTAGCTTTCCAAGAATTGAAAAAAAAAAACTAATTTCTAACAGTTCATATTCTATGTATTGGTTATACTGTATTTTACTTAAAATCATTACAATTTTTCTGGGATGTATTTTTATCCAATAGATTTCAGAATAGCAGAAACAAAGACTGCCAAAAACACCCTATCTGCTACCTAGATATAATTTAAGCAACTAATAGTAAATCTCATCATGCAAACTCCCCTAGCAAATTATTGAATCTCTTCATTAGTGTTAGAGCACCAATCAACGGAAAGTCAGAAATGCACTAGTAGGACCAAGAGGGCAAGTATATTCTTTCCAAAGTGATAACAATCCAGTTACTAAAATAAATAGCTTGTACAATTATAATATTGCTTTTGTTTTACACCCATGTGTACAGTTGATGAACACATTGCAGAGCACATGCAAAGCAGAGATGGACAAGGCACAAACAATCAAAACTTAACCATTTGTCATCATAATAAAACAGCCAGAGGGCTCCATTTTATTGCACATAACTTAATTTCTTATCTGTTTGTGTTTTTTTTTTATATATATATATTTTCATGGGTTGTTACCAACATGTGGTAAGCATTTCATGTCAATAACACCTTAAGATATACATATGTTTACCTAGAAAAATTGTGAAGTGCTCAATACTTATTTTACCCGATGTATTTACACACACACACACACACACACACACACATATATATATATATATATATATATATATATATATATATATATATATATATATATATATATATATATATATATATATATATATATACTGTATGTATATATATATATATATATATATATATATATATATATAAAAGCAGGTGAAGAAAATAATCAACCCCCCCCCCATTTAATATTAATCACGGTTTTTTGTTTACCAGCCTGGAACTAAGACAAAGTTTTTGTTTTATGCAGCTGTATTTACGCAGTGCAACTTATAATATCCAAGTGAAAGGTATAACACCAATATGTAAGGAAAAAATCAAAACTAAATTGGAAAAAGGATCACTCACCCCATAAAAATGACTTGTAGGAGGCGCATGCGCGATGGCTCCTTGCATGGACATGGAGTGAGGAGCTCCGTCTCGCACTGACACAGCGTAGCCCGCGCTAAACAGCATACACCGCCGATCGCTTCCCTATGGACCCCCCTACCTTCGGGCATACACCGGGCACTCTTCTCATGCCGGGAGGCTCTGCCAGGAGGGACCTTTCCAGCGCCTTGAGTGCGGAATCGCTCCGGCCTCAATCCACCAAGATGGCCGCGCCCGCCACGCCGGCGGGAGGAAGCAGCAGGGAGACTGACCTTGAAGATATCTCTGACCACACAAGCACCCCTCAGTCACTCCACCGCCCCCCACAAACTGTGAGTAACCCTCCGTTACCCGACTACTCCACCGAATCCTTCATAGGGAGGACCCTGGAGGAACTTTTGCTGTCCCCTATGGAGGGCCCTGACTCCAGCCCAGGCCTACACAGTGATCCTCATCCCGGGGCTGACATACCTGCCGACATGCACAGTGTTCTTTCAATATTCTCTAAAATGCTTGCAAGGGGCTTATCCCACACCGCAGCCCAGATTACCTCCACGATACAAGGGGATCTCCAAAATTTGGGTTCCCTCATCGAAGCCATTGAGCTTAAAACCGACCATACTGTTGCACGGATGAATCAAAATTCAGCCAGGATTCAGGACCTCCAGGACCAATTAGAGACTGCTCTTAATAAGATTGATGACCTGGAGAACAGATCCTAGAAGCACAGTGAAGTCTATTATTAGGAAGGTATTTGGTACAACACAGACCCTCCAAGGATCAGGACATCACTCCAAACTGGGTGAAAGAGCCAGGAGGAAACTGGTCAGAGAGGCTACCAAGAGGACCACAGCAACTCTAAAGTGGTTGCAGGAATTTATGAAAAAGAGTGGTCATTGTGTGCATGTGACAACAATATCACAAATTCTCCACAAATGTTGCTTATATGGGAGGATTGCAAGAAAAAAAAAAACACTCCTCAAGAAAGGCCACACGCAGTCATGACTGAGCTTTGTCAAAACACAAAGACAGAGGCTTATTCAGCGCTAAAATCCAAAAAAATAGAGAGAAATAAGCAGCTGGACACCGGTATTGGTCAATACTAACAAATCCAAAAACAGGCAATAAATGTAAACAATGGTGCAGCGCTAAAATGTTAAAACCAATAAAACAGCAGCAATGTCCATAATGATCTGGGAATGTTCATAAGTCCAAAGCCAAGCTTGAGGTAAAGGTGACCCGTGTATAGAAGTAGACAAAACACCAAACATGCGTGATTCCACCACCACTAGTGTTGAGCGAACACGGACTGTATTATTCGTGTTCGTACCGAATAATTGGATTTTTTGTACCCGAACACGGACACGGACACTTTACTGTATGTTCGGGTAAAAATCCGTGTTCGGTCGTTTTATTTCCGGGTTTTGCATGCTTTGGCGCTCTTTTCATGGCGGGCTTTCAACAGCCAATCAACAATCGTTTAACTGGTGTGCCTTAAGCCATCCCAGCCATGCCTGCAAATGTCTCAGTAGCTGTGATTGGCCGTCTGAAGCATGTGACCAAGTCTTTATAAGTTCGAGGCAGCCGCAGCGGCGTCATTATGCTGCTTAGATTCAGGGACAGAGCACACATCAACGTGCTGGCTGCTGATTAGGGAAAGATAGGCAGGAAAAAACCATTTGTGTCCGGATAGAATTGAGGGACAGGTCGGAGTGTTTAGGCAGGGCGAGTTGTAGGCATTTTAGGGATAGAGTCTGCTGAATTATATAGGGTCAGTGTCTTCTACAAACTACAATCGATATTGCTGTGTGGGGGGTGGGGTCTGCACTCAATCCTGATCTACGATCTCTTCTCAATCCTGTTAGGGACAGAGTCTGCTGAATTTTAGGGAAACTGTGTTCTACAAACTACAATCGATATTGCTGTGTGGTGTGGGATTGGAGATAGGCAGGTGTCAGTGATCCACATCCATTTTTCTGTGTGTGAGCTGCAGTGAACACAATCTTTTTGGGCTGCAGTGAACACAATCTTTTTGGGCTGCAGTGAACACAATCTTTTTGGGCTGCAGTGAACACAATCTTTTTGGGCTGCAGTGAACACAATCTTTTTGGGGTGCAGTGAACAAAATCTTTTTGGGGTGCAGTGAACACAATCCTTTTTGGTGTGCAGTGAACACAATCTTTGTGGGGTGCAGTGAACAAAATCCTTTGTGGGGTGCAGTGAACACAATCTTTTTGGGGTGCAGTGAACAAAATCCTTTTTGGGGTGCAGTGAACAACATCCTTTTTGGGGTGCAGTGAACACAATCTTTTTGGGGTGCAGTGAACAAAATCCTTTGTGGGGTGCAGTGAACACAATCTTTTTGGGGTGCAGTGAACACAATCTTTTTGGGGTGGAGTGAACAACATCCTTTTTGGGGTGCAGTGAACAAAATCCTTTTTGGGGTGCAGTGAACAAAATCATTTTTGGGGTGCAGTGAACACAATCTTTTTGGGGTGCAGTGAACACAATCTTTGTGGGGTGCAGTGAACACAATCTTTTTGGGGTGGAGTGAACAACATCCTTTTTGGGGTGCAGTGAACAACATCCTTTTTGGGGTGCAGTGAACACAATCTTTTTGGGGTGCAGTGAACACAATCTTTGTGGGGTACAGTGAACAGAATCTTTGTGGGGTGCAGTGAACACAATCTTTGGGGGGTACAGTGAACACAATCTTTGTGAGGTGCAGTGAACACAATCTTTGTGGGGTGCAGTGAACACAATCATTGTGGGGTGCAGTGAACTCAATCTTTGTGGGGTACAGTGAACACAATCTCATACTGAAGGTTTGAGGGTGCTGCCTGTTCCATACTCCCCCTACTCCTCATCTAGCCTTTTAGGGGTACAAACAATAGTAATTGGGGCCTAGTGTGGTTGTGTACGTGTTATATACATACACTTTTTTGGGATCATATTTTCTATTCCGCTATTTAATCAAAAACCTTTGGGGATCAGTTAAATTGGGGGATAGTCTGTGTTGGTACGTGTGAGAGAGATCCACCTTTCCAAGTTGTTGGGGTTCATCTCATACTTCTGAAGGTTTGAGGGTGCTGCCTGTTCCATACTCCCCCTACTCCTAGCCTTTTAGGGGTACAAACAATAGTAATTGGGGCCTAGTGTGGTTGTGTACGTGTGATATACATACACTTTTTTGGGATCATATTTTCTATTCCGCTATTTAATCAAAAACCTTTGGGGATCAGTTAAATTGGGGGATAGTCTGTGTTGGTACGTGTGAGAGAGATCCACCTTTCCAAGTTGTTGGGGTTCATCTCATACTTCTGAAGGTTTGAGGGTGCTGCCTGTTCCATACTCCCCCTACTCCTAGCCTTTTAGGGGTACAAACAATAGTAATTGGGGCCTAGTGTGGTTGTGTACGTGTGATATACATACACTTTTTTGGGATCATATTTTCTATTCCGCTATTTAATCAAAAACCTCTGGGGATCAGTTAAATTGGGGGATAGTCTGTGTTGGTACGTGTGAGAGAGATCCACCTTTCCAAGTTGTTGGGGTTCATCTCATACTTCTGAAGGTTTGAGGGTGCTGCCTGTTCCATACTCCCCCTACTCCTAGCCTTTTAGGGGTACAAACAATAGTAATTGGGGCCTAGTGTGGTTGTGTACGTGTGATATACATACACTTTTTTGGGATCATATTTTCTATTCCGCTATTTAATCAAAAACCTTTGGGGATCAGTTAAATTGGGGGATAGTCTGTGTTGGTACGTGTGAGAGAGATCCACCTTTCCAAGTTGTTGGGGTTCATCTCATACTTCTGAAGGTTTGAGGGTGCTGCCTGTTCCATACTCCCCCTACTCCTAGCCTTTTAGGGGTACAAACAATAGTAATTGGGGCCTAGTGTGGTTGTGTACGTGTGATATACATACACTTTTTTGGGATCATATTTTCTATTCCGCTATTTAATCAAAAACCTCTGGGGATCAGTTAAATTGGGGGATAGTCTGTGTTGGTACGTGTGAGAGAGATCCACCTTTCCAAGTTGTTGGGGTTCATCTCATACTTCTGAAGGTTTGAGGGTGCTGCCTGTTCCATACTCCCCCTACTCCTAGCCTTTTAGGGGTACAAACAATAGTAATTGGGGCCTAGTGTGGTTGTGTACGTGTGATATACATACACTTTTTTGGGATCATATTTTCTATTCCGCTATTTAATCAAAAACCTTTGGGGATCAGTTAAATTGGGGGATAGTCTGTGTTGGTACGTGTGAGAGAGATCCACCTTTCCAAGTTGTTGGGGTTCATCTCATACTTCTGAAGGTTTGAGGGTGCTGCCTGTTCCATACTCCCCCTACTCCTAGCCTTTTAGGGGTACAAACAATAGTAATTGGGGCCTAGTGTGGTTGTGTACGTGTGATATACATACACTTTTTTGGGATCATATTTTCTATTCCGCTATTTAATCAAAAACCTTTGGGGATCAGTTAAATTGGGGGATAGTCTGTGTTGGTACGTGTGAGAGAGATCCACCTTTCCAAGTTGTTGGGGTTCATCTCATACTTCTGAAGGTTTGAGGGTGCTGCCTGTTCCATACTCCCCCTACTCCTAGCCTTTTAGGGGTACAAACAATAGTAATTGGGGCCTAGTGTGGTTGTGTACGTGTGATATACATACACTTTTTTGGGATCATATTTTCTATTCCGCTATTTAATCAAAAACCTCTGGGGATCAGTTAAATTGGGGGATAGTCTGTGTTGGTACGTGTGAGAGAGATCCACCTTTCCAAGTTGTTGGGGTTCATCTCATACTTCTGAAGGTTTGAGGGTGCTGCCTGTTCCATACTCCCCCTACTCCTAGCCTTTTAGGGGTACAAACAATAGTAATTGGGGCCTAGTGTGGTTGTGTACGTGTGATATACATACACTTTTTTGGGATCATATTTTCTATTCCGCTATTTAATCAAAAACCTTTGGGGATCAGTTAAATTGGGGGATAGTCTGTGTTGGTACGTGTGAGAGAGATCCACCTTTCCAAGTTGTTGAGGTTCATCTCATACTTCTGAAGGTTTGAGGGTGCTGCCTGTTCCATACTCCCCCTACTCCTAGCCTTTTAGGGGTACAAACAATAGTAATTGGGGCCTAGTGTGGTTGTGTACGTGTGATATACATACACTTTTTTGGGATCATATTTTCTATTCCGCTATTTAATCAAAAACCTTTGGGGATCAGTTAAATTGGGGGATAGTCTGTGTTGGTACGTGTGAGAGAGATCCACCTTTCCAAGTTGTTGGGGTTCATCTCATACTTCTGAAGGTTTGAGGGTGCTGCCTGTTACATACTCCCCCTACTCCTAGCCTTTTAGGGGTACAAACAATAGTAATTGGGGCCTAGTGTGGTTGTGTACGTGTGATATACATACACTTTTTTGGGATCATATTTTCTATTCCGCTATTTAATCAAAAACCTTTGGGGATCAGTTAAATTGGGGGATAGTCTGTGTTGGTACGTGTGAGAGAGATCCACCTTTCCAAGTTGTTGGGGTTCATCTCATACTTCTGAAGGTTTGAGGGTGCTGCCTGTTACATACTCCCCCTACTCCTAGCCTTTTAGGGGTACAAACAATAGTAATTGGGGCCTAGTGTGGTTGTGTACGTGTGATATACATACACTTTTTTGGGATCATATTTTCTATTCCGCTATTTAATCAAAAACCTCTGGGGATCAGTTAAATTGGGGGATAGTCTGTGTTGGTACGTGTGAGAGAGATCCACCTTTCCAAGTTGTTGGGGTTCATCTCATACTTCTGAAGGTTTGAGGGTGCTGCCTGTTCCATACTCCCCCTACTCCTAGCCTTTTAGGGGTACAAACAATAGTAATTGGGGCCTAGTGTGGTTGTGTACGTGTGATATACATACACTTTTTTGGGATCATATTTTCTATTCCGCTATTTAATCAAAAACCTTTGGGGATCAGTTAAATTGGGGGATAGTCTGTGTTGGTACGTGTGAGAGAGATCCACCTTTCCAAGTTGTTGGGGTTCATCTCATACTTCTGAAGGTTTGAGGGTGCTGCCTGTTCCATACTCCCCCTACTCCTAGCCTTTTAGGGGTACAAACAATAGTAATTGGGGCCTAGTGTGGTTGTGTACGTGTGATATACATACACTTTTTTGGGATCATATTTTCTATTCCGCTATTTAATCAAAAACCTCTGGGGATCAGTTAAATTGGGGGATAGTCTGTGTTGGTACGTGTGAGAGAGATCCACCTTTCCAAGTTGTTGGGGTTCATCTCATACTTCTGAAGGTTTGAGGGTGCTGCCTGTTCCATACTCCCCCTACTCCTAGCCTTTTAGGGGTACAAACAATAGTAATTGGGGCCTAGTGTGGTTGTGTACGTGTGATATACATACACTTTTTTGGGATCATATTTTCTATTCCGCTATTTAATCAAAAACCTTTGGGGATCAGTTAAATTGGGGGATAGTCTGTGTTGGTACGTGTGAGAGAGATCCACCTTTCCAAGTTGTTGGGGTTCATCTCATACTTCTGAAGGTTTGAGGGTGCTGCCTGTTCCATACTCCCCCTACTCCTAGCCTTTTAGGGGTACAAACAATAGTAATTGGGGCCTAGTGTGGTTGTGTACGTGTGATATACATACACTTTTTTGGGATCATATTTTCTATTCCGCTATTTAATCAAAAACCTTTGGGGATCAGTTAAATTGGGGGATAGTCTGTGTTGGTACGTGTGAGAGAGATCCACCTTTCCAAGTTGTTGAGGTTCATCTCATACTTCTGAAGGTTTGAGGGTGCTGCCTGTTCCATACTCCCCCTACTCCTAGCCTTTTAGGGGTACAAACAATAGTAATTGGGGCCTAGTGTGGTTGTGTACGTGTGATATACATACACTTTTTTGGGATCATATTTTCTATTCCGCTATTTAATCAAAAACCTTTGGGGATCAGTTAAATTGGGGGATAGTCTGTGTTGGTACGTGTGAGAGAGATCCACCTTTCCAAGTTGTTGGGGTTCATCTCATACTTCTGAAGGTTTGAGGGTGCTGCCTGTTACATACTCCCCCTACTCCTAGCCTTTTAGGGGTACAAACAATAGTAATTGGGGCCTAGTGTGGTTGTGTACGTGTGATATACATACACTTTTTTGGGATCATATTTTCTATTCCGCTATTTAATCAAAAACCTTTGGGGATCAGTTAAATTGGGGGATAGTCTGTGTTGGTACGTGTGAGAGAGATCCACCTTTCCAAGTTGTTGGGGTTCATCTCATACTTCTGAAGGTTTGAGGGTGCTGCCTGTTACATACTCCCCCTACTCCTAGCCTTTTAGGGGTACAAACAATAGTAATTGGGGCCTAGTGTGGTTGTGTACGTGTGATATACATACACTTTTTTGGGATCATATTTTCTATTCCGCTATTTAATCAAAAACCTTTGGGGATCAGTTAAATTGGGGGATAGTCTGTGTTGGTACGTGTGAGAGAGATCCACCTTTCCAAGTTGTTGAGGTTCATCTCATACTTCTGAAGGTTTGAGGGTGCTGCCTGTTCCATACTCCCCCTACTCCTAGCCTTTTAGGGGTACAAACAATAGTAATTGGGGCCTAGTGTGGTTGTGTACGTGTGATATACATACACTTTTTTGGGATCATATTTTCTATTCCGCTATTTAATCAAAAACCTTTGGGGATCAGTTAAATTGGGGGATAGTCTGTGTTGGTACGTGTGAGAGAGATCCACCTTTCCAAGTTGTTGGGGTTCATCTCATACTTCTGAAGGTTTGAGGGTGCTGCCTGTTCCATACTCCCCCTACTCCTAGCCTTTTAGGGGTACAAACAATAGTAATTGGGGCCTAGTGTGGTTGTGTACGTGCGAGATACATACACTTTTTTTGATCATATTTCCTATTCCGCTATTCAATAAAAACCTTTGAGGATCAATTGAATTGCGGGATAGTCTGTGTCGGTACGTGTGAGAGAGATCCACCTTTCCAAGTTGTTGGGGTTCATCTCATACTTCTGAAGGTTTGAGGGTGCTGCCTGTTCCATACCCCCCCTACTCCTCATCTAGCCTTTTAGGGGTACAAACAATAGTAATTGGGGCCTAGTGTGGTTGTGTACGTGCGAGATACATACACTTTTTTTGATCATATTTCCTATTCCGCTATTCAATAAAAACCTTTGAGGATCAATTGAATTGCGGGATAGTCTGTGTCGGTACGTGTGAGAGAGATCCACCTTTCCAAGTTGTTGGGGTTCATCTCATACTTCTGAAGGTTTGAGGGTGCTGCCTGTTCCATACCCCCCCTACTCCTCATCTAGCCTTTTAGGGGTACAAACAATAGTAATTGGGGCCTAGTGTGGTTGTGTACGTGCGAGATACATACACTTTTTTTGATCATATTTCCTATTCCGCTATTCAATAAAAACCTTTGAGGATCAATTGAATTGCGGGATAGTCTGTGTCGGTACGTGTGAGAGAGATCCACCTTTCCAAGTTGTTGGGGTTCATCTCATACTTCTGAAGGTTTGAGGGTGCTGCCTGTTCCATACCCCCCCTACTCCTCATCTAGCCTTTTAGGGGTACAAACAATAGTAATTGGGGCCTAGTGTGGTTGTGTACGTGCGAGATACATACACTTTTTTTGATCATATTTCCTATTCCGCTATTCAATAAAAACCTTTGAGGATCAATTGAATTGCGGGATAGTCTGTGTCGGTACGTGTGAGAGAGATCCACCTTTCCAAGTTGTTGGGGTTCATCTCATACTTCTGAAGGTTTGAGGGTGCTGCCTGTTCCATACCCCCCCTACTCCTCATCTAGCCTTTTAGGGGTACAAACAATAGTAATTGGGGCCTAGTGTGGTTGTGTACGTGCGAGATACATACACTTTTTTTGATCATATTTCCTATTCCGCTATTCAATAAAAACCTTTGAGGATCAATTGAATTGCGGGATAGTCTGTGTCGGTACGTGTGAGAGAGATCCACCTTTCCAAGTTGTTGGGGTTCATCTCATACTTCTGAAGGTTTGAGGGTGCTGCCTGTTCCATACCCCCCCTACTCCTCATCTAGCCTTTTAGGGGTACAAACAATAGTAATTGGGGCCTAGTGTGGTTGTGTACGTGCGAGATACATACACTTTTTTTGATCATATTTCCTATTCCGCTATTCAATAAAAACCTTTGAGGATCAATTGAATTGCGGGATAGTCTGTGTCGGTACGTGTGAGAGAGATCCACCTTTCCAAGTTGTTGGGGTTCATCTCATACTTCTGAAGGTTTGAGGGTGCTGCCTGTTCCATACTCCCCCTACTCCTCATCTAGCCTTTTAGGGGTACAAACAATAGTAATTGGGGCCTAGTGTGGTTGTGTACGTGTGATATACATACACTTTTTTTGGATCATATTTTCTATTCCGCTATTTAATTTAACTGGGCCTCCATGCGAGACCTGTGTGCCTTGTTGCGCTGTTTTGAGTACTCCACCAACATGGCCAGTGGCAATGACGCCGTTCTCAGCTTAACTATCCCACTTCTATGCCTCCTTGAAAAAACAATTCGGGCGATGATGGAAGAGGATGTGGCACAGGATGAGGAGGAGGAGGAGGATGAAGAGGTAACATTTCCAAGGCTTTCAGGGCAGTCATTCGCAAGGGGCTCCGAGGGTGGGTTCCTGCACACGCAAACGCCAGGGACGCAATTGTCCAGCAGGGGCACAGTTCTGGAGGATGAGGAGGATGAGGAGGAGGAGGAGCTGGAGGAGGAGATGGAACCATGTTCACAGCAGGGTGGCACCCAGGCCAGCTCATGGCCATCACTGGTGCGTGGCTGGGGGGATACAGAGGACACGGACCATACACCTCCCACAGAGGACAGCCTTTCGTTGCCTCTGGGCAGCCTGGCACACATGAGCGATTACATGCTGCAGTGTCTCCACAACGACCGCCGAGTTGCCCACATTCTAACTTGTGCTGATTACTGGGTGGCCACGCTGCTGGATCCCCGTTACAAGGACAACGTACCGTCCTTAATTCACTCACTGGAGCGCGATCGCAAGATGCGCGAGTACAAGCGCACGCTGGTAGACGCCATGCTGCTGGCATTCCCATCTGACAGCGGGGCCACAGTGGAAGCACAAGGCAGAGGAGGAGGAGGAGGAGGTCGCCAACGCAACCAGGGCACCGCCAGCACCTCAGAAGGCAGGGTTAGCATGGCCGAAATGTGGAAAAGCTTTGTCAGCACGCCACAACAAACAGCAGCACCAGCAGCTCAGATGGAACGTCTTAGCAGGAGGCAGCATTTTACCAACATGGTGGAGCAGTATGTGTGCACACGCCTACATGTAGTGAATGACGGGTCTGCCCCCTTCAACTTCTGGGTCTCCAAATTGGGCACATGGCCTGAGCTTGCCCTTTACGCCTTGGAGGTGCTGGCGTGCCCTGCAGCCAGTGTATTATCTGAACGGGTATTTAGCACGGCTGGGGGCGTTATAACAGACAAGCGCAGCCGCCTGTCCAGAGACAATGTGGACAAGCTCACGTTCATTAAAATGAACCAGGCATGGATCCCACGGGACTTTTCCGTACCTTATGCAGAATAGCAATGGATACCGACCTTACCCACCCATTGTTCCATTTTTGCTCTTTCTCACTCTTTTGGGGTGTACCCTCATTTAAAATTTGTGAAAAGAAGCAGTGTTGGCTACCTCGTCCTCCTCCTCAGGGCCAGATTAATGTAGGGGCTATTGGAGCTGCAGCTCCAGGCCCCTACCTTTTATATAGGCCCCGGGTTGGCCATATTCACTGTTACCGCTCTTCTGTCACTTGTAAACACAGAAGTCTGGCTTCTATGCTCGCTTCCCCAGGCAGCACCCTCAGAACCTCCCCACACAGCGTGAAGGCCGGACAAGGAGGGACAGTTGGCGATGCATGGATGTGTTTATGGGCTTCAGAGACAGCATCCCATGTTGAATTAGGCATGCATGGCTGCACCCTTCCTCCTCTGGGTGCATGGCAAGGCACGGCCCTAAGGCCCTTCAAAATCCTCAGCACCAAGCCCATGATGCTGTTAATCCGGCCCTGGTCCTCCTCCACCGCCGCTTCCACCTACACCGCCCATAGGTGTGCGCAGCCTATTGCATTAAGGTGTGCACCCCAAAGTTGAAATACACATGCATGTGTTTGCCAGCAGGGAGAGTAATGTATCGGGGCCATGTACCTGTAGGCAAGGAGAAATAGAGCAGAGCAGGTCCCAGGGAGATCTTTCCCATCTCCTCACTGGCAATGCTATGTGCCCTAGGTGATTAGGGTGTGCCCAGGCACACCCAGCACACCCTGTGCGCACGCCTATGTCACCGCCACATCCACCACCACCTTAACCTCCCTCCTACTCCATATGGGCCTCGTCCTTCAGAGATGAAGAAGAACATTGTTTTATTTTTCTGTTTTTTTTTGTTGTTTTAAGTTATTTCCCTATCCACATTTGTTTGCAGAGCACTTGCCATGCTCTTAATTACGTTTTGCTGCCATTTGCAGCACTCTAGCCCTTTCCTTTGGTGTTTTAGAGACATTTTAGTGCCTTAAAGTTCGGGTCCCCATTGACTTCAATGGGGTTCGGTGTCCGGGAAAAGTTCGGTAAAAGTCCGGGACACGGACCCGGACTTTTTTTTAAAGTTCGGCCGAACCCGTCGAACACGGACATCTAGGTGTTCGCTCAACCCTAACCACCACAGTTAATGCCAGCCTCTCACCTCCATGCACTGACCACAAGGGCCATTGCGCTTTGACATAGACTCTGGTGAACTTCTCCTATCCCAGTCTTAAGATCATGGAAGCCACAGCACCTCAGCAGGGCAGCATGAAGATTCCACATGGAAGGATAACAAAGGACATCTAGTGCTCTCCGTTTAAAATTGGGTACATTTATTCAAAGTAAAAAGGTTACTCACAAACATAGCACTATTCCTAGTGCATCGGGAACAGCATGTCAAACATGTCAAACATCTAACGATGTGCTCGAGCGTGCGGTCCTCTCAAAGCGTCGTGGGTGACGTCACAGCTCCTCCCCCGCAGGGGATTTTTGGGCCCATCTATACATTTAGGCAGAAAAAGTGTTACACATGTGGTACTCGTGAGGAGTAGTAAAATATGCTTTGAGGTTTAATTCTAAGTATGCCTATGCTGTGTGAGATAAATAACTTAAAATGACCAATTACTATATTTGATTTCTTCATTCTTCAAAAAAAAAAAAAAAAATTGACAAAAGATTTCACTTCAATATGCCTCGTTATAAGGCTCCGTTCACACCTTTTTAAATTAAATATTTAAATTTTTTTGTAGAACGATTTTGGAGTGGTACCATTCATTTGAATGAGCCTCCTACCGCTTCAAAAATGCTCCAAAGAAGCTCATGTAGCAAATTTTGACACAGAGCCAGGAGCATTTGACATTGGGATTTTTTCCATGATTTTAGCGCAAGTTATCTCTCGAAGATAGCTGCAAAATTGCACCTCTTTGGGGTGCCATTGCTGCAATCCTGGAATCGTGGGAATAATCTTGTGATTCCACCTGCGATTCCAGTCAGCTCAGTTGTGAATGGAGCCTTAATACTGTTGAGTGCTTTCTAAAAGGGGCTCATTTTGAGCATGTTGTTGTTGCACTGTTCTGGCATTTTTGGGCCTCAAGAATTAGGATAGACAGTCAGAACACCATAGTTGATACATTTTAATATTTATACCATAATTTGCAAACTTTATAATCACATAGTTTAACCACTTTACCAATAGAGGATTTTGCTGTCTTACGTCTGGGCCACTTTTTGCGATTCGGCACTGTGCGACTTTAACTGACAATTGCGCGGTCGTGCAATGCCATACCCAAACAAAATGTATGTCCTTTTTTTCCCACAAACAGAGCTTTCTTTTGGTGGTATTTGATCACCTGTGTGATTTTTACTTTTTGCGCTATAAACAAAAAAAGAGCGTAAATTTTGAAAAAAACAACAATATTTTTCACATTTTTTTATATGAAATTCCCCCCAAAAAAATGTAAAATCAAAATTTTTTTTAATTTTTGGCCAATTTGTTTTCTGATACCTATGTTTGGTAAAAAAAATCACAATAAGCGTATTTTGATTGGTTTGCGCAAAAGTTATTGCGTTTACTAACAAAGGGAAAGATTTCTGTCATTTTTGGTGGGTTTTTTTTAACGCGTAATGGCGGCGATCTGCGATTTTTTTTTTTGCGGGACTGCGACATTGCGGCGGACAGATCGGACCCTTGACTGACATTTGTGACACTTTTGGGGGTACCAGTGACATTACTACAGTAATCAGTGCTATTTATATGCACTGTTACTGTAAAAATGACACTGGCAGGGAAGGGGTTAATTTTATTGGAGAGGGAGGGGTTAATGTATGCCTGGTGCTTACTGACGTGTGTGGGGGGAGGTGACCATGTGACACAAGGACAGATCCAGGGTTCAGCTATGCTGAACCCTGCAATCTGACCCTGCCTGTCACTTAGGAGATCCACCCGCTTGTGTTTACACACAAGCGGGCGGATCTCCACACTAGATCCCCGACGATCGGGGAAGAGCGGCGGCAATCGCCGCTTCTCCTCCCCTGGCCCGACTCCCGCTGTGACTGAATACAACGGGAGCGAGCCTCCGGCGGCGCGCGCGCGGCGCCGGGAAAGGGGAGTGTCTGACGACGTAGTACTACGTCGTCAGACGATAACGAGCCACTCTGCCGCAGTAATATTACTGCAGGCAGACATAAAGTGGTTAAAAAATATACACATATTTAATTTATTTTAACCTAAAAAAAATTAGCAGAATACATTTTGACAAAAAATTATGAAATTTTTAAAACCTTAACTAAGGAAAACAATAATTTTTTTTTCTCCATTATATAATAACAATAAAATAGTGGTAAATACGTGCCACAAAAAGAAAGCCTTAATTGCACCAAAATTATATAAAATTAATTTGGGGTACGGTTTTACATGAATGAGTAAAGGTCAGTCAAAGCAATACAGTTGATTATGAGCACATTACAAAACACATATAAACTTGAAAATGACATATAGCACAGACAGGCAGAGAACTCAGCATGAAAATCTCTCTATAAATGCAATATACAATATGTCTGTAAATCCTCAGTATAACGTTGTAAGTAAGCCACAAGCACATGGAGTTCATCTACTGATTATACACTTACTGGAATTCTTCCATTCTATTAATATTTCCTGGCATCCTTCCACAGCGCATACAGGAGCCCAGGAGCACAAACATATTGTCATGCATATATCATAATGTGTAGATGAAGGTATCATGTTAGTAGTACAGATGACAATAGGTGTTTATGCCAAAGATAGTCAGGGGATTTCAGAAAGAGTGTCTGTGGATCCCATCATGCATCCACACAGCAAATGCTGGTAGGCGCAACAGATTTGTGTCAACATGGTCACTTCCTCCTTAAAGCAGCTAAACTTCCTCTCACCGTTTCAGCTGTCACAGAAACAGTACAAAGGCTCAGACAGACTCAGGGTGGGTAGACAGCCTGCTATTTGCTATAGAATCCACCCCACTGCCTGCTGTAAGTCACAAGGAGGGAGTGGACCGGATGAGGAACTGTTGTCCCTTAATTCTTAGCATCACTGGTTATCAGGAGCCTGTCGGCTATGAAGTAGACAGCTTCATTAAGAATTTGGGAGGCCTCTGGGGTATAATTGCAGATGTGGCATCTGCATTATTGTGATTAAATGAATACTGGGTCAGTGGTAATGGGGAGATTCTCCAGCTGGAACTCAACCTTCCTGAGAATCAGCTTTTTACTGACGAAGTCAGTGGGGTTACACTGGAACTTAGTGTCATCCTATATAGTCTGTTTTTCACTCCCTAACAGTTTTCTAATTTGCTTTGCACCTTGGCCTGTAAATAAATATGGGCTGTTGGATGCCTAAACTGGCTCTATTCTATGCTTTTTATTGAGCCATGAGCTAAAGCTAACTAGAGAATCCCAGAACAAAAGGGACAGCAAAAGCATTGGGAGCAGCAGTATAATATTATTATTATTCATAAAAATAATAATAATAATAATAATAATAATAATAATAATAATAATAATAATATACTGAAGGGTAACCACTAAACACACACAGTATCACAGACCTAACTATGTGGCACTGTGCATGCAAAATAATGGCAATAGCACAGAGGTAATTTTGTCACCAGACTTCAAATATACACACCTATGTGCAGAAACAGTAAGATGATTAGAACACAGGAACACCTATCTCTAATTTTGCTATGAACAGATGAAAAACTATTAATTGTGAAGCACCCTTCTAGGTAGGTGCTAGGAAAGCCATAAGGGAGGCCCTGTCTGCTTATCAGGGGGGCTAATTGTTCAGCTAGGCTGTCACGTGTTCCCAGGTGTGCCTGTTGAATTTGGGGAGTCTCCCCACTATGTCCAATGAGGGCTCTTATTGGACAGTGGAGGAAACCTGACCAATAGCACACCAGGGCTTGTATCTATCCCAGAGGGCAGATTCTGCCGCAATGTATCCTGGGATGGGATATACTGTTAGTCCTAGGGGAGCACATGACAGAGCATCTTTGGCGGGAAGCAGAGTCCCAGGAGGGGGGTGATGGCTGTCTCTCCTCCTGTCAGCGTAAGGAAGAGATCCTGGGCAGTCGGCCTAGAGGATGGAAGGTTGAGCTGAGCTGCAGAGAGGGATCCAGTGTGCTGTGGACCGAGTGGAGCTGCTGGGCAGAGGATTCCAGGAAAGCAGTGTTGTGAGTACTGTAAACAGCCCAGGGGTCAGCCTAGAATAGGGGACCACTCCAGAAGGTCAGAGGGAACTGGGAGCCAGCTAACCAGTAGAGAGGGCTTAGAAAAGGGAGTGTCAGTGTCTAAGCCTTGAAGATAAGTGTGTGAGAGAGGGTGCCGGTGCGGGCCCTGAATCGTACAAGTGTTCAGCAGTGCAGCAGAGATAAAGTAGCTACCTCAGCAAGGAGTGCCAAAGGGAGCTTTAAAAAGGACTTTGAGTCACAAGGAAGTGATCATAAGTCAGTTCAGAGTTAACAGGCAGCAGGCCAGCTTTAAACAACATTAACCGGCATTGACCAGCATCAAGCCAGCGTCAAGTCAGTGCCAACAGGAATTATTCAGTTGTCCCCAGCAAATTGTGCATAGTCGAGCCAGAGGAGTATCCCACTCATTCCTTCTCCTATCCAAGTTCTCAAAAAATATAAAACCCCAAAGATACTGGACTGGTTATTGTCTCAGTGCTCACACTTGGAGAACATGCTTAATTGTGCTGTTGTTTATTGCTAGCGGTAACCCAGGTGGACCCACATCCAGCACAACGGCTGGGAATCTTGCTACAATTGTTTACTAAAATTACATATTAATCAGAGTCAATCTGTTCTTTTTAGCTTTCTAAATAGGTATGCTTGAATATCATTTCAGCTCTATATCAGTTATCTTTTATTGTGTTATTTATGGATGAGCAAATCTGCTCAGGTTAGATAAATAGAGGAGTCTATGGTATCCTACTTGAAATCAACAAAAAACGAACTTTGCTGCACATCCCAGTAAAATCTATAGGAACTGTATTGTCATACTAAATTCTGGCTATTGTCAAGGCTAATAAAAAAAGTAAAGGAAATAGCCCTGGGACTTTAAATGAGGTGGGCACAATAGGCCAATGATAATTTGATTAAAGAGAAAAAATCATCATCAAAAGCCTCTCTGCGGACATTTTTTCCCCAGATACCGACACTAATGGTCATTTCGTTTCGGCTCACCTCCGATTCAATGACAGGGAACTTATTCTCACTAGCATCTATGCACCTAACATCCCAGATCAAACATTCTATACTGATGTCTAGCATTCTGTCACACCCTCAGGTCCCACATCTGATATGTGGGGATTTCAATGCTGCCCTTGACACTATCTTGGATAAATCCTCCCACAAACTCGGCCTGCACCAACACGACTCTCTCAGCCCCACCCCTCAGCCCCCACATTTTCTCCAGGATTGATTATATTTTTAATACTGATAACCTTCTCCCTCGGCTCACGGATGCCACTATCCACAAAATCGCTATATATCCGACCATGCCTCGGTCTCTGTATTTTTAGATCCATCGGACTTCCCATCCAACCCCCTCCTCTGGAGGTTTCCCTCCTATCTACGTAACAACTCGGATTTCAGCGCAAGCCTGGGCGGAATACTCCTCCGCAAACTCGGACCACAACTCTGTCCCTTATCTTTTCTGGGAAGCTAGAAAGGCTTTCCATGCGAGGTCGTATTATCTCGTATGTGGCGGCTTTTAAGAAATCCACCCACAGCAACTACAAATGGGCTAGTGAACATTTACGGACGGCACAACGCACTCTCCTGCTAACTGACTCCCCCGCCATTGGAAAGGCCCGGTTGGAAGCCAAGACCAATTTTGATTCTTGGGCCGACAAGGGGGAATCTGTCAAAAGAGCAAATTTATCTGCCACGTTGCACAGATTTGGCAACAAAGCTGGCAAGCTGCTGGTGAAGCTGTGCAAAGGTCCGTATTCACCTACACACATCGGCTCTTTACGCAACATCTCTGGTAGAGTAGACACAACCCCCCAGGGAGTCCAGCGTATTATTATTTACTCCTCTTTATATGCCCCCCTTTCTCGACATGCAGAGCTCCCTAAAATCTCTCAAGCCCAACTCGACATGTTGAATGCCTCCATCATCCCTGAGGAAATATCTGTCACTATTAAACACCTAGCCCCAAATAAAGCTCCGGGCACTGATGGCTTGTTTGGGGAATTTTATAAAACCCTTTCCCCCATATCATCCCCACATTAGCTAAAGTATACACCTCCATTTGGGCGGGAGGCCCTTATCTTTCCACGGTAACCAAGCCATCATTAAACTTTTAGCCAAAAAGGGTAAAGACTAGTGTTGAGCGAAAACGGACTGTATTGTTCGGGTCCGTACCGGATAATTGGATTTTTGTTACCCGGACACGGACCCGAAAACTTTACTGTATGTTCGGGTTTAAAATCCGTGTTCGGTAATTTTATTTCCTGTATGTAATGGCGCGGTTTTAATGGCGGGCTTTCAACAGCCAATCAACAAGCGTTTAACTGGTGTGCCAAAGAAGCCATCACAGCCATGCCTACTAATAACATGGCTGTGATTGGCCAGCTGAAGCATGTGACCCAGGTCTTTATAAGCTCGAGACACAGTGCGCAGTGCGTCAGTCTGCTGTAGTGTAGGGAGAGAGCACACATAACGGTGCTGGCTGCTGCTGATTAGGGACAGACAGGGTAAAACAACATTGTGCCCGAAAAGAATGCAGGGACAGGTCGGAAATGTAGGCAGGGAAAGATATTTGAGCATTTTAGGGACAGGCTGGAGAGATTAGGCAGAGAGAGATTAGGAGACACAGGACAGAACAATCATCCGTTAGCGATCTACATCGATTTTGCTGTGTGGGGGGTGGTGCAGTGAACGATCTTTTTGCCCTCACTTGAGACCACTGAGGAGGAGGAGGAGGAGGGAGAAAAAAATATTTTTATCAGTCTGTTGTGTGCAGCGTTCAGCTATATTTTACTACAGAGTGCAGTTCTAATCTGCTGTTTAAAAATTACAAATTTAAAGGGGAATTTTTTTAAGAGCACTTGCCATGCTCTTAACTACATTTTGCTGCCATTTGCAGCACTCTAGCCCTTTCCATTGGTTTTTTAGAGCCATTTTAGTGCCTAAAAGTTCGGGTCCCCATTGACTTCAATGGGGTTCGGTGTCCGGGAAAAGTTCGGAAAAAGTCCGGGTCACGGACCCAGACTTTTTTTTCAAGTTCGGCTGAACCCGCCGAACACGGACATCCAGATGTCTGCTCAACTCTAGTAAAGACCCTTTGGATCCTGGTTCATACAGGCCCATATCGCTCCTTAACTTAGATGTAAAGATCCTCTCCAAAATAGTTGCCTCACGCTTTGCCCTTATCATGCCCCATCTGATTCATCTGGCCCAGTCTGGTTTCACAAAAGGGCGGTCAGCCGCTGCTAATATCCATAAAGTCCTCTTAACTCTGGACCAAGCCTGACTACACCCGGGGAGGATCTAGCCATCGTGACCCTGGATGCAGAGATGGCTTTTGATAACATAAATTTTGACTCTTTTCACATGGTTCTTGACGCCATGGGATTCAGGGACTCTTTTGCCCAATTTGTGAGTTCCATGTATGTCTCTCCGGCGACCAGGTTATGTGTGGCGGGATCCCTCACCGAGGAATTTCGCCTCTTTAAAGGTACACGACAGGGCTTCCCCTTCTCACCGCTCTCCCGATACCTACTAACAAAAGCCCCCCTACATGGAGTCTATATTGGCTCCCAAGAATTACGTTTATCCTTGTTTGCAGATGATGTCCTGCTTTTTACATCCAACCCCACTGCCGATATACCTGTAATAGTCTCCACCTTTGACAACTTTAAACCATGCTCAGGCTTGAGAATTAACTACTCCAAGAGTGAAATACTCCCTCTGGGTGGCATTACACGACGGCCCTGGGAATCAGACTCACCCTTCATTATTGCTAAAACCAATATCACCTATCTAGGCATCAAAATAAGGAAAACTCCTTCCTCCATTTATACCCTAAACTACCCTCCTTTAATCTCTAAGATACAACGGGAATTGGAAAACTGGATGGAACTGCCTCTCTCGCTCCTGGGCAGGTGTCATCTGATAAAAATAGTAAGCTTTGCCCGTTTACTCTATCCTTTACAGACCCTACCTTTGCTAATCAATCACAAATATGCTCAATCCCTTGATAGAGCTTTTTCTAGATTTCTTTGGAAGGGCAAGCGACCCTGCATTGCTCTCAAAAAGCTAAGTCTTCCCAGGAGCGTGGGTGGTATCAATTTCCCAGAAATAAGACTCTATAACCTGTCTTGTCTACTCAGGATAGCATTGGACCGGATATCCCAGACTTCACAGTGTTTCAACTACACTCTTGAGTCCCAGATGTCCAGCCCATTCTCCCTATCTGCACTCTTACATGCTAAGTGGGTTTCTATGTGTCCGGAGCTCCGCCCACAAAATACTTTTAAGGGACACTATAGAAAAGAGGGGGGTTTTTGGTTGAGCTGACCCTTGTGTGCCATAATCCTATTAATTAGAGAAAAAGGAACTCCATGATACAAAACAAATTTGCTCAGGGAGATAGAGATTTAGTGGACTTTAAAGGCACATATTAAGTGGGAAAAAAGACTACCATAGGTATAAAAAACATATATTCTTTTATTTAACCAAAGTTTTTTTAAAAAAGAACAAAAAGTTCCAGAAACAAAATTATACAATGACATACATATTATTTGAAATAAGAACATTCATCATATCTATAGGTCAAAATATTAGATATACAGATATTGTAGTAGTTACACTTTGTGAGTATTAGGATAGTGGTCTGAAGAGGTCGACGCGTTTCGCCTTAGCTTCTTCTGGACCTCAGACGCAAATATACAATTTATCTCTTTTAGTAAAAACAGAAACATGCAATTAGTACAGAGCATTTTATATTACATTTTATTACTATATCTTGTATTAGATTGTTAATCAAAAACAACACACCTCTCAAAATGCAGAAAACCGTGTGATCCGTGGTCAACAGTATCAGTATATCATATTGATCATAGGGTAGTAAAAGATGAGCGGGAAGTGAAAAGGGAGAGAACAAAGGCCCAAAAAACTGGTGGAGTAGGCCACCTATATATATGGGGCAAAGGAAAAACATATAAATCTCAAAAGGGTATCTCAGTATCCTCAAATATTAGTAATGATTTATGTTATATTTACCTCAATTCCCACACTGGAATCTATCGAGGATTCAGGTCGGGATCAGAGTAATGATATGGAGGCTGCTATTGGCTGTATCACGTGAAGGTCTAATAAAAGAGGTAGTGTATATATTTATTTGTATTCCCATATCTCCGTCTCATCCATTCAATAGAAGTGGAGAGACAAAAACATAAATATATAAAACCACAGGGTTCTATACTTCTAAATACATCTCCAAATTAATTCATTATTACCTTTGTATCCTTCTGTCTAATCTTAGACCATATTGGGACCCAGTACCCTTATAGCAGTAGATATAGGTGTCTTGTAACGTTGGATGGAAAAATTCCCCCCAGACTTGTAGTGTATCCACTAGGATGTAATCAGATAATAGTAGATTATACTCACAAAAAGGGGGCTATATATCTCGATTTAAATCCCTTATGTTAATGTATATATTCGTATATATATATATATATACATATAGATATTTGTTACTTACATAGTAGAGTATATTCCAGTGTAAAGCAATGGTATTATAGATCTTACAGCTGAAATAACTTGTGGATATAGTTCCCAGAAATAGAGAAGGTATAGTCATCTGGTTCAAAAGGGGGCGACCTAAGACGTTTTCAATAGAAAAGCATATCTAAATTAGTTTGACTATATTGTCAAGATTTGGGGTAGGTAGTTTTAAAAAGCTCAAAAAACTTACTGCGCCAAGAGCCTCCATCAGCCTGCTCGTATCCCGCCATATCCTGAGTGTGTGTGCATGTCGCATATATACCTGATCATTACCTAATGAATTGTGATCTGGTGTTTGTTTGTTGCTCTCCGCGCACCGGAAGTGCGTCACTTTCCCGCCTTCGTATCTTACCTTAGGACGCGACCGGAAGTGCGTCCTTTGTTTACATCCGGTCATGACGCTCGGCGGAAAGAGCACCCGCCGGAAGCGTCAATGAAGCCAGGAATGATCCGCGGAAGTGACGTGCGCTCACCAACAACCTCATAGGAGGGTGGGTCATCGCCGCCCTGTCACTAAACGCAGATAGGTCCTTAATGGCTCAGAATGCAAAAATGAGATCACTGTGACCAGTATAACACCGGCTTCTGCATAAAAGAGAGGGGTCAAATTATCATTCTGTCATTTGCATTTTTATTGCATATTATAATCTATATATCCACTCTATTGAGAGAACATTTCATATTTGTTTATTCTGAGGCATATATAATACTTTTAGTTATAACTTACATATACATCATATATCAACATTTGAATTAATATTCTTTAGAAGGTATTTTTACATTATGAATATGGCTTGTATCTAGGACTCTTTACAGGAAGTCAAGGAAAAAGTTATTGCTAAAATACATCGTATAATAAAGTAATGAGAGGAAAGGAGAAAAAAGGGAAATCAGAAAAATCAGATAACATCATAATTATTATGTCTCTTATCACCCCAAAAATCATTTTAGGAAAAGCTGTTTTATTGGGTCCTTATTTTATTCTATCTATGAAGGAGGATTATTCCACATATGAGGGGGGGGGGGGTTTTGGTTCCTCAGGGGGGCCCTTCTAGAGAAGTCCCTCAAAGAAAAGGTTTGAAGCTTAGTGCCTCATTTAGTCCTGGACTTGTTGTAGCTTTTAGCAAATAAATCCAACGTGCTTCGCGCTGTAATATAATTTTATCGAATTCCCCCCCTCTCGGGTTTTCCAATATACGTTCTAAGGCTGCGAATTTCACTACTTTTGTATTATTTTTGTGATACACCCCCAGATGTCTTCCGATGGGTGTAGACAAAAGATTATTTTTTCCGTATCCTATATGGTCCTTGATACGGCGCCAGAAATTTCGTTTTGTTTTTCCTATATAATATGCGCCACAATCGCAGAACATAATATATACTATGCCTACTGTTTGACAATCAACATAGTGTTTTATAGAATGAAGTTGTCCATTAGGTAAGTATAATGATTGGTTTTCGTAGATCCATTCGCAAAATTTGCAATTCCCACAACGCCATGTACCTGGTATATCCTCGACTGGTTTTTCTCTTTTATCATCAAAATGACTTCTGATGACTCTATCCCTGATTGACTTAACTTTTTTAAAAGTAATCTCTGGGTAATCGTTCACATATTTACTTAAAATGCTATCATTTTTGAGCAGGTACCAGTGTTGCTGTAGGATATTGCGAACTAAGTGATGTTGACGATGGTATGGAGTGATAATACGTACCCTTCCCTCTTGATTTTTATCTTTTTTGTAAAAGAGAGTTTCCTCTCTCGTTTTTTGGAATGCCCTGTTATACGCTTTTCGTAATGTTGTGGTTGTATATCCCCAGGGATAGAGTCATCAGAAGTCATTTTGATGATAAAAGAGAAAAACCAGTCGAGGATATACCAGGTACATGGCGTTGTGGGAATTGCAAATTTTGCGAATGGATCTACGAAAACCAATCATTATACTTACCTAATGGACAACTTCATTCTATAAAACACTATGTTGATTGTCAAACAATAGGCATAGTATATATTATGTTCTGCGATTGTGGCGCATATTATATAGGAAAAACAAAACGAAATTTCTGGCGCCGTATCAAGGACCATATAGGATACGGAAAAAATAATCTTTTGTCTACACCCATCGGAAGACATCTGGGGGTGTATCACAAAAATAATACAAAAGTAGTGAAATTCGCAGCCTTAGAACGTATATTGGAAAACCCGAGAGGGGGGGAATTCGATAAAATTATATTACAGCGCGAAGCACGTTGGATTTATTTGCTAAAAGCTACAACAAGTCCAGGACTAAATGAGGCACTAAGCTTCAAACCTTTTCTTTGAGGGACTTCTCTAGAAGGGCCCCCCTGAGGAATCAAACCCCCCCCCCCCCTCATATGTGGAATAATCCTCCTTCATAGATAGAATAAAATAAGGACCCAATAAAACAGCTTTTCCTAAAATGATTTTTGGGGTGATAAGAGACATAATAATTATGATGTTATCTGATTTTTCTTATTTCCCTTTTTTCTCCTTTCCTCTCATTACTTTATTATACGATGTATTTTAGCAATAACTTTTTCCTTGACTTCCTGTAAAGAGTCCTAGATACAAGCCATATTCATAATGTAAAAATACCTTCTAAAGAATATTAATTCAAATGTTGATATATGATGTATATGTAAGTTATAACTAAAAGTATTATATATGCCTCAGAATAAACAAATATGAAATGTTCTCTCAATAGAGTGGATATATAGATTATAATATGCAATAAAAATGCAAATGACAGAATGATAATTTGACCCCTCTCTTTTATGCAGAAGCCGGTGTTATACTGGTCACAGTGATCTCATTTTTGCATTCTGAGCCATTAAGGACCTATCTGCGTTTAGTGACAGGGCGGCGATGACCCACCCTCCTATGAGGTTGTTGGTGAGCGCACGTCACTTCCGCGGATCATTCCTGGCTTCATTGACGCTTCCGGCGGGTGCTCTTTCCGCCGAGCGTCATGACCGGATGTAAACAAAGGACGCACTTCCAGTCGTGTCCTAAGGTAAGATACGAAGGCGGGAAAGTGACGCACTTCCGGTGCGCGGAGAGCAACAAACAAACACCAGATCACAATTCATTAGGTAATGATCAGGTATATATGCGACATGCACACACACTCAGGATATGGCGGGATACGAGCAGGCTGATGGAGGCTCTTGGCGCAGTAAGTTTTTTGAGCTTTTTAAAACTACCTACCCCAAATCTTGACAATATAGTCGAACTAATTTAGATATGCTTTTCTATTGAAAACGTCTTAGGTCGCCCCCTTTTGAACCAGATGACTATACCTTCTCTATTTCTGGGAACTATATCCACAAGTTATTTCAGCTGTAAGATCTATAATACCATTGCTTTACACTGGAATATACTCTACTATGTAAGTAACAAATATCTATATGCATATATATATATATACGAATATATACTGTGGCAGGGCACATGGATCCGCGGTCGACGGAAGATACGTGTCACCGAGGTTCCTGGCCTCGGTGAGATAAGAGCCGGTAATTCTGTGTCAGCAGCAGCTAGTGCTGTTTGACATTTTTCTATTTTAGTGTGGCTGCAAAGCCGAATCCGGGCCGGCTCTTATTGGGAGCAGTTAAGGTATGGGTGGGTGGCTGCTCCCCACGCTCCAGGCCAGGTCTTGCCTGGGGTTTATAAGACAGACAGCCTAACAGGTGATTGAGATTTGTCTCCAGGCACCAGAATGCTGTGGAAGTGAGTGTTGAGGCTGGAAAGCTTACAAGCAGATGAACTGACCCATTGCTGTGTGTGAACAGCACCAAAGAGACACAGGTGAATGGACTTGTTGCTGTGCTTAAACCTGCCTTTAAGACTGTCAGTTTTTCCTTTTTGTTGGATGTGAGTTAACACCAAGAAAGACTGTTACTTTTGTGTTCCTGAAGTGTAAATAAAACACTCCTGATTTACTTTGAAGAACCATCTGTTTTGCCTCTATACTGCACCCGCAAATCCTACCTACCAGAGCAAATCCCCACAATACATTAACATAAGGGATTTAAATCGAGATATATAGCCCCCTTTTTGTGAATATAATCTACTATTATCTGATTACATCCTAGTGGATACACTACAAGTCTGGGGGGAATTTTTCCATCCAACGTTACAAGACACCTATATCTACTGCTATAAGGGGACTGGGTCCCAATATGGTCTAAGATTAGACAAAAGGATACAAAGGTAATAATGAATTAATTTGGAGATGTATTTAGAAGTATAGAACCCTGTGGTTTTATATATTTATGTTTTTGTCTCTCCACTTCTATTGAATGGATGAGACGGAGATATGGGAATACAAATAAATATATACACTACCTCTTTTATTAGACCTTCACGTGATACAGCCAATAGCAGCCTCCATATCATTACTCTGATCCCGACCTGAATCCTCGATAGATTCCAGTGTGGGAATTGAGGTAAATATAACATAAATCATTACTAATATTTGAGGATACTGAGATACCCTTTTGAGATTTATATGTTTTTCCTTTGCCCCATATATATAGGTGGCCTACTCCACCAGTTTTTTGGGCCTTTGTTCTCTCCCTTTTCACTTCCCGCTCATCTTTTACTACCCTATGATCAATATGATATACTGATACTGTTGACCACGGATCACACGGTTTTCTGCATTTTGAGAGGTGTGTTGTTTTTGATTAACAATCTAATACAAGATATAGTAATAAAATGTAATATAAAATGCTCTGTACTAATTGCATGTTTCTGTTTTTACTAAAAGAGATAAATTGTATATTTGCGTCTGAGGTCCAGAAGAAGCTAAGGCGAAACGCGTCGACCTCTTCAGACCACTATCCTAATACTCACAAAGTGTAACTACTACAATATCTGTATATCTAATATTTTGACCTATAGATATGATGAATGTTCTTATTTCAAATAATATGTATGTCATTGTATAATTTTGTTTCTGGAACTTTTTGTTCTTTTTTAAAAAAACTTTGGTTAAATAAAAGAATATATGTTTTTTATACCTATGGTAGTCTTTTTTCCCACTTAATATGTGCCTTTAAAGTCCACTAAATCTCTATCTCCCTGAGCAAATTTGTTTTGTATCATGGAGTTCCTTTTTCTCTAATTAATAGGATTATGGCACACAAGGGTCAGCTCAACCAAAAACCCCCCTCTTTTCTATAGTAGACATAGGGTGTTACCCACCCATTTTTTAAGAGCTTTCCCACTTATTTCAACTCTGTTTCCTTTTTTGATAGGAACGGAGAAGACTTTTGTAAAAAAGATATATTGTGAAGAAATCTCAAAAAATATATACATATATATACTCTATATATGTGTGCGTAAACTATATACACACACATAAATAATGGCGGACTATCTAGGCACATCTTGGGAAGGACTGATGCAAAAGGCACAAAAAGATACTAAGGAGGAAGGCCTAAGCAATATAGACATCAATGACTTCTTTTTCAAACTAAAAAAATACTTGATCAAAAAATCAAACCTCCACTGGCACATCAAATATTTTGAGCGCTATAATGAGGAGGGATTAAACCCCATAGGTTTAAGAGTGCAGATCTTTCCAAACCTTAGAATAATATCACCTGAATTTAGACAAAACTGGGAAAATACCCTCAAATTATGTTCAAAACAGATGATTATTACCCATCTATTGGAACAATATAGGGCTGAAATGCTAGAGTTAAATGATGAAATTAAAACGATCTATTCCAAAAACCAGGATATTCGGTTACTCCCAGAATATTTGGTGCGCAACAATGCGCTCCAGACTTTCTTGGAGAAATATAATGGAGAGATTGTAGATAGGAAGGAACAAAAGTATCTCCGGGACAAACTAGCCTTTAACAACAACATAGCATACAGTAGGGGGTTTTAGACGGCCCAGGACGTTTAAACAAAACATAAGAAATAGAGATTTTGAAAAAGGAGGCCATGAATCTGACTCCTCAAACACGTCTAATATGTCTCACAATTCACATTTTTCGCACGGTAATCACTGGAAATATCGACAAACACGTAAACGCTCAAAATCGGGTGATGGTAATACACAAGGCGGCGGTAAAAAACGCACTATGGAACATGCAAATAAAAAAGCTACACCTATCTCACAAAATGCACAAATTCCATCTACTTCAATGCACGTATTTCACGGGGATGGGTCGGTACGCCCCAAAACGATGTCCACTACACCCAACATACACAATTACACAGCCGAACCACTAGAGGATGATGGTTTTTTAGATCTAATGAACAGTCAATTGGACCTATCCAAACCACAAACAGATCTCACATTAAACCAAAGCACGATAGACAGATTCACAATCAAACTGAACCAACTACAGGCCTAGATATAATAAACATATCATCTTATGTTCTTACGAAAAATGAAAAGGAAGTTCTTTCCTTAGGTCTTACTTTCTGCCCAATTCAGGAGATGAATCTCTTTGAAATTGTCAAAGATCTAAACCTTTTTGGAAGGAAATTAACTTACAAATATTTATTTGATGAGGAAAGAAAAAAGAGGAAACAGGACCACATATTAAAAGAACAGTGGAAGGATTTCAAAGTAAGGGACTTCAGGGCTCTCAAAGACCTCATGGATCTCCTTGAGGAAAATGAGACCGCTGAATCGTCATCACAAGCAAGTGGAATAGAACCCCCCAATATAAGAACATCTAATGACAACACAATAGAGACACCTACCCTAAGAGGAAAAGATTTGTCAATTCACAAAGTAAAAAAGAAATCAGATAAATTCCCCTCTCTACAGACGAATCCCAATATTGCAGCATTCATAACGCAGGTGACTAAACAAATTGAGGCTATTCAGATACCAAAAAATAGTAAAAACAACCTTACCCAACAGCAAAAACAAGCCTTGTTGTCTCTGAGTACCAACGACAAAATCGTGGTGAAACCTGCCGACAAAGGCGGCAATATTGTCGTAATGGATGTGGAACAGTACAGAGACATGTGCTTGAATATTCTAAATAACAGGGAATGGTACAGACTGATAGAATCAGAAATGGTAAATACATTACAAAAAGATTTTGCTCAGCTACTTTTTAGAGCACAATTTGGAGGCCTTATAGATAAAGATACATACCAGGCGATATATGTTAAAAATCCCAAAGTTCCAACTTTTTATGCGTTACCGAAAACGCATAAAAATTTAAGATCACCCCCGGGCAGACCGATAATATCAGGAATAGGATCATACACAGAGCCAACTAGTCAGTATATAGATTTAATTCTTAGAGAACATGTTACTTCTCTGCCATCATATATAAAAGATACTCCAGACCTTCTCAAACGTCTAGAAGGCCTAGTGGTACCACCGGGCACGATTTTGGTAGCCGTTGATATCGAGGCCTTATATAGTAGCATACCGCATACTAGGGGTCTGTCTGTGATAGGGGAATTTCTGTATGAACGTCCCCTCAAACAGAGGGGCTATATTGATTTTATTTTGGAGGCCTTGGCCTTTATTTTGACAGGGAACGCCTTCGTCTTTGATCGCTCCCACTACCTCCAGGTGCAGGGGGTGGCGATGGGGACCTCCTGTGCCCCATCGTATGCCAACCTGTACCTGGGGGGGTGGGAGCGAACCCTTTTCTCAGACGAAGGCCTAGCCCAATTTTTTCCGCATGTCCTCCTCTGGCTCCGCTACATAGATGACGTGTTCATGTTGTGGTCGGGGCCGGAGGAGGACCTGCGGAAATTCCTCAAATCTTTAAACAATAACCAATTCAACTTGAAATTTACCAATCAATGGAGTTACAAATCTATTCCCTTTCTTGATATCACAATATCCATCACAGAAACAGGAAAAGTAGAGACAACTTTGTATCGTAAACCAACAGCTGGAAACACTGTGCTTCATGCACATAGCTTCCATCCAAAATCACTGGTACAAAGTATACCGTACTCGCAGTACCTGCGACTTCGACGAATATGCTCAAATGATGAGCAGTTTCGTCTGGAAGCAAACAAACTTAGAAACAGGTTGCGAGCAAGGGGATATACAACCACAACATTACGAAAAGCGTATAACAGGGCATTCCAAAAAACGAGAGAGGAAACTCTCTTTTACAAAAAAGATAAAAATCAAGAGGGAAGGGTACGTATTATCACTCCATACCATCGTCAACATCACTTAGTTCGCAATATCCTACAGCAACACTGGTACCTGCTCAAAAATGATAGCATTTTAAGTAAATATGTGAACGATTACCCAGAGATTACTTTTAAAAAAGTTAAGTCAATCAGGGATAGAGTCATCAGAAGTCATTTTGATGATAAAAGAGAAAAACCAGTCGAGGATATACCAGGTACATGGCGTTGTGGGAATTGCAAATTTTGCGAATGGATCTACGAAAACCAATCATTATACTTACCTAATGGACAACTTCACTCTATAAAACACTATGTTGATTGTCAAACAATAGGCATAGTATATATTATGTTCTGCGATTGTGGCGCATATTATATAGGAAAAACAAAACGAAATTTCTGGCGCCATATCAAGGACCATATAGGATACGGAAAAAATAATCTTTTGTCTACACCCATCGGAAGACATCTGGGGGTGTATCACAAAAATAATACAAAAGTAGTGAAATTCGCAGCCTTAGAACGTATATTGGAAAACCCGAGAGGGGGGGAATTCGATAAAATTATATTACAGCGCGAAGCACGTTGGATTTATTTGCTAAAAGCTACAACAAGTCCAGGACTAAATGAGGCACTAAGCTTCAAACCTTTTCTTTGAGGGACTTCTCTAGAAGGGCCCCCCTGAGGAATCAAACCCCCCCCCCCTCATATGTGGAATAATCCTCCTTCATAGATAGAATAAAATAAGGACCCAATAAAACAGCTTTTCCTAAAATGATTTTTGGGGTGATAAGAGACATAATAATTATGATGTTATCTGATTTTTCTTATTTCCCTTTTTTCTCCTTTCCTCTCATTACTTTATTATACAATGTATTTTAGCAATAACTTTTTCCTTGACTTCCTGTAAAGAGTCCTAGATACAAGCCATATTCATAATGTAAAAATACCTTCTAAAGAATATTAATTCAAATGTTGATATATGATGTATATGTAAGTTATAACTAAAAGTATTATATATGCCTCAGAATAAACAAATATGAAATGTTCTCTCAATAGAGTGGATATATAGATTATAATATGCAATAAAAATGCAAATGACAGAATGATAATTTGACCCCTCTCTTTTATGCAGAAGCCGGTGTTATACTGGTCACAGTGATCTCATTTTTGCATTCTGAGCCATTAAGGACCTATCTGCGTTTAGTGACAGGGCGGCGATGACCCACCCTCCTATGAGGTTGTTGGTGAGCGCACGTCACTTCCGCGGATCATTCCTGGCTTCATTGACGCTTCCGGCGGGTGCTCTTTCCGCCGAGCGTCATGACCGGATGTAAACAAAGGACGCACTTCCGGTCGCGTCCTAAGGTAAGATACGAAGGCGGGAAAGTGACGCACTTCCGGTGCGCGGAGAGCAACAAACAAACACCAGATCACAATTCATTAGGTAATGATCAGGTATATATGCGACATGCACACACACTCAGGATATGGCGGGATACGAGAAGGCTGATGGAGGCTCTTGGCGCAGTAAGTTTTTTGAGCTTTTTAAAACTACCTACCCCAAATCTTGACAATATAGTCAAACTAATTTAGATATGCTTTTCTATTGAAAACGTCTTAGGTCGCCCCCTTTTGAACCAGATGACTATACCTTCTCTATTTCTGGGAACTATATCCACAAGTTATTTCAGCTGTAAGATCTATAATACCATTGCTTTACACTGGAATATACTCTACTATGTAAGTAACAAATATCTATATGTATATATATATATATATCCCTGAGCAAATTTGTTTTGTATCATGGAGTTCCTTTTTCTTTTAAGGGACACTGTTATTGCCTGGAGAGAGGTGCGTAAATGTCTATGACTCCCCCTGTCCATTTCCAAGCACCTTCCAATCTGGGAGAATCCCAACTTTTCACCGGGTCTGGATCACCCAGCGTTCCAGCTGTGGGAACACAACAACCTAAAATGTTTTGCTGACCTATGCGACCTTACAAAGGGAACTCCTTATACATATCAGGTCAACATTGATAAATACTGGCTTCCTGGTTGACATATTTTTCCTGGCGCAATACTAACGCTTTGTATGCTCTGCTGGCCGTGATCCTACAAGTAGGTTTAAGAACTCTCTCATTGACATTGAGTCCGGGAAATTCAGCGTATCAAACATTTATAAACCTCTGCTGACCACTCACCTCCCAGCGCTTTCAACCTCCACTGCTTCCAATTGGATCAAAGACTTCCAGGGAGAGAATGTTCTTTCTGACATACTGCAAGGCTATCGCACCACTCTCCATCTCACTCCAAATGAAGCTTGGAAAGAAACACAGCTAAAAATGTTTCATCTGGCTCATATTCCATACCTGTCAGATAAGACCTTCTTTAAAACACAAATTCTGGACATGCTCCCATATTTAATTGTTTTGGGATCAGATCGTATCCTTCATTAAAGATATCACGCTATTATGCAACACTGTACCTAAACCAAATTTATGTCATTTTTTCCCACAAATAGAGCTTTCTTTTGGTGGTATTTGATCACCGCAAGTTTTTTTTTTCTTTTTTGCTAAACAAATAAAAAAAGACAGAAAAGTTTGAAAAAAAAAATTTTTGGTTTATATTATAAAATTTTGTAAATAGATATGTTTTTTCCTGTACTGATGAGCACTGATGAGGCCACACTGACAGGCACTGATGAGGAGGCACTGATGGGGTGGCACTTATGGGGTGGCACTAATATGCAGCGCTGGTAGGCAGCACTGATATGCCGCACTGATGGGCACTGATATGTGGCACTGATAGGTAGCACTGATATGCAGCATTGGTGGGCACAGATAGGCAGCACTGCTGGGCACTGATAGGCGGCATTGATGGGCACTAATTGGTGGCACTGATGGGAACTGATAGGAGGCACTGATAGGCACTGATAGGCGGCACTGATTGGCACTGATGGACAGCACTGATGGGCACTGATAGGCAGCACTGGTGGGCAATAATGGGCACTGTTGGGCAGCACTGATAGATGGCATTGATGGGCACTGGTGGGCAGCACTGATGGGGAGGGCACTGGCAGGCAGCACTGATGGGGAGGGCAGTGGCAGGCTCCCTGAGCCCTGATTGCCATTCCTGGTGGCCATGGTGGGCATCCCTGGGGCCATGGGTGGGCATTACTGGTGGTTCTAGTGGCACCCCCCAAGGGTCTGCACTGGTAATCAATGCTCTGATTACCAGTGCAGACCCCCCCCCCTGTCAGGAGAGCCACAGATCGTCTCTCCTCTACTCGTGCCTGTCAGGCACTAACTGAGGAAAGCCGGTCAACGGCATTTCCTATTTACTATGTGACCAGCTGTGATTGGACACAGCTGGTCACATGGTAAAGAGCCTACGTAGGCTCTTTACCGAGATTACCGAGATCGAGATGCGGTGTGTCAGAGTGACACCCTGCATCACCGGTCGCCGCTCTTGCCGCCCCCCTGGGGGCGCAGAGCGCATTATCCTGCCGCCGTCATATGACGTCCGGTCAGGATAATGTAACCACCTTCCCGCCGTCATTTGCCTATAGGGCGGGCGGGAAGTGGTTAATAGACTGGAACTGACCAGTTGAAGTAGCAGCCATAACAGATCTAAAAGCTTTAAGATAGTAAAATAAAAGTATACTAAAATGTCAAATCAGAGTGCACAAAAACACTTCAAAACCATAATCCCACATTCCCTATATCTCATCCCATCTGTAGGCTAGCTATTCCTAAAATATTCAAAAAATAGACCAGGTAAGTGGTTGGTAAAAATTAGCTATTATGTCCACAAGCAAGCACTTGAATAGAAGACAAAAGGTAGGTTTTATCCTGCAAATGTATTGAGTATATTATTTAAGATACATTAGCTGCATATTTTGTACAGTGGCTGGATAATATGCAAATGGTTTGGTTAGGCCATACTATGAAAGAGGGGAAGAGATAGATAGATGAGATGGGTTCTATTTTGAAATAAATTCAGGTTGTATTATTTGAGAGAGAATAGCTATTACATAATGTACAGAGGTTAGTACAGTGAATCTCCAGATGGCAGTAGGCATCAGCTGCAACAAAAAACCACACTATATATCCAACTTCAGTCTGGCAGTCTTAGCCCCACATTGTCCAAGAACTTTGATCTGTAACCCCTCCTCTATACATTTCAGGATAAATTCCCTGGCCTGTGTTTCCCTGGAGTGACCTATTTCCATCCAAATTTCCTTTTATTTTTTTTAATTTCTTTTTTAACATAATGTCTTTATTGAAAATGTTCCGAATACAAAAACAGAAAGTAAACAATAGTACCCACATTACAAGGGTACAATCAAACTACCTAACGGTTCCCAATAGGCATAGTTACTTATTTGGATGGTTTCCTAAGCTAGGTACTGTAAAGATGCATTGCATTTACCCGTGTTCTAGGTCTGTAAAACCCTGTACCATGTCAGGCCCCGTTCCACCGCTCTCGGACACCCCAATGGGCTCAAACTGTGGCCGGGTGTGGAGGGAACCGCTGATACGCTAAAATCCTAGGGAAGCTCCTGATGTTTAGAAAAATATTAATATGAATAAAGGTAAAACATATATAATTTTCTGGGGATTAGGTACTCTCTTGTTGTTATTCTAAACCAGTATTAATCTTATAAATTAGAAGGCTAGGCTTTAGAGTGAAGTAACCAATATGACCATGCACTCCGAAAGTTAGCCCCTTTATTATCCTTAAAGGCTAATAATTTTTCGTACTGACACTGGGTGTTGACTCGTGTTATGAGTTCACCCAGATTAGGAGGCATAGTCGATTTCCAATGGCTAGTGATGGTGAGTCTAGCTGCAAAAAGGATATGTAGTATCACTGTATTATGCTTGCTGGGAAAAGTGTCAATGCCCAAGTTCAGAAGGGCTAATGCAGGAGAGATAGAGGTGCAATTGCCTGTAATTTCTCTAATTAGGTTCAAAACGGATTTCCAGAATGGTTGAATGACTGCACAATCCCATAGAATATGATATAGACTCCCTATATGTTTACATTGTCTCCAACAAAGACTGCTGGATGTGGGGTATATTTTTGAGAGTCTATAGGGCATTAAATACCACTTATGGTATATCTTTTGGTACTGTTCCAATGGTCAATGCATTTACAGTATTTAAAGCTACTTAGTGTGGCCCTCCGCCACTGTGTTTCGGTAAAGGATTCTCTGAGTTAATTTTCCCATTTTGACATACTCGTGTCCTTCATACCTGCTTGAGCACTTATTAGTAATGTGTAAAAGAATGAGTTTTTATATTTATTTTTATTAATGCTATTTTTTGTTTTCATATGTATTTCTGTTTTTCTATAGATTTTCTTAATAATGCAGTGATTGGGCTGCACACAGCAGAAGCTCTAATTCCTTTTTGCCAGCCTAACCTTTCTCCTGCCAGGCACTAGATACTAGATACGCAATAAACTTTTATGGGTAGCGGGAGAGGTGACCTCTCCTGCTGCTTTACAGCCATCTCCAAGCTTGTCGGACCTGTTGGTAAGCCCAGGGCCGATCCAATCCACCGGATGCCTGGAATCCAATCCGTCAGATGCCCCCCCCCCACTTAGTTTTATGCCCTTGGAGGATTGGAGGATTGGAGCGACGTCTGACATCACTTCCACCTTAAAGGTAAATGAGAGATCTTTTTGACCCCAGATCTCTTAATAAAGAGGACCTGTCAAGCTTATTTCTATTACAAGGGATGTTTCCATTCCTTGTAGTAGGAATAAAAGTGATTAAACAAAAAATTCAAGTGTAAAAATAAATAGTAAAAATAGTAAGAAAAAAAAATGAAAGCGCTCCGTCCCTGAGCTTGCATGCAGAAGCGAAGTCGTACCCTCATATGTAAATGGTGTTTAAACCACACATGTGAGATATCGCCGCAATCGTCAGATCGAGATCAATATTTATTGTGCAATGCCTCCTCTGTAAAATTTTAAAGCGTTGCCATGGAGATTTTAAAATACCGTAGTTATTTTCGTCATTCCATAAGCATGCACAATTTTAAAGCATGACATGTTAGGTATGTATTTACTCAGCATAAAATCATCTTTCACATTTTACAAACACATTGCGCTAATTTTAATGTTTTTTTTTTTTTTTTTAATTCTTTAAATTGTGTTTGAAAGAGCGCTGCACAAATTAAGTGTGACATAAAATATCGCAATGACCACCATTTTATTCTCTAGCTGAAGAAAGATTTTAACACTTTCTGCCCATTTGAAGGAGAGAAGAAGACTGCAGATAAGCAATTAAATCCTATGTAGGAGGATTAATTTAATCTCTGTGTATCATCTCAGGCTGTTCACTTTATTGGCTATATGTGAGGGCTTACAACCACTTTAACTTTAATACATTCTCCTCCCCCACCTCCACCTCTTCCTTCCCTTTCTCCTTAGCTTTTTCCTCCTTCTCCCTCTACTCCTCCTCCCTTTCACGCTTCACGTTTTTCTCCTCCATCTCTTGCTTCCTCTTTTCCTCTCCTGCCTGATTATCTATGGTAAAATGGTCCAGCCATTTTCATACTAAATGCATTGGAAATCATGTAACTCAAATGCGCAGAGCTCAGAGGGAGCAGCACCTCAATCAGACAAACTTGAAGCAAAAGGCCCACGTTCCTCCGCATTCCTCATTCCTGTATATTATCCCTGCTTACACTGACCCCCTATAACTAGGGTCTGTGTTTTCTGGTAAGCATTTGTGCACACTGGGTGGTCCTGTTTGGTGAAGGGATTGAAGATCAAGTGTCTTTTGGATTAGTCATACCTCAGAGACTCTGTTATCAGCAATATTGATTGATGGTCTATGGGACTATACTCACTAATTCATTTTACTTGGATTATTCACTAATATTTATATTGTGGCATAATTTTGTGTTTGCACTTTGCATAATTTTACTGTATATTTCAATAATTATTTATTTTGGGGTTCGCTTAATATATCAGATTAGAGTGCATCATTAGGTGAGCGCAGCAATTTATACTTTACAGTATACTCACTTTCATTCTCACATTTTCAAGGTTTTGTTGCAGCTCCCATTTAGGTAGATCACACCTACTATATATGCATGGTATCCATACATGCATATATATAAATTTAATTTATTTGCACATATATATATATATTCACGCTTTGGGTGTTTATAATTTATTATTACGTTTTGCGTAGATACTATTGGCGTTTAACGCTAATATACTTTCTAAGCAGACTAAGGACATGAATTACTGGAACCATGTCGTGTGGTCTAATAAGACCAAGATAAACTTATTTGGTTCAGATGGTGTCAAGCGTGTGTGGCAGCAATCAGGTGAGGAGTACAAAGACAAATGTGTCCTACCTACAGTCAAGCATGGTGGCGGGAGTGTCATGGTCTGGGGCTGCATGAGTGCTGCCGGCACTGGGGAGCTATAGTTCATTGAGGGAACCATGAATGCCAACATGTACTGTGACATACTGAAGCAGAGCATGATCCCCTCCCTTCAGTGATTGGGCCGCAGGGCAGTATTCCAACATAACGCCCCCTAAACAAACCTCCAAGTCGACCACTGCCTTGCTAAAGAAGCTGAAGGTAAAGGTGATGGACTGGCCACACTTTTCTCCAGACCTAAACCCTATTGAGCATCTGTGGGGCATACTCAAATGGAAGGTGGAGAAGCGCAAGGTCTCTAACATCCACCAGCTCTGTGATGTCATCATGGAGGAGTGGAAGAGGACTCCAGTGGCAACCTGTGAAGCTCTGGTGAACTCCATGCCCAAGAGGGTTAAGGTTGTGCTGGAAAATAATGATGGTCACACAAAACATTGACATGTTGGGCCCAATTTGGAAATTTTCACTATTTAATTAATGGCTGTGAGTTGAGTTATTTTGAGGGGACAGAAAATGTACACTGTTATACAAGCTGTAAACTCACTACTTTACATTATAGCAAAGTGTCATTTCTTCAGTGTTGTCACATTAAAAAATACAATAAAATATTTAAAAAAATGTGAGGGGTGTACTCACTTTTGTGAGATACTGTATTTATAGATTTTTTTTATATTAGTAATGACAGCAATCAGCAACATATAGAAGGACTGTGATATTGCAGTGAACAATCAGACACTAACTGACACTTTTGACACTTTAAGGGAACCAGTGACACTAACACAGTGATCAGTGCTAAAAATATGCATTGTCACTGTACTGATGAAACTGGCTGGGAAGGGGTTAAATATCTAGGTTGATCAAAGGGTTATCTGTGTGCCTAGCCAGTGTTGTTGTGTACTGTGTTAGGTGCTTTTACTAAGTTAAGAGATGGATTTTGTTTCTCACAAAACTGAGATCTGCCTTGTTTAAATAGGCAGATCTCAGTTCTGTGTGTATTACCAATGATCAGCAGGGGTGCCGGCAGACATCCAGTGCCTGGCACCTGCAGATCGGCTTCTGCTGTGAATAATCACAGCAGAAGCAGCTAGCCGGCAGCGAGTGTGCACCTCCTGCAGGCGGAAGTGCAGAAACATGTGTGTGTAGATATATATAGCAGTGTGTGTGTGTATATATATATATATATATATATAACATGTGCGTGTGTGTATATATATATATATATATATATATATATATATATATATAGCAGTTTTACTGCTACAGGGCAAGTCTACTGTGCAGAATCACATATACATACTGTATATATATATATATAGTACAGACCAAAAGTTTGGACACACCTTCTCATTCAAAGAGTTTTCTTTATTTTCATGACTATGAAAATTGTAGAGTCACACTTCAAGAGGAAGTCACCTAAAATGGTTTTCACTTCACAGGTGTGCCCTGTCAGGTTTATTAAGTGTGATTTCTTGCCTTATAAATGGGGTTGGGACCATCAGTTGTGTTGTGTAGAAGGTGGAGTCAGGTGGATACACAGCTGATAGTCCTACTGAATAGACTGTTAGAATTTGTATTATGGCAAGAAAAAAGCAGCTAAGTACAGGAAAACGAGTGGCCATCAATACTTTAAGAAATGAAGGTCAGTCAGTCCGAAAAATTGGGAAAACTTTGAAAGTGTCCCCAAGTGCAGTCACAAAAACCATCAAGCGCTACAAAGAAACTGGCTTACATGCGGACCGCCCCAGAAAAGGAAGACCAACAGTCACCTCTGCTGCGGAGGATAAGTTCATCCGAGTCACTAGCCTCAGAAATGGCAGGTTAACAGCAGCTCAGATTAGAGACCAGGTCAATGGCACACGGAGTTCTAGCAGCAGACACATCTCTAGAACAACTGTTAAGAGGAGACTGTGTGAATCAGGCCTTCATGGTAGAATATCTGCTAGGAAACCACTGCTAAAGAAAGGCAACAAGCAGAAGAGACTTGTTTGTTCAAAAGAACACAAGGAATGGACATTAGACCAGTGGAAATCTGTGCTTTGGTCTGATGAGTCCAAATTTGAGATCTTTGGTTCCAACCACCGTGTCTTTGTGCGACGCAGAAAAGGTGAACGGATGGACTCTACATGCCTGGTTCCCACCGTGAAGCATAGAGGAGGAGGTGTGATGGTGTGGGGGTGCTTTGCTGGTGACACTGTTGGGGATTTATTCAAAATTGAAGGCATACTGAACCAGCATGGCTACCACAGCATCTTGCAGCGGCATGCTATTCCATCCGGTTTGCGTTTAGTTGGACCATCATTTATTTTTCAACAGGACAATGACCCCAAACACACCTCCAGGCTGTGTAAGGGCTATTTGACCAAGAACGAGAGTGATAGGGTGCTGCGCCAGATGACCTGGCCTCCACAGTCACCGGACCTGAACCCAATCGAGAAGGTTTGGGGTGAGCTGGACTGCAGAGTGAAGGCAAAAGGGCCAACAAGTGCTAATCAACTCCTTCAAGACTGTTGGAAGACCATTTCAGGTGACTACCTCTTGAAGTGTGACTCTACAATTTTCATAGTCATGAAAATAAGGAAAACTCTTTGAATGAGAAGGTGTGTCCAAACTTTTGGTCTGTACTATATATATATATATATATATATATATATATATATATATATATATATATATATATATATATACAGTATGTATATGTCATTCTGCACAGGAGACTTGCCCTGTAGCAGTAAAACTGCTATGGGCGAACGGCAAGTAGTTAAAGCATATATATTTTTTCAAAGACCACAGGCACCTTTTCCTGTTGCACAGATATTCACATATTTATTTTGAAATATTTTTTTTTTCACTTAGAGTGTTGATAGTGGTTATTCATATGGTTAAAATATCTGGAACATCTGTGCCCCCATATCCATCCAGAGACATTGTATAATGGAATAATACAATTGTTGTTTGGAGATATTCAGAATATCTTTTTCAGATTTAAATAATTCAACAGCTTTCAAAGAATAAGACTTGATATGTGTTTTTCATCACAATGATTTAGATAAAAAATAAAACCATACTCATATTATAAGAGAAAGCAGAGGAGCAGTAGTAAGTAAGATTTTACTCTATATTTCCATGGCTCTCTAAAAAGAAGCAGCAAAAAGTAAATTATCTGGAGTTTTCTTCATCTCTGGGACCAGCTACTGTTATAGCATGAGCTGTGAAGGGACACATAAGGGTAAATTGGGATACTTGTACATGAAAGTCAGAGTGACAAATCAATTGCAATGAATGAGGAATACAGCCTCAGCAGCATCATTTCCATTTCCTATTCTGAATTTCAATTGGAATCTACATTACATTGGAAAATTTCATTACCCTGCTCATAGGGAATTATAACACTACTTGACATAAAATATACAAGCTCCAGAGACATTCCATAGTTCTAAGTCTCATCTAAGCTGAGCAGTACCAGCAGAAACCCTTACAGAATTTTCATCAGATGTGTCAAAGTTATTGTAGTCAACCACTTGCAATGATATTGTCAGCAATAAAAAGTAATTATACTTAATTATTTTTCTATTGCAATTCTCTGTTGTTATTCATTCCTGCACTGTACACATTTAGAGCACACAGTTCATTCTATTTGTCGATGTGGCCAACTATGAGATCAGAACTAGGCAGTTAATGAGCTAAAACAATTATTTTATGTTGCCAACTTGACATGAACATTGTACCAATAACCTTTTTAAAAGCTTCTAGCCATTTAAGAGTTGTCATTCATAGGAAAAATGTTATTTTCCATTTAGGCCTGATTTTGTACAAAAGACCACTCAAGTAAAATACAAGGTAATTTAAATAAAAGACCCATTAATACCAAATATTTTATACTACATCTATGCTTAACATGCAGGAAGTGATCAGAACAGCCCTTATGTCTATAGCTTTTGTTGTTTATTACCTGCTTAATAGTTAATTAACATATATCCTTACATTTCCTAGGAATCCTAGTGGTAAGATCTAGGCTCAGCAACTGACTACACAAAATATATTATGAATTAGCTTTTTATGAACTTTCACTGTGATGCAAATGAAAAGTGTTTACATTTGCCAATAAATACTTTGTACGTGTGTTGGAATTCCAAGGAGAGCTAACTTAGCATTAAAACAATTTTTCAAACCTTGGGGAAATCCGATGATATTGGTTTGCAGAGAGAGACTAGGTGATGGCAGCTTTGTAAGCACAAACAATTGTTTTGTGAAGGTTGATACAAGGTCTATTTGTCTGGTAGGGAGGGCCTTAAAATATTTTAAGTACCAGACAGGTCAGGATGTATTTAATGTTTTTTGTTTTTTTTTTGTTAACCATTGAAAAACATTGGATGCTGGAAATTCTGCCTATAATTTATATATGTTGGAAATAAATAAAGCTAGCTGCTAAATAACAAAAATATAAAAATAAATTAGGAAATACACTGCACAAGTGTTTTGTCGAAATAAGTTACTGCAAGGTGCAACAATGGCCGTCATTCTCAGCCATAAAAAGAATATAGAAATTAGTGACAACTAGCACTGCTAATTAATTAGCAATAGCAGATATCTCTAAATGAAAAGGGTAAACCCTGCTGTTGTAAAACACAATTATTTGCTGGAAATATACATACGTTTGTGATGAGTAGGTATCAGAATCACTGTCTAAGCATTTAGTGAAGGCATCAACTGTATTGTACTGCAAACATATTGAGAAGGAACATTGCATGGAATAGTGAAGGTTCTGAATTTCACTTCTGATAAATTGAAGCCTGAAGATTATGAGAAATTTGAAGCAATAAAGACTCTAGTCAGTATTAATATTTGTACAGCTTTGTCCCCTCAGAAAATGAGCAACATGAGCATCTGAAATACTTTTTTTATGGGACTTTATCAAATGTATCCATCTGTTATAAAAGAATATAAATATTCAAGAAATATAAATATCAAAAAATGACACAAACCTTTTGACATGTATTACAGAAATGTAAAACTAACCACATCAAGCACATCAAAAAAACCTGGGGTGAGTCTTGAACCTGGTGAATTAGTCCTCTATAAGTTTTTCCATTTTAGGTTGTTTTTTTGTTTTTTAGTGCATAATAAATTTGAATCCAAGTTGATAAAATATATTATGTATTGTAAAAGATTAAATGAAAGGAGTTAGAAGTAGGGTTGAGCGGACACCTAGATGTCCGTGTTCGACGGGTTCGGCCGAACTTTAAAAAAAAGTCCGGGTCCGTGTCCCGGACTTTTACCGAACTTTTCCCGGACACCGAACCCCATTGAAGTCAATGGGGACCCGAACTTTAAGGCACTAAAATGGCTCTAAAACACCAAAGGAAAGGGCTAGAGTGCTGCAAATGGCAGCAAAACGTAATTAAGAGCATGGCAAGTGCTCTGCAAACAAATGTGGATAGGGAAATAACTTAAAACAACAAAAAAAACAGAAAAATAAAACAATGTTCTTCTTCATCTCTGAAGGACGAGGCCCATATGGAGTAGGAGGGAGGTTGAGGTGGTGGTGGATGTGGCGGTGACATAGGCGTGCGCACAGGGTGTGCTGGGTGTGCCTGGGCACACCCTAATCACCTAGGGCACATAGCATTGCCAGTGAGGAGATGGGAAAGATCTCCCTGGGACCTGCTCTGCTCTATTTCTCCTTGCCTACAGGTACATGGCCCCGATACATTACTCTCCCTGCTGGCAAACACATGCATGTGTATTTCAACTTTGGGGTGCACACCTTAATGCAATAGGCTGCGCACACCTATGGGCGGTGTAGGTGGAAGCGGCGGTGGAGGAGGACCAGGGCCGGATTAACAGCATCATGGGCTTGGTGCTGAGGATTTTGAAGGGCCTTAAGGGCCGTGCCTTGCCATGCACCCAGAGGAGGAAGGGTGCAGCCATGCATGCCTAATTCAACATGGGATGCTGTCTCTGAAGCCCATAAACACATCCATGCATCGCCAACTGTCCCTCCTTGTCCGGCCTTCACGCTGTGTGGGGAGGTTCTGAGGGTGCTGCCTGGGGAAGCGAGCATAGAAGCCAGACTTCTGTGTTTACAAGTGACAGAAGAGCGGTAACAGTGAATATGGCCAACCCGGGGCCTATATAAAAGGTAGGGGCCTGGAGCTGCAGCTCCAATAGCCCCTACATTAATCTGGCCCTGAGGAGGAGGACGAGGTAGCCAACACTGCTTCTTTTCAAAAATTTTAAATGAGGGTACACCCCAAAAGAGTGAGAAAGAGCAAAAATGGAACAATGGGTGGGTAAGGTCGGTATCCATTGCTATTCTGCATAAGGTACGGAAAAGTCCCGTGGGATCCATGCCTGGTTCATTTTAATGAACGTGAGCTTGTCCACATTGTCTCTGGACAGGCGGCTGCGCTTGTCTGTTATAACGCCCCCAGCCGTGCTAAATACCCGTTCAGATAATACACTGGCTGCAGGGCACGCCAGCACCTCCAAGGCGTAAAGGGCAAGCTCAGGCCATGTGCCCAATTTGGAGACCCAGAAGTTGAAGGGGGCAGACCCGTCGTTCACTACATGTAGGCGTGTGCACACATACTGCTCCACCATGTTGGTAAAATGCTGCCTCCTGCTAAGACGTTCCATCTGAGCTGCTGGTGCTGCTGTTTGTTGTGGCGTGCTGACAAAGCTTTTCCACATTTCGGCCATGCTAACCCTGCCTTCTGAGGTGCTGGCGGTGCCCTGGTTGCGTTGGCGACCTCCTCCTCCTCCTCCTCTGCCTTGTGCTTCCACTGTGGCCCCGCTGTCAGATGGGAATGCCAGCAGCATGGCGTCTACCAGCGTGCGCTTGTACTCGCGCATCTTGCGATCGCGCTCCAGTGAGTGAATTAAGGACGGTACGTTGTCCTTGTAACGGGGATCCAGCAGCGTGGCCACCCAGTAATCAGCACAAGTTAGAATGTGGGCAACTCGGCGGTCGTTGTGGAGACACTGCAGCATGTAATCGCTCATGTGTGCCAGGCTGCCCAGAGGCAACGAAAGGCTGTCCTCTGTGGGAGGTGTATCGTCCGTGTCCTCTGTATCCCCCCAGCCACGCACCAGTGATGGCCATGAGCTGGCCTGGGTGCCACCCTGCTGTGAACATGGTTCCATCTCCTCCTCCAGCTCCTCCTCCTCCTCATCCTCCTCATCCTCCAGAACTGTGCCCCTGCTGGACAATTGCGTCCCTGGCGTTTGTGTGTGCAGGAACCCACCCTCGGAGCCCCTTGCGAATGACTGCCCTGAAAGCCTTGGAAATGTTACCTCTTCATCCTCCTCCTCCTCCTCATCCTGTGCCACATCCTCTTCCATCATCGCCCGAATTGTTTTTTCAAGGAGGCATAGAAGTGGGATAGTTAAGCTGAGAACGGCGTCATTGCCACTGGCCATGTTGGTGGAGTACTCAAAACAGCGCAACAAGGCACACAGGTCTCGCATGGAGGCCCAGTTAAATTAAATAGCGGAATAGAAAATATGATCCAAAAAAAGTGTATGTATATCACACGTACACAACCACACTGGGCCCCAATTACTATTGTTTGTACCCCTAAAAGGCTAGATGAGGAGTAGGGGGAGTATGGAACAGGCAGCACCCTCAAACCTTCAGAAGTATGAGATGAACCCCAACAACTTGGAAAGGTGGATCTCTCTCACACGTACCAACACAGACTATCCCCCAATTTAACTGATCCCCAAAGGTTTTTGATTAAATAGCGGAATAGAAAATATGATCCAAAAAAAGTGTATGTATATCACACGTACACAACCACACTAGGCCCCAATTACTATTGTTTGTACCCCTAAAAGGCTAGATGAGGAGTAGGGGGGGTATGGAACAGGCAGCACCCTCAAACCTTCAGAAGTATGAGATGAACCCCAACAACTTGGAAAGGTGGATCTCTCTCACACGTACCAACACAGACTATCCCCCAATTTAACTGATCCCCAAAGGTTTTTGATTAAATAGCGGAATAGAAAATATGATCCAAAAAAAGTGTATGTATATCACACGTACACAACCACACTAGGCCCCAATTACTATTGTTTGTACCCCTAAAAGGCTAGGAGTAGGGGGAGTATGGAACAGGCAGCACCCTCAAACCTTCAGAAGTATGAGATGAACCCCAACAACTTGGAAAGGTGGATCTCTCTCACACGTACCAACACAGACTATCCCCCAATTTAACTGATCCCCAAAGGTTTTTGATTAAATAGCGGAATAGAAAATATGATCCAAAAAAAGTGTATGTATATCACACGTACACAACCACACTAGGCCCCAATTACTATTGTTTGTACCCCTAAAAGGCTAGATGAGGAGTAGGGGGAGTATGGAACAGGCAGCACCCTCAAATCTTCAGAAGTATGAGATTGTGTTCACTGTACCCCACAAAGATTGAGTTCACTGCACCCCACAATGATTGTGTTCACTGCACCCCACAAAGATTGTGTTTACTGCACCTCACAAAGATTGTGTTCACTGTACCCCCCAAAGATTGTGTTCACTGCACCCCACAAAGATTCTGTTCACTGTACCCCACAAAGATTCTGTTCACTGTACCCCACAAAGATTGTGTTCACTGCACCCTAAAAGGATGTTGTTCACTGCACCCCACAAAGATTGTGTTCACTGCACCCTAAAAGGATGTTGTTCACTGCACCCCAAAAAGATTGTGTTCACTGTACCCCCCCAAAGATTGTGTTCACTGCACCCCACAAAGATTGTGTTCACTGCACCCCAAAAAGATTGTGTTCACTGTACCCCCCCAAAGATTGTGTTCACTGCACCCCACAAAGATTCTGTTCACTGCACCCCACAAAGGATTTTGTTCACTGCACCCCAAAAAGATTGTGTTCACTGCACCCCAAAAAGGATTTTGATCACTGCACCCCAAAAAGGATGTTGTTCACTGCACCCCAAAAATGATTTTGTTCACTCCACCCCAAAAAGATTGTGTTCACTGCACCCCACAAAGATTGTGTTCACTGCACCCCAAAAAGATTGTGTTCACTGTACCCCCCAAAGATTGTGTTCACTGCACCCCACAAAGATTCTGTTCACTGTACCCCACAAAGATTGTGTTCACTGCACCCCAAAAAGATTGTGTTCACTGCACCCCAAAAAGGATGTTGTTCACTGCACCCCAAAAAGGATGTTGTTCACTCCACCCCAAAAAGATTGTGTTCACTGCACCCCACAAAGATTGTGTTCACTGCACCCCAAAAAGATTGTGTTCACTGCACCCCAAAAATGATTTTGTTCACTGCACCCCAAAAAGGATTTTGTTCACTGCACCCCAAAAAGGATGTTGTTCACTCCACCCCAAAAAGATTGTGTTCACTGCACCCCAAAAAGATTGTGTTCACTGCACCCCACAAAGGATTTTGTTCACTGCACCCCAAAAAGATTGTGTTCACTGCACCCCAAAAAGGATGTTGTTCACTGCACCCCAAAAAGGATTTTGTTCACTGCACCCCAAAAAGATTGTGTTCACTGCACCCCACAAAGGATTTTGTTCACTGCACCCCACAAAGATTGTGTTCACTGCACACCAAAAAGGATTGTGTTCACTGCACCCCAAAAAGATTTTGTTCACTGCACCCCAAAAAGATTGTGTTCACTGCAGCCCAAAAAGATTGTGTTCACTGCAGCCCAAAAAGATTGTGTTCACTGCAGCCCAAAAAGATTGTGTTCACTGCAGCTCACACACAGAAAAATGGATGTGGATCACTGACACCTGCCTATCTCCAATCCCACACCACACAGCAATATCGATTGTAGTTTGTAGAACACAGTTTCCCTAAAATTCAGCAGACTCTGTCCCTAACAGGATTGAGAAGAGATCGTAGATCAGGATTGAGTGCAGATTCACCCCACCCCCCACACAGCAATATCGATAGTTTGTAGAAGACACTGACCCTATAATTCAGCAGACTCTATCCCTAAAATGCCTACAACTCGCCCTGCCTAAACACTCCGACCTGTCCCTCAATTCTATCCGGACACAAATGGTTTTTTCCTGCCTATCTTTCCCTAATCAGCAGCCAGCACATTGATGTGTGCTCTGTCCCTTAGCTAAGCAGCAGAATGACGCTGCTGCGGCGGCTGCCTCGAACTTATAAAGACTTGGTCACATGCTTCAGACGGCCAATCACAGCTACTAAGACATTTGCAGGCATGGCTGGGATGGCTTAAGGCACACCAGTTAAACGATTGTTGATTGGCTGTTGAAAGCCCGCCATGAAAAGAGCGCCAAAGCATGCAAAACCCGGAAATAAAACGACCGAACACGGATTTTTACCCGAACATACAGTAAAGTGTCCGTGTCCGTGTTCGGGTAAAAAAAATCCAATTATTCGGTACGAACACGAATAATACAGTCCGTGTTCGCTCAACACTAGTTAGAAGAGCTACTGCACAAAATTTGTTTTTAACAAAAAGTTAACAAAATGTCTTGTATTGTTAAAACTTACACCCAAACTCCCAATTTTCATTATTTCAAAGTAAAGGTCCTTTCAAAATTAATATTTTATTTTGCATCTGTATATGTCTTGGGCAGCATTATATATAAAAATTTTATTATATAGACATGCCTTTTATTTACTAAATATGTTTAATTAAAAATCAAACTTTTAGAACTGTGGAATTCACTAGATTGTACTATTATGCTATCTACTTTAAAAATATTGATAAACAAACTGTTTTGGCAGTAAAGAGTTACTTTTTTTATTCATTTATTAATTTTATTAATTTGCATAAATTAAATATTTTCATTGGGTGTGTAAATTATAACCTTCTTTAACTCATCCACTTTTTTATTTTTGTAAGGCTGTTTTTATTAAACCCTAAAATTGGAATTTTCTTGATAGGATTTTTAACAGGAATTTTAAAAATAGACTAGGGATGGCACATACCACAAATAATTAGAGTTGATCGAACACCTGGATGTCCGGGTTCGGCGGGTCCGGCCGAACTTGAAAAAAAAGTCCGGGTTCATGACCCGGACTTAACCAGGACTTTACCCCGATCCCGAACCCCATTGAAGTCAATGGTGACCCGAACTTTTGAGCACTAAAATGGCTCTAAAACAAACATGGAAAGGGCTAGAGGGCTGCAAATGGCAGCAAAATCATCTTAAGAGCATGGCAAGTGCTCTGCAAACAAATGTGGATAGGGAAATAACTTAAAATAACATAAAAAACATAAAAATAAAAAATAATAATCTTGAATGATGTAGGAGGAGGACGAGGCCCATATGGAGTAGGAGGTTGAGGTGGCGGTGGATATGGCGGTGTAGGTGGAAGCAGCGGTGGTGGTGGAGGAGGAGGACGAGGTAGCCAACACTGGTTTTGGTTTTTAATTAAATTTTTTTTTAAATTAAGGTACACCCCAAAAGAGTAAGAAAGATCAAATACAACAATGGCTAGGTAAGGCCGGTATACATGTCTATTCTGCACAAGGTACGGACAAGTCCTGTGGGATCCATGCCTGGTTCCTTTTAATGAACGTGAGCTTGTCCACATTGGCTCTGGACAGGCGGCTGCGCTTGTCTGTGATAACGCCCCCAGCCGTGCTAAATACTCGTTCAAATAATACACTGGCTGCAGGGCAGGCCAGCACCTCCAAGGCGTAAAGGGCATAAGGGCATGTGCCCAACTTGGAGATCCAGAAGTTGAATGGGGCAGACCCGTCATTCAGTAAGTCTAGGTGTGTGCACACATACTGCTCCACCATGTTAGTGAAATGCTGCCTCCTGCTAAGACGTTCCATATCAGCCGGTGGTGCTGTTGCTTGTTGTGGCATGCTGTCAAAGCTTTTCCACATTTCGGCCATGCTAACCCTGCCTTCTGAGGTGCTGGTGGTGCCCTGGCTGCATTGGCGACCTCTTCCTCCTCCTCTGCCTTGGCCTTGTGCTTCCACCGTGCCCCCCGCTGTCAGGTGGGAATGCCACCAGCAGCGCGTCTACCAGCGTGCGCTTGTACTTGCGCATCTTCCGATCACGCTCCAGTGAGAAAATTAAGGATGGTACGTTGTCCTTGTAGCGGGGACCCAGCAGGGTGGCCACCCAGTAATCAGCACAAGTTACAATGTGGGAAACTCTGCGGTTGTTGCGGAGACACTGCAGCATGTAATCGCTCATGTGTGCTAGGCTGCCCAGAGGCAACGAAAAGCTGTTCTCTGTGGGGGTTAAACAGAAGAGAAGGATGGCGCTCAAGTGTGCACTTGTGATGGGAAAAGTACAAATGTTGACCTCAGAGAATGGTCTTTGTAATGGGCCTCAAAAGTTTAATGAACCCATACAATAAAAAATAATAAATCAATAAAAGTACTTTCAAACCAGACCCTGGAGCCTCTGGCTCTCCATAGGGAGCTGTGGGAATCCCTGGTGATAATCGTGGGACTCGCAATGACATCAGGTGACTCAGATGAAAAAAAGGTGCTCCCTGATAGAAGTCTGGAACTTCCGATGGTAGTGGCTCACACGGTTCTGTGTGCGGCCGCTACACTGAACCGGGGCCAATGCGTAGTTGGAAGCCGAGTCCTACGCGCGGACCGGAAGTGGCATGTGGATAACGTCACCGGAAGTAGCCGGAAATGATGCCCCGGGGATGCACAGAGGCCAGGCGGGGCAGATGAAGTATCGCAAGTGCTTCTAAAGAGCTTCTGGTTGCCTCAACTACATGTTTCGCTATGTATAGCTTTATCAAGTTGTGGCAACTGGCAACCAGAAACCTTAAGAAGCCTGTGGTGTAGGCGGGAGTAAACCAACCAACCAATTGGAATCTTTTTGAAAAAACTATAAGAAGGAAAGAAGTAAAACAAGGATAAAAAAATATAGAAAACACGGAATTCCCAAGGCATCCCATAAATGTAGGAGATCTAATATGCTCCATGGCTATACAAATAGCAAATGATAAAAGGCCATTAACACATCGTATCATTAGATTAAGATCATAAATAAATATGAAGCACATAGAAGTGGCATAACAAGCCTATATGTAACACTACACATTATGATCATAAATAAATGAATAAATACTATGTATAATACACAAATATTTAAAAACCTACATCTAAAATCTATAAATACTCATATGTAAAAAAATCTCATGTTTATATTACATTATATTATGCAAATATATATAAAAACATTTTATCTATACATAAATATTAAAAATATAAATATGGAACAAGAAGGTTATGATAAAAAGCAAAAAGAAAAGAGAAAATAGTTTGAGGTACCGCTCAACAATCCCTAATATCAAGATCAGACTAAACTGTTGACCTCCAATTCTTCATTCAGACAATTGGGCGTCAAACAGTTAAATTTATAAATCCAATAAATTTCTCTTTTACATAAGAGAGAGAAACGTTCATTGTCAGTTAGGGTACCTTTAGGAATAGTCTCAATCGCCATGACCTCAAGTTTTCTAAAGTCCTTATTATGCTTTTTCAGAAAATGGCGAGGGACACTATGTTTATCGCACCCCTTTTGGATAAATCTATGGTGCTCTCCTATGCGTTTTCGTAGAGTACGCATAGTGCGCCCCACGTAGATTAATCCACAAGGGCACCTCAGCACATAGATCACATATTCAGTAGAACATGTAATAAATTGCTTAATAAAGAAGGTGTCCTCTTTATTGACAATGGAGGTACATGCATGGACTACTGATTGACAGGTCAAACATCCTTGTTTCCTACATTGGAAAATCCCAGTTCTATTATCAAAATAGGACCTAATATCATAAAGGGCCCGCGACTGGGATTTCAACTTACTCGGGGCTAAAATATTTTTAATAGTACGTGCCCGTTTAAAGGTAACTTGCGGATTGGGAGGTAAAACTGGGGCCAATCTTTTGTCGAGGCGAAGGATATTGAAATGTTTTTTAACAATCTGGGAAATGGCCCTATATTGATCATTGAAACCCATTATGAATCTCACCGTATTGACATTATTCATCTTGATGTGTTTGCGAGTTTGTGTGGGCTCCAAGTGTGCTTGGAATGCTCCCCCCACAAGGGGTAAAGGGTACCCCTAGTCCAAGAAGCACTCCATCATTTTGTCACCTTGGTCACAATAATCTACCGGGTTGGAACAATTACGCCGAAGCCTATGAAATTGGCCCCCCGGGATATTGCGTTTCCACACTGGGTGTTGACAACTGGTATAGTGTAAATACGAGTTCCCACTGGTAGGTTTGATGTGATTCCTACTTGTGATTGATGGACCATTGTGGGAAAGGACCAGATCCAAAAACACCAACTCATTGGGATCAACCACCGATGTAAATGAGAGACCCAATGCTTGGCATTACAGTGGGCCACAAAGGCTCCAAAGGTATCTACGCCCCCACTCCAAATGAGAACAATGTCATCGATATATCGTTCATAATAGACGACATACCGAGCAAAGGGATTATTGTTCCAGATGGAGTGTTCCTCCCATAGGCCCATCGTCAGATTTGCATAAACTGGGGCAAAATTGGCCCCCATAGCAGTGCCCTTGATCTGCAAATAAAATTGATCCAAGTAGGAAAAATAATTGTGTCGCAAACAAAATTCAGTGCAGTCAACCAAAAAGATAGACTGCAGTGAATTGAAAGAAATAACCTGACTGTGTCAAAAAATGTGTAATGGCCTGAAGTCCTACATCATGGGGTATAGAGGTGTAGAGAGATGTGACATCAAGAGAGGCCCACATGTACACACCCACCCTCCCATGTGTAGGACTTCAAGGCATCAAGAACCTGTGACGAATCCCTAATATATGAAGGTAACTGACAGACAAGGGGTTGAAGAAAAGAATCAATGTATTTGGAAACACCACTAATAAAACTATTAGTACTAACCACAATTGGCCTCCCTGGTGGTTGTACTAGTGACTTGTGTACCTTAGGAAGATGGTAGAAATAAGGGGTACTAACTTCCACTGGGAGTAAGGATTTATTTTCTTTATCATTAAGTTTGTTTGATAAAAAAAAAAAAAAGAGAGAGAAACATGTTTCCTTGCATTGATATTGTGTGACTTTCTGTACCCTGTATACTTTGTTTTTCAATAAAAACTTTTTATGGAAAAAAAAAAAATAATGCCCTGACGCCATGCATTTTCAACCAGGGATTTCAGTTCCAGTTGGAATCCTGGAAGCGGATCACCTACTAACTTCATATAGGTCTCCGTATCTGCCAGGAGACAACTGGCTTCACAGAGATAGTCAGTTTTGTTTTGGACTACCAAGCTACCCCCTTTATCAGCCTGTTTCACGATAATGTCCTTAATCATTAGAGATGATTAATTTAATGATTAAGCACACAGTGTAGTGTGTGAAACGCGTCTACTTTGTCACTATTGTCACGTTGGGATGTCCAGCTAATAAATCTGGATTTTGACTTCATCTGGAGTGCCGCCAATTCGTTCTTTTTCATTAACAACATGAGTCTGAAGAGGAGTCAGAGGAGGATGGTGCCGGGGCAGATGAGGAGGAGCAAGAAGAGCATGCTTTAAACCTTTCTGGGATCCCTGGTGTTGTCTGTGGATGGAGGGAGGAGAACGAGGACGACATTATCCTGGATGAGGAGCTGGAGCCAGGCCCCTACACCGCGTCCAGTTTAGTGCGAATGGGGGCCTTCATGCTCCAGTGTTTTAAGGGGGACCACCGTATAAAAAGCATAAAGGGAAAGGACCAGTACTGGGTGGCAACGTACTTAGACCCCCGGTACAAACAAAAAATGGCGGAAATGTTACCACCATCACAGAGGGCGGTCAGAATGCAGCACTTCCAGGCCTTGCTGCGAGAAATGCTGCATTCTGCTTTTGCATGAGCTGGCAGAGAAATTTCCACTCACAGAGAAACAGTTGCGGGTAGCAATCCAACAGCCCCTGCAAGAAGAACCCCTGGACTACTGGGTGGGCAGGCTTGACCTCTGGCCAGAGCTTGCACAGTTTGCAATGGGACTGTTGACTTTCCCCCCCCGTCCAGTGTCCTGTCCAAAAGGAAGTTCAGCGCAGCAGGGGGGGATCGTGACTGATAAGCGCACTCACCTAGCTCATGAGAGTGTTGACTACTTCACATTTATAAAAATGAATGAGGCATGGATCGCTGAGGAATTCAACACATGTGACCAGTAGACCATGTCTGATTACAATTCCTCATGACAGGCCACAAATATCTGCCAGACCGCCATACACCCACAACAATTCATGGTCCTTGTCTTTGGTAAATACAGCGGCATAAAAGGCATTTCATATCCATTGAATGCCTAATTTTTGGGGCCTTTCATGGCCGACAATTATTTTTTCTGTCAATGCCTAATGTACCTCCAGCCACAGAATACAACGTTCCTAGCTGTCAGGTAAACCCATGTGGGCTAATTTTTGGAGCCTATACTGGCCGACACTTACTTATGTATCCTGTGAATGCCTAATGTACCTTTAGGCACAGAATACAACGTTCTTAGCTGTCAGGTAAACCCATGTGGGCTAATTTTTGGGGCCTATACTAACCGACACTTCTGTATCCTGTCAATGCCTAATGTACCTTCAGCCACAGAATACAACGTTCTTAGCTGTCAGGTAAACCCATGTGGGTTAATTTTTGGGGCCTATACTGGCCGACACTTACTTCTGTATCCTGTCAATGCCTAATATACCTTCAGCCACAGAATACAACATTCTTAGCTGTCAGGTAAACCCATTTGGGCTAATTTTTGGTGCCTATACTGGCAGACGCTTACTTATTTCCCCTGTGAATGCCTGATGTACCTCCAGCCACAGAATACGACGTTCTTAGCTGTCAGTTAAATGCATGTGGGCTAATTTTTAGGGCCTGTACTGGCCGACACTTACTTCTTTATCCTGTGAATAAAAACAAAGCTGTGGGGCTAGAAACCCTTGATCATGACAGTCCCACTTAAAGATGTGAATAAAGCAATAAGATGACAGTCCATATGTGTCCATCTCCACATTCAAAAAGTGACTTCTCAAGCAGAAAACTGCCACCAGACAGCACTCCAACACCAATAGTTCTTACTTCTTACCAGAAGTTGTTGATCCCCGTGACAGAGATCAAAAATTGCGCATAACCAGTAGTGGGTGAAGGCTTCTCCAATATATTCCTTTCTCCTATGGTGTTGCTCCCTTGCTGGCTGTACAAGTGTGATGTTGAAAATGTAGCTGCTCTCATGCTAGCAGAAAGATTATGCAGCATTCCAGGGCACCAAGGAGCGACTCTGAAGCAGGGTCTCTAAGCTTTCGTTTGCATGAAGGGAAAGCTCTTTTCCAGTTCTGATTGCTCCAAACGAAAGCTTAGAGACCCTGCTTCAGAGTCGCTCCTTGGTGCCCTGGAATGCTGCATAATCTTTCTGCTAGCATGAGAGCAGCTACATCTTCAACATCACACTTGTACAGCCAGCAAGGGAGCAACACCATAGGAGAAAGGAATATATTGGAGAAGCCTTCACCCACTACTGGTTATGCGCAATTTTTGATCTCTGTCACGGGGATCAACAGCTTCTGGTAAGAAGTAAGAACTATTGGTGTTGGAGTGCTGTCTGGTGGCGGTTTTCTGCTTGAGAAGTCACTTTTTGAATGTGGAGACGGACACATATGGACTGTCATCTTATTGCTTTATTCACATCTTTAAGTGGGACTGTCATGATCAAGGGTTTCTAGCGCCACAGCTTTGTTTTTATTCATTTTAATCTGCTACAATTCGGATTAGTGTGGCTGCTGGACCCATTTTTGTATATTTGCTGTTCTTACAGTTATTTTACCTTAGCGCAGCAATCTTTGTATTTTGTTTATCCTGTGAATGCCTAATTTTTCAGACTGGAATTGAAAATCAATGGGTCTGTAAATGTTCCGCCAAATTGTGGAATAGATGCAGACCCATTTTACAGACCTGTGAATGGACCCTGTAAGTATCTGACATGTATTTATGGGCTGCTGTCAGTTCTAGCTGATTTAGGAAAAAATATATATTTTTTTGCTGTAAAACAAAATTAAAAATGTTGAGGGCAACCTTTCCAGTAGCAATACTTCTGTTATGACAGTGTCCATGTGGTGGGACTATTTAAATTAAAGTTCGCCTCCCATTAAAGTCAATGGGGCCCGCCGCGAACTTGCGGTTCGTCAACATTTGAGAAAGTTTGCAGCTAATGTTTGCGAACCGCCACCGGCCAATGTTCGTCCATCACTATTCACAAGTGAGTGGAATACCTTTGTATGTTTTAAATCCTGTTTAATAAAATACTACATTCAGTACATTTTTTTGGCGGTTTGATGTTGTGGTGTCCCTGGAACAATTAACAAATGATAGTTTGATATCTCAGAAGATCTACTTAGGAATGGTGCAATAGATTTGGAGGTGTTCATGGCTGATGCCACAGAACTTATTGACCTTTATTAGTTTGGAGGTCACAATTCCAATTCTGGAGAAGCAAACCAGAGCAAACCAACATTTTGTAAACCATCTCTTACACGTTTGTTACCAACTTCCCCTACCCTCCTTAAAATACTCCCTCTACTCTTCCTTCTCACATTAGTATCCTCTGTTCTCAAATTTTCATTATTTTACTCCTCTTCTCCATCCCAAAGCTTACATATATAACCCTCACACCTACCCTCTCCCTACTAATGCATCTTCTTCAAATACTTAACCCACAAGCTAACCCAAACATAGGACAGTGGAGTATGTGCACACATTTACATCCTGCTCCCATCTTACTTTCATCACCTCCTCCCTCTCCTAATATCTGTGGATATCTCCCCTAATCCTGACCCTCCATTTACACTTTGCTAACCCTACACCTGGCATTCTCCTTCCACTAGCAACAGCCATGATCCACTCAGTTTAATCTCTATATTCTTGCTACCAAAAAGCATGCCCATGCCCTCAACCTACTTCCTATTACTGAAACTTGGCTTCAAGTGTCTGACTCTACCTCTCCCGCTGCCCTCTCCCATCAAGAACTCTCCTATACTCACTCACCCTGACTCTCTGCTCAAAAGGAGGTGGAGTTGGTTTGCTTCTATCCCCACTGTGCACCTTTCAAGTCCTTACTACACCTTCCTCTCTATCTCTCTCTTCTTTTGGGACTCACTGTATTCATTTGGGTTCTTGAATTTCTCTGAAGATTGCAGCAATTTATTGGCCTCCTGGGGTAGTGCCACACTTTCTTGATGACTTTACTACCTGGCTGAACTCCTGCGTCCACTCCTTTGAAATACCCACTATCATTCTTGGTGACTTTACCATCCCTGTTAATTTTAACAGTATATCTGCATCTCAAATTTTCAATTCAACAGTATCTATTGATCTAACTCAATGAACACAGTCATCCACTCACCCTGATGGTAACACCCTTGACCTTGTATTCTCCTATCTTTACACTCTCTGCAACCTCAACCAACATGCCATTCTCTCTCTCTGATCACAACCTCATCACTTTTCCCTGTCTTCAACCATATATCCCTCCAAGCAGCAAACAATTAGCCGTAGAAACCTTTACCACTTCAACCTGTCTTTTCTCTGTTTCCCTGCTGACCTCCTCTATGATAAAGTCTCACTCCTGGCCTGCCCTGACCTGACCTAGCCATTTCCATGTACAACAGTTCAAACTGAATCTATCCAAAACTGAGCTCATAATATTTTCTCCTTCACGTGCCCCTTACCCGGAATTCTCTGTCAAGATCAATGGAACAACTATCAGTCCTTCCACACATGCCAGGGTGCTAGGGGTAACCCTGGACTCTGCACTGTCCTTTCAGGCTCACATCCAATCCCTGCCCAAATCATGTCGCCTTAACCTCCGCAACATCGCTAGAATACGGCCCTTTTTACCACCAAGCTTTTAATTCACGCCCTGGTTATCTCTTGCCTCGACTACTGCAACTCCCTACTCATTGGATTGCCTTTACATATATTATCCCCCCTTCAATCCATAATGAATGCTGCTGCAAGACTTATCCACCTTACCAACCATTCAGTGTCCTCCACCCCTCTCTGCCAATCCCTTCACTGGCTTCCACTCACCCAACAAATAAAATTAAAAGTGCTAACAATAGCTTACAATGCCATCCACAACTCTGCCCCCAGCTACATCACTAACCTGATCTCAAAATATCAACCAAGCCGCTCTCTTCGGTCCTCCCAAGACCTCCTGCTCTCTAACTCCCTTGTCACCTCTTTACATGCTCGCCTCCAGGATTTCTCCAGAGCTTCTCCCATTCTTTAAGAACTCTCTACCCCAATCTGTCCGACTGTCCCCTAATTTATCCATCTTTAGACGATCCCTGAAAACCCTTCTCCTTAAAGAAGCCTATCTGGCTACTAACTAATACACTGTTTAACTTTCTCCATCAGCTCATCCCCCACAGCTATTACCTTTTGTATCAATTGACCCTCCCTTTTAGATCGTAAGCTCTAATGAGCAGGACCCTCTGATTCCTCTTGTTCCGAATTGTATTGTAACTGTAATGTCTGCCTTCATTTTGTTAAGCGCTGCGCAAACTGTTGGCGCTATATAAATCCTGTATAATAATAATAATAAAAAACAGTTCACTTTCATCCTTACTGGATGCACTTGCTCCTCTCACCACACACAGAATCAGGCCTAAACAATTACAACCTTGGCAGACTGATGACACCAGAGACTTTAAGAGACAGAGCTTTACACTTTACACAATTGTGGCATAAAACAAAATCCCTGATTGCCTTTACCCTATATAGGGTACTGTACTGTCTCCTTTTATATTGTAAAGTGCTACACAAACTGTTGGCACTACAGTATATAAATCCTGCATAATAATAATAATGAGTCTGCTGCCAGCTGAGCAGTCATATATATATATATATATATGAACACCTCCAATTACTAATGCTCCCTTTATTTCACACAATCCTGCATGTCTATATACTGAGTAGTCATATGATATCAACATTATCTTAAGATAATCATAGCAAGTGGCCAAAAATCTAACCCACCTGATAGATTTAGTTCTGTAGAACCTTTGACTGGGAAGGGCCTGCTGACAACTTCAGGTACACATTATTAGTAAGAGTTTTAGTTGCTAATGCTAAAATGTATTGTAATTGGGCAATTATCCTCTTATGTCTATGGGTACTAATATTGGATGTCTTGGAAATATATAAATATACATTAAGTGATATATTTCTCCTGAGTGATTTAGTAAACATTTTAGTAACACTTTTTTGTTTTTTTTATTTCCATAGGATTCATTTAAAAAAAAATTCTTAGGTATCGATGGAAAAAGTAATTGCAGGTGGGAATCTCTCGTATGCTCCATGCGTTCCAGCGAAAGACAGGGACCTCTCTGATTGGATGTTCCCTCTAACTACCCATACTCTGAAGGTCTGGGATAGTCTGATAAATGGGCCCTTGGCCCCCCAATCTCACCTTTGGCTCCAGTGTGTGGCTTCCCCTGGTTCACTCCTGGTGAGTGACTGTCCTCTCTTGGAACCTGGGTGAGCGATGAAACATTTAGTTTGGCACGTTTTGTGCAAGGTCATACCATGGTCCCACTCATTACCCTTAAGGAGCGCTACGGTAGCTTCCCAATTTCTTTTTAGAAACATCGCCAGCTTGCCAACTTTGTCTCTTCACAGCATCAAGAGTCACAGATAAGGACTACTCTTACAGAGTTTGAATGCTTGTGGGCTGTTCAAGGCCCTCTGCCTCACATGATTCCTGCCCTCTACAAATTGTTAGACACAGCTAAGCCTTGTTCCAAACCATTCTTCATTAGAGAATTGGAACGTGACCTGCAGAGTAAATTCTCCACTGAGCAACTGCATCATTTATATTGCCTGACACACTCTAGGTCAGTGGAGTCCAAGACACAAGAGAACAATTATAAGCTGCTATCAAGGTGGTACCGTGTGCTTACGACCTTAGCTAAAATCTTCCCTTCGACCTCTGATCTATGCTGGAGGGGATGTGGGCAGAGAGGAACGTTCTTTTATATATGGTGGGACTGCCCTTTAATACAACCCTTTTGGTCCATGGTTAGTAAACATGTTTCGGAAGGTCTCGGCGTAGATGTTCCTGGATAACTGAAACACTTCCTGCTCCACATATCCCCCATGCCTATATCTCGCTATAAACAAAGTGCTCTCCCTCACCTCCTTAATGCTGCTAAGCGCTTATACCAGTCCACTGGAAAAGCTCACGCATTCCAAGCGAAGCGGAATGGATCAAGAAGGTGAGAGAGATCATGGAGGAGGAATAGCTTGCCACTTGCAGGGGTACTCGAGAAAAATTTGACTCCACCTTTGCACTCTGGAGAGACCACGTCTCAGGAACATCTCCAGTCTGTTCCAGCTTGGACATCGCCTTGCTGGCCCTGGCAGACCCCACATTTAAACAACTGGTTCAAGCAAACCAAAATCATGCAGGTGATAACTATTCAATCACAGTATCGAATCAGGTAACAAACCAGATGTGGACATTAAGTTCACAAGTTCAACTTTATAATAGTTTACGGTCATCAGTATACTCTGTTTATTCCATAAATCTTATGTCTGTTAAAGATGGTGCCCAATGTAAGGTCCTCCTACCTTCCCGTGGGGATAGTGGTTATGTCCACAGAGACCGACTGTCCGAGACATAGGTGAACCTCTATATGTTTTAAAGTGCGGATATTGTGACGTGAGTCACTTTGGTTGGGGGGCTTGTGGAACCCCAATTGCTTTAGGGAGGTTGGGAGACTCCTTGTCCCGCATCCCCAGTCTCTCTTATGTGTAAATCACCCTGTGTCTATAAGGGGCACAGGGTGACCAAAAACCCCAGTCAGGCCAGCTCTGCACTAATCAGACTCTTGTTAGTGGGAGTGGGGGCTTGTTGTTGTTGAATACCTGCATTCCATTGTTATATTGTTATTATGGGATGGGTATGTTGAGTGGATTGACTAAGGGGGAGGGGTTGTCCCAGAAGTGTTCATCTCCATGTGCTTTGTGTTTGAATAAACAGTTTGATTCTGGATGACTCCAAAGCTTGTACTGTCGAGTTCTTGGGGTAACTATAGCCAGAATCACGGATCCCGTGTTCCAGAGCTTAGGAAGCAGGTTACTGGCGGAGATACCCAGTCGGTGGTGTCCGGATTCCGTCACAGATATAACTCATCGTCTTTATTCGTTTCATCTGAATGACAAATGATGACTCCTTTTTTTTTTTTGTTGTTTTATTCATTTTTACCTATGATTTGTACTGTCTTAAATGTTAAATAAAGATATATATATATATATATATATATATATATATATATATATATATATACACACACAGTATCTCACAAAAGTGAGTACACCCCTCACATTTTTGTAAATATTTTATTATATCTTTTCATGTGACAACACTGATGAAATTACACGTTTCTACAATGTAAAGTAGTGAGTGTACGACTTGTATAACAGTGCAAATTTGCTGTCCCCTCAAAATAACTCAGCACAGTCATTAATGTCTAAACTGCTGGCAACAAAAGTGAGTGAGAATGTCCAAATTGGACATAACTTTTGGACAATAACTTTTGCGCAAACCAATCAAAATACGCTTATTGAGATTTTTTTTACCAAAAATATGTAGCAGAAAACAAATTGGCCTAAAATGTTAAAAATATTAGATTTTTAATTTTTTTTTTGAGAATGTCATATAGCAGAATGTGAAAAATATTGTTTAATTTTTTTTTTCAAAATTGTTGCTCTTTTTTTGTTTATAGCGCAAAAATAAAAATTGCACAGGTGATAAAATACCACCAAAAGAAAGCTCTATTGAGGGGAAAAAAAGGACAACAATTTTATTTGGATACAGCATCGCACGACCGCACAATTGTCCGTTAAAGTAACGCAGTGTCAAATCGCAAAATAGGGCCTGGTCAGGAATGGGGCAAATCCTTCCAGTCTTAAAGTGGTTAATAAACAATAAAATGTGTATAGACTCAATTTCATTATTCAATCATGTGAATATAAAATAAATAAACAGGGATTTTCTTCACACACAATTGTATTTTTAGTCTAGGTTCACACATATGCGCTTTGCGAGCCGTATTTTGCTTGGGCAACGCAGCATATTCATTTGAATAGGCTGCAGTGTCATCTGAAATGCAGGGAAAAGGTCCATGCAGCATTTTAGATATCACAGCCCACACAGGAGATGTAATTGCAGTGCAGTTCTCAGTGTGGGTGCGATTTCCAATATGCGCAGTATTATTGGCACCCGCATGTATCCAATGCATTTTTCTGTGTGGGTGGTTGCGGCAGCAGGAACAGGTAAATCGGTGCAGACCTGCAGTGGGAACCACCCTTACAGATGTTAACCTATCCTTTTAGAGAATCAAATCCTTTAGTAAATCAGCCTCACAATATTCCCAAGGTATATATTTATACTGTATACAGTATATACAACATTAAGAAAATGGCAGAGGTTATTATTACCCTTCTCCACTCCATCCAAAACATGTCCAGTTTGTGCCTTCTCCACCATAACTCCAATTATCGTTCAGTAAAAATATTAAAATATTTAACTCATACCCCATTTTTATCCAAGTCCTAAATTTGAGCTGGTCAAAACCACCACCGTTCTGTGAGTCTTGCTTATTTCAGGTTTCAGTATTGTGTCATTTTCTCCAAAATAATCACATTTCAATGTGATCCAATACTGTTAACCCTCAATGTAGTACAGTAAAAATTGCAAAATATTAAACAAAATGTGGTTGTAGCTGCTTTTTTGGTAGATGGCACACACAGCAATAATAACAGGATGACATACTGGTCTAAACTAGGGGTAAATGGAATACAATTAAGATTTACATTGCTGAAAGATACATACGTCTACAAGGAAGGCTAATGAGACATGTAGTAGTGCAGTCGTATTATATTAATGATCCATTAGGGAATACAATCACAAAATGGCTTTCACTGTAATTACTACACTAATGACCAACAGTGACATCATGTTGGAGTAAAGACATTGCTTGTTTTGGACTTATTTCAAAGTCAGAATTTCTTTGATGGGCAAGTATTAAAGCTTTCAGCATGATTACCTTACCTTGCTGTATTTGCTTACCATTTATTTCTGCTGCCTTGTTGGCTACTGGCTTTTATCCAGACAACACAGGAGTCTTGCGTTCCCATACATTTAAGGGTGCCTCTGGGGCTATGAACGCTAAGCAGCAATTTGTCACCACTAGCGACATTCCAAATGTTATATGCTCAGTGAAAGGCTTATAAAGCTGAATAAAGTGGAAAGGCTAAGAGGCAGAATCTGAGCATTTTGCTTTACGAAACCTTTATAAAGAGTCTTTAATAAACAATGATTTATGAACTAATGCACTCTCCTGGAGCAAATCTGCACTGTTTAACCTTTTTAATGGTGTTTGAATAAATACTTGCTTTCCACAGTGCACATTCAATTGAGTGCTTTGTTTCTCAATTACATTAGTATATTCCTGCTGCAACCACCTTTCTATATAGTAAGAGCTACTTAGCACAGAGGGGATGTTTTTATTTCCCCTGAGGTCAAATTGTGGTTGACCTGAAAGAATACTTCATCAAGATGTTTAGCCAAGATGTTTATATATCTTTTTTCTGTTTAATTATCTAAACAGCAAATGTCCAAAGCCACTATCATAGAGAAAGCCTAAGTATTTTTATCATGCAATCCCCCTTCATCCAAAGGTTTATTAGCTTATGGTTTTAATATGACATTTATACAGGCCTATGAAATTTATTTTCAATAAGGCAGACTAACAATAGTGATTTTCCTTAATACAGTTCATTGATTTGTACTTTAAGTGAACCTATACTTTGCCCATAGAAGGTGATGTAAAATCTTTGTTTAAAAGTAAGCATACCATACATGCCCTACCTGAGCACTCTGTTATCCCTGTCTTCTGCTGTCACAACTAGAGTTGAGCGGACACCTGGATGTCCGTGTTCGGCGGGTTCGGCTGAACTTTAAAAAAAAGTCCGGGTCCGTGTCCCGGACTTTTGCCGAACTTTTCCCGGACACCGAACCCCATTGAAGTCAATGGGGACCGGAACTTTCAGGCACTAAAATGGCTCTAAAACACCAATGGAAAGGGCTAGAGTGCTGCAAATGGCAGCAAAACGTAGTTAAGAGCATGGCAAGTGCTCTGCAAACAAATGTGGAAAGGGAAATAACTTCAAACAACAAAAAAAAAAAAAAAACAGAAAAATAAAACAATGTTCTTCATCTCTGAAGAACGAGGCCCATATTGAGTAGGAGGGAGGTTGAGGTGGTGGTGGATGTGGCAGTGTCATAGGCGTGTGCACAGGGTGTGCCGGGTGTACCTGGGCACACCCTAATCACCTAGGGCACATAGCATTATCGCTCTGTTTGGCAGTGAGGAGATGGGAAAGATCTCCCTCGGACCTGCTCTGCTCCATTTATCTTTGCCAGCAGGGAGAGTAATGTATCGGGGCCATGTACATGTAGGCAAACACATGCATGTGTATTTAAACTTTGGGGTGCACACCCTAATGCAATAGGCTGCGCAAACCTATGGGCGGTGTAGGTGGAAAAAGCGGTGGAGGAGGACCAGGGCTGGATTAAGAGCATCATGGGCTTGGTGCTGAGGATTTTGAAGGGCCTTAAGGGCCGTGCCTTGGCATGCACCCAGAGGAGGAAGGGTGCAGCCATGCATGCCTAATTCAACATGGGATGCTGTCTCTGAAGCCCATAAACACATCCATGCATCGGCAACTGTCCCTCCTTGTCCGGCCTTCCTGCTGTGTGGGGAGGTTCTGAGGGAGCTGCCTGGGGAAGCGAGCATAGAAGCCAGACTTCTGTGTTTACAAGTGACAGAAGAGCGGTAACAGTGAATATGGCCAACCCGGGGCCTATATAAAGGTAGGGGCTTGGAGCTGCAGCTCCAATAGCCCCTACGTTAATCTGGCCCTGAGGAGGACGAGGTAGCCAACACTGCTTCTTTTCACAAATTTTAAATGAGGGTACACCCCAAAAGAGTGAGAAAGAGCAAACATAGAACAATGGCTGGGTAAGGTCGGTATCCATCGCTATTCTGCACAAGGTACGGGAAAGTCCCGTGGGATCCATGCCTGGTTCATTTTAATGAACGTGAGCTTGTCCACATTGTCTCTGGACAGGCGGCTGCGCTTGTCTGTGATAACGCCCCCAGCCGTGCTAAATACCCGTTCAGATAATACACTGGCTGCAGGGCACGCCAGCACCTCCAAGGCGTAAAGGGCAAGCTCAGGCCATGTGCCCAACTTGGAGACCCAGAAGTTGAAGGGGGCAGACCCCTCATTCAGTACGTCTAGGCGTGTGCACACATACTGCTCCACCATGTTGGTAAAATGCTGCCTCCTGCTAAGACGTTCCATCTGAGCTGCTGGGGCTGCTGTTTGTTGTGGCGTGCTGACAAAGCTTTTCCACATTTCGGCCATGCTAACCCTGCCTTCTGAGGTGCTGGCGGTGCCCTGGTTGCGCTGGAGACCTCTTCCTCCTCCTCCTCCTCCTCTGCCTTGTGCTTCCACTGTGGCCCCGCTGTCAGGTGGGAATGCCAGCAGCATGGCGTCTACCAGCGTGTGCTTGTACTCGCGCATCTTGCGATCGCGCTCCAGTGAGTGAATTAAGGACGGTACGTTGTCCTTGTAATGGGGATCCAGCAGCGTGGCCACCCAGTAATCAGCACAAGTTAGAATGTGGGCAACTCGGCGGTCATTGGGGAGACACAGCAGCATGTAATCGCTCATGTGTGCCAGGCTGCCCAGAGGCAACGAAAGGCTGTCCTCTGTGGGAGGTGTATCGTCTGTGTCCTCTGTATCCCCCCAGCCACGCACCAGTGATGGCCATGAGCTGGCCTGGGTGCCACCCTGCTGTGAACATGGTTCCATCTCCTCCTCCAGCTCCTCCTCCTCCTCATCCTCCTCATCCTCCAGAACTGTGCCCCTGCTGGACAATTGTGTCCCTGGCGTTTGTGTGTGCAGGAACCCACCCTCGGAGCCCCTTGCGAATGACTGCCCTGAAAGCCTTGGAAATGTTACCTCCTCATCCTCCTCCTCCTCCTCATCCTGTGCCACATCCTCTTCCATCATTGCCCGAATTGTTTTTTCAAGGAGGCATAGAAGTGGGATAGTTAAGCTGAGAACGGCGTCATCGGCACTGGCCATGTTGGTGGAGTACTCAAAACAGCGCAACAAGGCACACAGGTCTCGCATGGAGGCCCAGTTATTGGTGGTGAAGTGGTGCTGTTCCGCAGAGCAACTCACGCGTACGTGCTGCAGCTGAAACTCCACTATGGCCTGCTGCTGCTCGCACAGTCTTTGCAGCATGTGCAAGGTGGAGTTCCACCTTGTGGGCACGTCACATATGAGGCGGTGAGCGGGAAGGCCGAAGTTACGCTGCAGCGCTGACAGGCGAGCAGCAGCAGGGTGAGAACACCGAAAGTGCGCACAGACGGCCCGCACTTTCTGCAGCAGCTCTGACATATCGGGGTGGTTTTTAAGGAACCTCTGCACCACCAAATTCAGCACATGCGCCAGGCAAGGGATGTGCGTCAAACCGGTTAGGCCCAGAGCTGCTATGAGATTTCGCCCGTTATCGCACACCACATGGCCGGGCTTGAGGCTCGCTGGCAGCAACCATTCATTTGTCTGCTGTTCCATGCTCCTCCACAACTCCTGCGCGGTGTGTGGTTTGTCCCCCAAACAGGCAAGTTGTAAAACTGCCTGCTGTCGTTTACCCCTGGCCGTGCTGAAGTTGGTGGTGAAGGTGTTACGCTGTGCGGATGAGGAGGCGGTAGAGGATGAGGAAGCGGAGTAGGAGGAGTTAGGAACAGGAGGCAAACTGAAGCGCCCTGCAATCCTCGGTGGTGGAAGGACATGCGCCAAATTGCTATCCGCCTCAGGCCCATCCGCCACTGCATTTACCCAGTGTGCCGTTAGATAGATATAACGCCCCTGACCGTGCTTACTGGTCCACGTATCGGTAGTTAGGTGGACCTTGCCAGAGATGGAGTTGCGCAGTGCACGTCTGGAAAAGTAGTGGCGGCTTGGCACGACGTACTGTGGGACAGCCACCGACATAAGGTTTTTAAAACTGTGCGTCTCCACCAGACGGAATGACAGCATTTCAAAGGCCAAGAATTTTGAAATGCTGGCATTCAGGGCCAGGGATCGCGGGTGGGTAGGGGGGTATTTCCTCTTCCTCTCAAGTGTTTGGGAGATGGAAAGCTGAACGCTTCCACGGGACATTGTGGAGATGGTTGGTGACCCAGGTGGTGGTGTTGCTGACAGATCCTCTGTTTGCGGGGTGGCAGGTGCCAGTATCGCTACAGATGTGGCTGGAGCGGCCGAGACTGCAGCAGAAGAGGAAGCAGGATGAGCCAGAGACGTTTCTTGGTTTTGAAGGTGTCTACTCCACTGCAGCTCGTGCTTTGCACTTAGATGCCTGATCATGCAGGTTGTGCTCAGGTTGAGAAGGTTTATGCCTCGCTTCAGGCTCTGATTGCACAGGGTGCAAACCACTCGTGTCCTGTCATCAGCACATTTTCTAAAGAACTTCCACGCTAGCGAACTCCTTTGAGCTGACTTTGGTGCGCTCGTTCCCTTGCTGCGTTGGGCAGTAGCGGGCGTAGTGTCTAGGGCACGGCCGCTCCGCTTCTGCACCCTGCTCCCTCTTCTGCTGTGCTGGTGGCTCTGTGCGACCACCGCCTCTTCCTCCAAACTACTCAGGTCACCTGCATGACCTTCATTCCATGTGGGGTCGAGGACCTCATCGTCCTCCACATCATCTTCCACCCAGTCTTCACCCCTACCCTCCTTGTCGGTCTCCACAATGCTGAATGCCACAGCAGTTGGCACCTGCGTTTCATCATCATCGTAGACATGCTGCGATGGTCCTTGCATGTACTCATCTTGAGAAATAAGTGGTTGGGCATCGCTGCACTCAATCTCTTCAACTTCTGGGGCAGGGCTAGGTGGATGGCCCTGGGAAACCCTGCTGACAGAGTCCTCAAAAAGAAGAAGAGACTGCTGTATGGATTGGGGCTCAGACTGCTTGCCTGATTTCCAAGGGGGTGTGGTGAAAGACGGTTGGACATTGGCTGCAGGTGCCAACTCTGACCTTTCTGCAGTAGACTGGGTGGGAGACAATGTGAAGGAACCGGAGGCACTGTCAGCAACCCAATCTACTATCGCCTGTACTTCTTCAGGCCTCATCACGTCTAGAGGCGCATGATGCCCTACCAAATACTGATGCAGGTTCTGTCGCCTACTCACACTTGTGGAAGGTGTTTCACTTGTGCGTGTAGCTGGCACAGATCGACCACGTCCTCTCCTTGCAACAGGAGCTCTACCAGCAGCACCACGACCCAGGCCACGGCCCCTATTTGACGGTCTCCTCATATTTCTGTAATTTATGATCTTGCCCTAGAAAGGTGTTTATTGAATAGCGGAACAAAACAACAACAGTATCGCACGGGTGTATCTCACAGTCAAATATGCAAACTATGCCGCAATTTAATGTTTTTTACCCCAAAAGGGTGTATATTGAATAGCGGAATTGGAAAAAGGATAAAAAAACGGTGTATCTCACACGTACAAACACAGACTAGGCCCCGATTCAAATTTTTTGTACCCTAAAGGGAGGATGAGAAAGAGGAGTAGGAGGAGTTGGGAACAGGAGGCAAACTGAAGCGCCCTGCAATCCTTGGCGGTGGAAGGAGATGCGCCAAACAAATTTAAAAGGCGTATCTCACACGTACCGATGCAGACTATCCTGTAATTTAATTTTCTTACACTCCAAAAGGGTGTATATTGAATAGCGGAATAGAAAAAATGTTATAATACGGTGTATCTCACACGTACAAACACAGACTAGGCCCCGATTACAATTTTTTGTACTCTAAAGGCAGGATGAGGAAGAGGAGTAGGAGGAGTTGGGAACAGGAGGCAAACTGAAGCGCCCTGCAATCCTCGGCGGTAGAAGGAGATGCGCCAAACAAATTTAAAAAGGTGTATCTCACATGTACCGATACAGACTATCCCGCAATTTAATTTTTTACACTCAAACAGGGTGTATATTGAATAGCGGAATAGGACAAATTTTACAAAACGGTGTATCTCACACGTACAAACACTAACTAGGCCCCGATTACAATTTTTTGTACCCTAAAGGCAGGATGAGGAAGAGGAGTAGGAGGAGTTGGGAACAGGAGGCAAACTGAAGCGCCCTGCAATCCTCGGCGGTAGAAGGAGATGTGCCAAATAAATTTAAAAAGATGTATCTCACATGTACCGGTACAGACTATCCCGCAATTAAATTTTTTACACTCAAAGAGGGTGTATATTGAATAGCGGAATAGGACGAATTTTACAAAACGGTGTATCTCACACGTACAAACACAAACTAGGCCCCGATTACAATTTTTTCTACCCTAAAGGCAGGATGAGGAGTAGGAGGAGTTCGGAACAGGCAGGAGGCAGACTGAAGCACCCTCAAATCCTCGGCAGTATGAGATGCGCCCCAAAAATATGAAAGGTGTATCTCACACGTACCGACACAGACTATCACGCAATTTAATTGTTTATACCCAAAGGTTTTGATTAAATAGCGGAATAGAAAATATGATCCAAAAAAAAGTGTATGTATATCACACGTGCACAACCACACTAGGCCCCAATTACTATTGTTTGTACCCCTAAAGGCAGGATGGGGAGTAGGAGGAGTATGGAACAGGCAGCACCCTCAAATCTTCAGAAGTATGAGATGAACCCCAAAAACTTGGAAAGGTGGATCTCACACGTACCAACACAGACTATCCCACAATTTAATTGATCCCCAAAGGTTTTTATTGAATAGCGGAATAGGAAATATGATCAAAAAAAGTGTATGTATCTCACACGTACAGAAGCAGACTAGGCCCCAATTACTATTGTTTGTACCCCTAAAGGCAGGATGAGGAGTAGGAGGAGTATGGAACAGGCAGCACCCTCAAATCTTCAGAAGTATGAGATGAACCCCAAAAACTTGGAAAGGTGGATCTCTCCCACACGTACCAACACAGACTATCCCCCAATTTAACTGATCCCCAAAGGTTTTTGATTAAATAGCGGAATAGAAAATATGATCAAAAAAAGTGTATGTATATCACACGTACACAACCACACTAGGCCCCAATTACTATTGTTTGTACCCCTAAAAGGCTGGATGAGGAGTAGGGGGAGTATGGAACAGGCAGCACCCTCAAATCTTCAGAAGTATGAGATGAACCCCAAAAACTTGGAAAGGTGGATCTCACACGTACCAACACAGACTATCCCCCAATTTAACTGATCCCCAAAGGTTTTTGATTAAATAGCAGAATAGAAAATATGATCAAAAAAAGTGTATGTATATAACACGTACACAACCACACTAGGCCCCAATTACTATTGTTTGTACCCCTAAAAGGCTGGATGAGGAGTAGGGGGAGTATGGAACAGGCAGCACCCTCAAATCTTCAGAAGTATGAGATGAACCCCAAAAACTTGGAAAGGTGGATCTCTCCCACACGTACCAACACAGACTATCCCCCAATTTAACTGATCCCCAAAAGTTTTTGATTAAATAGCGGAATAGAAAATATGATCAAAAATAGTGTATGTATATCACACATACACAACCACACTAGGCCCCAATTACTATTGTTTGTACCCCTAAAAGGCTGGATGAGGAGTAGGGGGGAGTATGGAACAGGCAGCACCCTCAAATCTTCAGAAGTATGAGATGAACCCTAAAAACTTGGAAAGGTGGATCTCACACGTACCAACACAGACTATCCCGCAATTTAATTGATCCCCAAAGGTTTTTATTGAATAGCGGAATAGGAAATATGATCAAAAAAAGTGTATGTATCTCACACGTACACAACCACACTAGGCCCCAATTACTATTGTTTGTACCCCTAAAAGGCTGGATGAGGAGTAGGGGGGAGTATGGAACAGGCAGCACCCTCAAATCTTCAGAAGTATGAGATGAACCCCAAAAACCCCAAATATCATTCAGCTCTGCTGCAGGCCACAACTTAATTTTTTTTAAACCCAAGGCTGTATATTGAATAGTGGAATAGAAAAAAAGTGTATGATTTTTGAAACCACTCAATATTAGCACATGTGAACTGAACACAGCAGTGTATGATCAGTCACTCAGCACAGCACAGCTGAAGGAAAAATGCTGCACACAGTGACTGATAGAAAAATACTTTTCTCCCTCCTCCTCAGTGGGCAAAAAAGATTGTGTTCACTGCACCCCAAAAAGATTGCGTTCACTGCACCCCAAAAAGATTGTGTTCACTGCACCCCAAAACGATTGCGATCACTGCACCCCAAAAAGATTGCGTTCACTGCACCCCACAAAGATTGTGTTCACTGCACCCCAAAAGGATTTTGTTCACTGCACCCCAAAAAGATTGTGTTCACTGCACCCCACAAAGATTGTGTTCACTGTACCCCAAAAAGATTGTGTTCACTGCAGCCCACATACAGCAAAATGGATGTGGATCACTGACACCTGCCTATCTCACACCACACAGCAATATCGATTGTAGTTTGTAGAACACACTTTCCCTAAAAATCAGCAGACTCTATCCCTAACAGGATTTATAAGATCGTAGATCGGGACTGCAGACCCCACCCCACACAGCAATATCGATTGTAGTTTGTAGAACACACTTTCCCTAAAAATCAGCAGACTCTATCCCTAACAGGATTTATAAGATCGTAGATCGGGACTGCAGACCCCACCCCACACAGCAATATCGATTGTAGTTTGTAGAACACACTTTCCCTAAAAATCAGCAGACTCTATCCCTAACAGGATTTATAAGATCGTAGATCGGGACTGCAGACCCCACCCCACACAGCAATATCGATTGTAGTTTGTAGAACACACTTTCCCTAAAAATCAGCAGACTCTATCCCTAAAAGGATTGATAAGAGATCGTAGATCGGGTGACTGCAAACCCCACCCCACACAGCAATGTCGATTGTAGTTTGTAGAACACACTTTCCCTAAAAATCAGCAGACTCTCTCCCTAAAATGCCTACAACTCGCCCTGCCTAACACACTACGACCTGTCCCTCAATTCTATCCGGACACAAATGTTTTTTTTTTCCTGTCTGTCCCTAATCAGCAGCCAGCACGTTGATGTGTGCTCTCTCCCTGATCTAAGCAGCAGAATGACGCCGTAGCGGCGCTGCCTCGAACTTATAAAGACTTGGTCACTTGCTTCAGATGGCCAATCACAGCTACTGATACATTTGTAGGCATGGCTGGGATGGCTTAAGGCACACCAGTTAAACGCTTGTTGATTGGCTGTTGAAAGCCCGCCATGAAAAGCGCGCCAAAGCATTCAAAACCCGGAAATAAAACGACCGAACACAAATTTTTACCCGAATATACAGTAAAGTGTCCGTGTCCGTGTTCGGTTAAAAAAAATCCAATTATTCGGGAAGGAACACGAATAATACAGTCCGTGTTTGCTCAACACTAGTCACAACCTTAGACATTTCTATAAAATTTTCATCTTTATGAGAAATTGAAACTATATTTTGACAGCTCTGGGGCCTTGTGATTGGCCAGTTAGAGAACAATCATGTTGGGGGCAGGATGAAGTGCCATGTGTTTCTCTCCACCCGTAAATGTCATATGTTTTTCCTATGCTCTGAACTTAAGTAATTATCATAAAAAGATTGATTTTCATGTCCTGTAGAAGTACATCCATGGGAAGTTCTACCAAGCAAAGAGCCAAACTCAGAAAATAAACTGAGCACTATTCTTTAACCCATGGCCATATTATTCATGGATCTCATCAATTACTAGTAACAGAGATCTTGAGAGAGCAGCTTATACAACTTGAACATGAGAGTAAATAATTAATTGAATAATTTATTTGTAAGAACAAGGCCACCACCCTGGTGGAGTGCGGTGTCACCACTGCAGGAAAGTCTGAGCCCCTCGCTCTGTATGCTGTTTTTATAAGTTTGACGATCCATCCTGCCAATGTCCTTGTTGTGTCCCCCTTCCCTTGATACTTCCCTGTTGGAATTATAAAGAGCTTGTCTGAAGATCTGAGGGATGCGGTAGCGGATAAGTATTTCCTTAAAGTTCTGGAGACATCCAACTCATGCAGACTCCCGGAGTGCTCTTCCGGAAAATTGGGCAATGCCCAAATTCTTCACTGATGGAATGAACTTGCCACTTTTGGAATAAAGTGGTCAGCTGGTCTTAGTTCTACGTAATCCGGGAAGAACCTTATATGTTGATCAGAGGCCCCCAAGGCCTGTAGTTCGGAAACTCTCCTGCCCAAGGTTATTGCTGTTAGGAAAATGGCTTTGTAAGCTATGTTCCAGAGAGAACACTCTTCTGTAGGTAAAAAAGGAGGTGGTGGTCCTTGGTGGGCAAATTTTGTTGACTGCCTTTAAGAATTGGTTGACTAATGGATCTTCTGCACATCTAATTTTAGTAATTTGTGAAATGGTCGATATCTGCAACTTTAATGAGCAGAGGCTAAGGCCCATATCTAGGCCTGCCTGAAGAAAGTCCAATACCTCTGATAAAGAAGCAGTATGGGATCCAAATCTCTTTCAGCCAGCAGAAGTGAAAATCTACCCCAGATTCTGGTGTAGATTTTATTGGTGGCTCTCAGCAGGGTGAAGATTACTCCAGAGGAGCATCCTAGATTTTCCAACCGCCCCCTTTCAATAGTCAAGCTCGCAGCTCCAGCCTGCGTACATTCAGATGCACAAATCCGTCCTGCGTCAGGAGGTGTGGGAACGCCGGTAGGGGGATTGGATGCTGCTTGCTGAATCGGATCACCAAGGGCAACCATTGCCTTCGTGGCCAGTACGGGAGAATGGAGATAACTGTCACCTGTTCTGCCAACAGCCTCAGGAAGAATCTCATTATCAGAGCTTTAGGAGGAAAAGTGTAGGCTAGGCTGCAATTTGAGGATGTGACCAATGCATCTGTCCCCTCCACCTGGGGTTGTGGGAACCTGGACAGAAACCTCTTCAGCTTGCGGTTGCTCTGGGATGCAAAGAGGTCAATCTGTGGAAGGCCCCACCTGTGAACCAGCTGGGAGAATACTCTGGGATGCAAAGCCCATTCCGTATGATTCGGGAATTTCAGTGACAGATGATCTGCTTGCGTGTTTACACCTCTCGGGAGATATACTGCCCTTAGGGAATGCAGGTGTACTTCTGCCCAGGACATTAGGGGTTCTACTTCCTGCAGAAGCCTACTGCTGCGTGTTCCACCTTTGTGCTGAATAGAAGTGACCGCAGCCCTGTTGTCTATCCGCAGAGTGTTCGGCTGGTTCTTGACTCGGTGATGCAGAGCCTCGAGAGCCAGAAAGGCTGCTCATATCGCCAGTATATTGGACACTAATCCTCTGGCGGAAAACTTCCACCTGCCCTGGACCGATAATCCTCCGCAGTGCACCCCCAGCCTATCTTGCTGGCATCAATTGTAGCAATGGTCCAACTTAACGGACTTAATGGTTGTGATTTGTTCAGGGACTGTGCCTTTAACCACCACTGAAGGCTCCTCTTTATATTGTGTGATACCTTTATTAGTTGCGTCAAATTCCACTTTCTCTATTGTTGTAGGAAAGCTGCCTGAAACTGACGAATATGCCAGTGTGCCCACAGGATCATCGAAATGCACGATGACAAGGTGCCCAAGAGACTCAGGCACAAGGAAGCCGATAGTCAAGATGTCATTGCTGCTGATAGAATCCTCTTTTTGATTTTCCGTATTTTCTCTGGCGGAATAGAGACAGACACATTGTCCGTATCGAAAAGTGCTCCCAGGTACACCAACTGCTGGGTCTGGACAAGGTGACGCTTCCTGAAATTGATAATCCAACCAAACTTCTGCAGGGTGTAGATGAAGATCTCTCTGTGTAGTAGTAATTCTGCTCTGTCCCTAGCCAGTAGTAGGATATCGTCCAGATAGTGGTGGGGCCGAAGCCCCTGCACCCTGAGCAGGGCTAGAATGGAAATGAGGACCTTTGTGAAGGTTCTTGGGGATGTGCACAGATAGAAGGGCAGCAAGGAGCACATTGAAGGGAAATGCACATAAAAAACAAGCAAAAAACCCCAGCTCACTTACCAACTAGTCTGAAACAAAACCAAATTGACCATTTCTAAAAGTTTACGTTAAAAACAAGGTGTTTTTTCGCACACATTTACAAACATGTGTAGGCTGCAGTGACCACTTCAAGGCACTCCAGTTTACTGTGGTCCTAACTCTATAATTTTGAGAGTCTCCCAAACTCAATCACATACATAGCAGTTGGACAGATTAAGGGCAGGTGTACCTTGAGGGTCTCCACTCCTCCTTAAATGTACAGGGACGCTTGAGACACCCAGCACGTTTAAAATGGTAGCTGAAGGTATCCCGTGCAAGCCTGGACCAATCCACAAACTGTGCAAACAAATGGCCATCACCCCAACCTATAACTAGCCTTTGCGCAAGGAGCACGTGGAAGTTAAATGCACATCAAAAACAAAAACATCAAAAACAAACAAGAACCTAAACCACTTTGATACATTCCAGGATCCTTGAGATTTCCTGTGTGGCCCAGGTTGCACATGATATAATTACAATTTATAGTACTGTTTTGTGATATAATTCTTTACATTGCGGTTGTCTGTATTTTTATATAGTGAGGAAAAAACTGTATTTTTTAATGATGGTCCACTTTAATTAATAAACCATGGTGTTTATCCTCAGTTCTAGGTGGTGAGACGCACGCCGATGCAAACTTCCGGTTTTTGGCTTATGGCTGCATTTTCTTATGGATAGGTGAGTGTATGGATTTTAATTGTAAAATAATTTTAATAAACGGGTTTACACTATTCGGATCTCTCTTGCTACCTCTCTTATGTTCATCAACGAAGAAAAATATAAACGCCATGGCTTATTAATAAAGTGGACCATCATTAAAGAGGAGGACTGCACTTCCGGTTCCGGCGCCCATGTAACAGGCAGCGCGGAACAGCGGCTCCGGTCTCATCAGCTAACTTGCCTGCATCCATCGCCCATCTGAGCCATTCGACCTTCGGGAGAGCTCCCTACACCACGGACCCGGAAGGAATGGACAAATTTGTTCTCCACGGCCCCTCTTCATCCGCCCCCCCGGGCAAGGCTCCCGCTCCGGACCAGGCCTCAGGCGCCATAGAAATGGTGGACGCGGCCCTGCCCGCCGCCACATCCTCTCCTCTGTGCATGGCATCCCCTCTCCCTGAGGCCCAAGTGGCATCGCTGGCACAGGCAGTGGCAGCTCTGCTGTCCCCGACCATCACTGCGGCGGTCGACTAAGCGATCTCCTCAGGGATGGCTCAGCTCCAGCGGGATCTGGGGGAACACTCCCATAGACTGTCTAAATTGGAGCATAGAATGTCCGATATAGAGGACGAGGTCCAAGGCTCATTTTCACTTGATCAGTAAGCCAGACAAACCCAGCGGTATATACTAGACAAGGTGGATGACTCACTGACAGACATCTGCATGTCTCGACTCCCTGCAGTCCTGGGTATTAACTCTCCCTGCTCAGTGAAATGAGTGCACAGAATTGGTCCCCCTTCTAACGAACGGTGGTCCCCCCGTCCCATCATAGTCAGATATCTCAACTATGCTGACAGGCAGCATATTCTCAAATCTTTCCGAAAACTCAAAAGGCCTGCAAATTGATGGACACAAGCTCCTAGTTTTTGCGGACTATTCACAGGAAGTTTCAAAAGCAGGAAGGTTTTCCAACCTATTTGCCAATCCTTGTATAGCAAATCTATCAAATTCACCCTTGCCTACCCGGCAACACTTCGTATTACTGATGCTGCAGTGGAAGTTAAATCCTTCACCCATCCAGAGGAAGCAACCCATTATCTCCACGCCTCCTTGCATATCACTCTGGATGCCCCTTCTGGTCACCCCCCTCAATGCTCTCCGGCCCCCCGGGATCAAAGAAGCCCTAGGAAGGACTCGGCCAAAAAACAACGGCTCTCGGGCCATAGATCCCGATCACGCCCCCGCTGAGGATCCAACGTTCGGAGGCTAGTGACTTTCCTTATAGCAGTTGCCAGTTTCTGCTCTTGGTTTCCTGTTCTCTAAACTCTCTGGGGTTATCCTTTTGCACTTAATGTTCAGTGCTCCTGGTTGCAAATGTCAATCACATGCCTATGTTATTATTGTTATGCTGAATGTGTTTAATCAGTTCTCTCGTTTTTATGTCTGAGGGACGTCTGTGGATATCTCCTCTCTATCTTGGGGCACAGTCTCACTGGACTCTGCTTTTCGGGCTCGTGGGCTCGCCCTTATTACTCTCATGTTCTCCCACTGGTCGAGAGTCGGCAGCTACCCCCCTTCAGGGCACCAAGCAACGAATCCGGTAACACTGTTCCATACGATGACTTATGTTACATGTGGAAAAAAGCAAAGTTCAGGCTTCCTAGTTTGTGTCCTTCGGGACTCGTCTCTCTAGGCCTTGATAAGGCTCCCTTATCCCTCTTTCCTAGCCATCCCTCTCTTGTCATATCCCCTATTGGTTTATTTCACTACATCCGTTATGGTGTATGGAGTCATTCTTATGTTATCGTGTTTACATTCAGGTTTTTGAGTCTGCTCTCTAGCCTTATCCAGTCCCGGCTACTCATATGACAGTGGTGACCCGGAATGTCAAGGGCCTCAGATCCCCACACAAACGCATGGCTGTTCTTGGGCATCTCAGACGCCTGAAGGCAGACGTGGCGGTACTGCAGGAATCACACTTGAACAAGGAAGATCTTCACCGCATGAAAAAGCTGTAGGTCGGCCAAGTTTATGGTTCCCCTGCAGTCAAAGGGAAGGGTGGAGTGGTGATACTCATCCACAAGCGTCATCCTAGTGTAATTCTATCCACCCACTTTGACGAGCTGGGTCGTGTTGCTATCCTACACCTCCAAACACTGCAGCAGACAGGGACTCTGGTAGGGATTTATGCACCTAACTCCCCCCCCCCCCGAAGTCCTTTTTCCAATCCCTCAATCCCTCACACCACTTTTATCCCCGTACCTACACCTTCCATTGTTGGTGGTGGGGGACTTCAATCAATGTATGGTCCCTTCGGAAGACAGAGCAGGGGCTGCCACGCCCTCCCATCCTCACACTGCTCTTTCTCCCTCCTCTTTAGCTTCCTTTGCTACTAGTCTCCTCCTCACTGACACCTGGAGATTGTCCCACGCTATCTACAGGGAATTCACCTTTTTCTCACATCCCCACAACACTCTCTCTAGGTTAGACTATGTCTTTTTAAACGACCCCATGCTCCCCTTCACTTCCCACTCCTCGATCCATGACATTGTAATCTCAGATCACGCCCCTGTATCTGTTGCTGTCTCCTTCTCTTCCAACACCCTTCGTATCTTGCTAAGGACAAGGGCCTCTGCACCATTCTCCAAGATACTTGGCAAGACTTCCTGGCCCACAATTCATCCCCAGACTGCTCCCCGACCCTACTATGGGAGACAGGAAAAGCTGTCATGAGGGGTCGCGTCCTCTCCTATGCCTCGGCCTATAAAAAGAGAATCAATGCTGCCCACCAGGCAGCCAGTAAGAGCCTTAGAGAGGCTCAGACTGCCCTTAATCGCTCAAACACCCCCCTTAACAGGGAAAACTGGAAAACGGCTAAGCTACATTTCGAGGAATAAGCTGCGGCACAGGAGGGTCTGCACTCCTCCTTCAGGGACTAGCAGTTCCACCGGTTTGGAAACAAGCCAGGGAAGCTTTTGGCTTCCCTTTGCAAGCCTCCTTTTACCCCAACAAATATTTTGGCTCTTAGAGATGCCCAGGGCACAGTAGTGGACTCCCCCACTGACATTGTTAAGGCCCTAGAACAGTTCTACAGCTCACTATATGGTCCAGACCCTATTGATGAGGCAGCTGCCTCCGAGTTCCTCGCCGCTGCCCAACTGCCCAGGGTGGCGGAGGAACATCTTGACCTCCTTAATGCTCCCATCACTGTAGATGAAGTGTTAGCTTCTATACAACAATTACCTCCCGGAAAAGCCCCTGGCCCGAATGGGTACACCTCTGACTTTTATAAAAATATGGCCCCTGCACTTGCACCCACCCTTTGTGATGTTTTCAATCACATCTTTCAGGGCAACCCCTATCTCCCCACTGGCTTTCAAGCCCTCATAAAGCTTATTCCAAAAAAGGATAAGGACCCCCTAGACCCCGGCTCTTTCCGCCCCATTTCCCTCCTCAATTTAGACTCAAAACTGCTCTCAAAAATATAGTCAATCGTCTGGCCTCCTTCCTCCCACCATCATCCACCCCGCCCAATCTGGCTTCACCCAGGGACGCTCAGCCACTTCGAATATTCGAAAGGTCCTGGTTGCACTGGAGGCGGCAAGGACCAACCCCAGCTTGGACTCCACAATTATCACCCTTGATGCCGAAAAGGCATTCAATAATGTCAGTTTCCGTTGGCTGGAGTTGGTCCTGCAGAGATTCGGCTTTTCCGGCCCCTTTCTGCATTTGATACAAGCTATGTATGCCTCACCATTGGCCCAGGTCATGGCTGCTGGACTTTCTTTGAAGCCCTTTCATTTGTTCAAAGGCACTAGGCAGGGATGCCCTCTTTCCCCCCCTTCTCTTCAATCTGGCGGTTGAACCACTCTCCAGGGTCCTTACCTCTCATCCCATGCTGCGGGGGATACGAGTGGGAGACACGGAGCTTCGTTCTGCACTTTTCACGGACGACGTCCTTGTCTTCACCTCGGATCCCCCTCATGACCTCCCTGTCATACAATCCTTATTTGAATCCTTTCGCCACTGCTCCGGCCTATGTATAAACTTTAGAAAGAGTGAAATATTACCCCTTAACACCACACGAGTCCCTCGGTGGGCCTCCTCATCTCCTTTGAAACTGGCCAAAACTCACATTACCTATCTTGGAATCAAAATAGGTCCCCACCCTTCATCCATTTATCGCCTAAATTTTTCTCCTGCCATAGATAGATTGGTGGCAGATCTTCAAAGTTGGAATTCCCTACTCATCTCATCTCCTTTTTTGGAAGATGCCATCTTTTCCGTATGTCTGGCTTCCCAAACTACTGTACCCGATGCAAACCATCCCACTCCTGCTAAAACATAAGGATATCCAAAGGCTTCAAAAGGCTCTCACTTCATTTTTATGGTGGGTACGCCGGCCTCGGATAGCACTCACCAAATTATTTCTCACAAAGAAAGAGGGGGGGATAGGTCTGCCTAATGCTAGACTTTACAACTTATCTTGCCTATTTCGAGGTTGCCTGGACTGGATAAGACAGGAGTCTAGATACACCAATTACGAGTTAGAAATGAATATGGTAGTTCCTTATGATCTGGCATCTCTGCTACACTGTGGCCATAGGGACCTACCTCCACATCTCAGAACTAATATCTTGCTCAGAGACACTATTGCAACGCGGAGGGCGGTTCGAAAACAATTGAATGTACCCATGAATATCTCCAAATTCCTCCCTATCCAAGGTCACCCCCTGTTTTCCCAAGCTCACCAGCATCAAATCTGCTCTTCTTGGTCTTCGCGTAGTCTAACCAAAATATCCCAACTGTATGATGATGTCTCTGGAGCACCCTTGTCTCTTGCAGATCTTTCCAGCCTTTATGGAGTTGCCCCCCAACACCACCTGTTTATTCAGCAATGCCTCAGCTTCGCCAGCTCTCTGTGCTCTTCCAGATCGCTCAGATTTAAAGGATCTCTACTGGACACTTGGATTCTGTCACATAAGCACAAGATTTCTCATCTCTACCAACCACTCAATGCGGACAGTCTCCAAGCAGTTGCCCTACAAATAGCCTCTCCATCGCCACTACTGCACACAATGCCACTCTCTACACCCCACTTTACTCCACAAATTTTGGGAATGCCCTCCTATCTCAGCCTTCTGGGATATTCTTCTCCTTTTTGCCTCCCGCCTTGTGAATCTACCCTTACCCAAGGATGTGTATGCTCTACTGTTCGGCTATTTGGACACACAACTTGCTTCTGTATCCTCTCACCACAGATCTTCTCTGCAGCGCTTTAAACCTTGGCTTTCCGCTTGTTATATGATGGCTCGCAGGGCCATACTCAAACATTGGATGGACGCCTCCCCTCCTACAATCACTGAACTGAGAGCTGACCACATTGCACTTTGGAAAATAGAGCATATGGATCTTACCATGCGGCCTCAACTGGGACTTTTTTTTTTTAACAAAGATATGTACCAGAATACATTTTGGCCAAATTTTATGAAGAAATTCATTTTTTTTTTTTTTCGTTTTTTTTTTGGATGTGTTTTATAGCAGAAAGTAAAAAAAAAGTGCCATTTCTTTCAAAATTTTCGGTATTTTTTTGTTTAAAACGCAAATAAAAAAAAATCCAGCGTTGATCAAATACCACCAAAAAAAGTTTGATTTGTGTAAAACAATATATATATATATATAACTTTTGTTTGGGTACAGTATTGCATGACCGCATAATTACCAGTTAAATTAGTGCAGTGCTAAATAGCACAAAATGGCCTGGTCACAGTAAAACCTTTCCGGAGCTGAAATGGATATTCATTTTTTGTTTGTGTGTACAAATATAAACTTTTTTTTTTCCAATATAGATTTGATAAACAGTAGTACCGTATTTTCCGGTGTATAAGACGACTGGGCGTATAAGACGACCCCCCAACTTTTCCAGTTAAAATATAGAGTATGCATAAAACAGTGCAAGTGGATTAAACTTTTCCAAATTCACTCTAAAGCTGAAAGGAAGGATAAAACAATAAACCCATGGGAGCTGCCCTGCTTCACAACCCCCCTCCTTGCATCCCCCCTCCACAGTCCCCCTCCTTGTATCCCAATCCCCTCCACAGTCCCCCTCCTTGTATCCCAATCCCCTCCACAGTCGCCCTCCTTGTATCCCAGTGTCTTCTGCCGTTGTCCCCCCTTACTTGCACATTACTCCCTTTCACAGTCACCCCCCCCCCCTTACCTTACACAGCAGATAGAGGATGCAGCATGTCCGAGCATAAGGCAGGAAGTGTCCAAATTTCCATTTAACAGGCAGATTGGTTGCTAGGACTGCCCCTAGCAACAAAAAATCATAGGCTTTTTTAACTTAGACAGCGGTGGAGGTAGGGGCGGGGGAGCCTGGATGGGAGTTCTCTGTCAGCTTAGGCACGTGTGGCAGCATATCTGAAGTGCTCTCACTCCCCCACAGCATATTCTCCAGTTCGGCTCCAGCATCCGCCGTATAAGACGATACCCGGCGTATAAGACGACCCCCGACTTTTGAGAAGATTTTCCTGGGTTAAAAAGTCGTCTTATACGCCGGAAAATACGGTACATAGAAAAATCCACCTACCACCATTTAATTATATTAATCTTCTGCTTTCATAAAATATTTTCAATTTTGACATTTTAAATCCATTTTTGTTTTGAACCCTTTGTTGTTTTCTGTTGTTCTTACAGTCCTTTTTTCCCCCTGTTACTATTGCCGCTATTCCTCTTGTCCTTCCTGGGTTCAACTGTAAGCTTATAACTGGTGGCTTCATCCCATGAAATCCTTTTGGCCATTTTATGCACTAAAAGCTATCTTCCTGTGCTATGGCATAAACATACATAAACATGCTGCTGTGTGATCTCATTCTGCCTAGGCCCTGCTTTTTTCTTATGCCTATTTTTGATGAGTTGCTTTTTCCTAACTCTGACCTGTTTTACTCTCTAAATCTGACCACACGCTTTTCCAAACTCTTACTAGTAATCAATTTCTGTGACCTTGCTGTGCTCCTGATTTTGCCAATACACTCACATCCAAAAAACAACTGAGATACTCTTTTTATTTGCAGGAGGCTTCCCTGATCCGTGGGCTAACGGTAGGTAAGCAGATGGCCTGAAGAAGGAGCGCATGCTCTGCAACACGTCTCCGTTAGTCTGAAGCTCGGCATCCAGGAAGTGACGTCACGGCCCTCAGATGGATGGAGGCTCGTTAGCCCACGGATCAGGGAAGCCTCCTGCCTGCACACAGGAGACCTCCATTCCTAAGCACAGTGGTGACCGTTACCTGAGGGACCCCCTAGATGCCTGATGCCCTGGACCAGTGATTTACATAATCCCAGACTCATTTTATGCTACTCTTGTGAGTTAGAATGTTTTTATCCTGTATTAAGGTGTTTTACTACTACACTTAGATTGGCGCTTGTGGTTCTCTCCCTTTTGTTTTTGATGACTGAGCCGCTTCTCTCTTCACCGCTAGCAGCCGTCACAGTGTACAGATTCCCCATTGGAACCTTGCTTGCCTTCTCTGTTTCCCCCCATGTTGATTGTCTTACCACGGACTGCCTGAGTAATATTGTTCATCTGTCTTGCGCCAATACCCATTTGTCTGGGGGGTGGATAAGAGTCACAGAGGTGAGAATGGTCAAAAAAGTTTTGGAAAGTTATTAAAAAACAGAGGTCTACATTTAGTCCATTTTTTCTTGTGTCAAATAGAACTATCATTCATATTTCAGGTTTTTCTTTCCTGGCTGTTTTTAAAAGTTCCCTTCTAAACAAAAACATTCATATTGTCAGCAGCAATCCCGTCCTTGTGTTTGGTGGTAATTGCTGTACAGTATATTGCAAAGCTTGTTCAATCAATTGTATCTTGCAGGAAACTAGCAGTATTTCTGAGTTGACTAATGGTTTTAGTACTTTTTCTACAAGGCATGAGTGAATTCACATCTGTTATGATAGATCTGGCTGTAGCTCCTGGCTTGCGAATGTTTGGCAACATGTAGAAGTTTTTGGATTATCTGGACTAGCACTGTTAAAGTGATTTTAAATGATCACCTTGTAAAACAACCCATTCAGTTTAAAATAGAAATGAAAGGCAAAACATAGATATAAAAATACATTATAAATACTTTTTTCCCTTTTTTCTAAGTGATCACATTCCCTCTGTTCTCAACTGCACTATAGCTGGAGGGAAGAGAAGCAGTAGTACACTGAGCTTGCCAGTAAATGGCTGTGCAGCAGGGGCATGTCAGCACAAGTCTGATCATTGGAGGAGAGCACACTAAGTTCCCAGGTTAGGTAGAGAACTGACCATGGTGTGTTTTCCTGCTTAGTGTGGTCAGTTTTTAATAGGAAAGCAGAGGGCTGGCAGGAATACCAATGATTTCACACAAAGGAAGCAATACAAAGAGAACAGGATACTTTCTCATAGAAGTACATGGTATGAAGTTTTGGGGTAACAAATGCTTTAAAGCATAACTCCACTTTTGTTGAAAAAAAAAAAAAAAACGTTCCCCTCTGGGTGATCTATGTACATTGCAAGTATTATAAGAACCTTTGTTGCAGATTCCTACCTTTTGTTATTCTGAAGAAATCTGTTTGTTGCTCTTTGCCTCTGTGCTGAGTGGGTCTACTGGGAGTGGTTTTATAATTATCAGTCAGCTGTGCAGCTGCAGAGCATTATTGAGGAAATCAGCTGGGCCTGCACTCCTTTAGACGTGTTCCTATTGGGAGTATCTCACAAAAAATTAAATTTTTGTTGCAGGGGATGCCTAACATATGACTTGTATCTTAGGCAGACTTCTGGGAAAATTGGTGAGCTAATCACACAAGCAGGAAATTATGTTTCTGGGGTGTGGTAAGTACACATTCTGTGTACAGAACAGCTCCAGGTAGCCATTAGTGATGGACGAACATCGGCCGGGTCGGTTCGTGAACGCCAGCCGCAAATTTTCTCAAAAGTCCGCGAACCGCGAGTTCGCGGCGGGCCCCATTGACTTTAATGGGAGGCAAACTTTAAAAACCTTTAGGTCATATTTGCAGCCACAAAAGACGTACTACCTGTGCACAAATAGTCCCAGCACATGAACAATGTCATAACAGAAGTATTGCAATTGCAAAAGTTGCCCTAAATTTTTTTTTTTTTACATCAAAAAATATATATATTTTTTTCATAAATCAGCCAGAACTGACAGCAGCCGGTAAATACATTGTCTAATACATATTGGGTCCATTAACACATCTGTAAAATGGGTCCACATCCATTCCACAATTTGGCGGAACCTTTACAGACCCATTGTTTTTCATTTCCAGTCTGAAAAATTAGGCATTCACAGGATAAAGAAGTACGTGTCGGCCATTCCAGGCCCCAAAAATTAACCCACATGCGTTTACCTGACAGCTAAGAACGTAGTATTCTGTGGCTGAAGGTACATTAGGAATTCACAGGATACAGAAGTAAGTGTCGGCCAGTATTGGCCCCAAAAATTAGCCCACATGGGTTTACCTGACAGCTAAGAATGTAGTATTCTGTGGCTGAAGGTACATTAGGCATTCACAGGGTACAGAAGTAAGTGTCGGCCAGTATTGGCCCCAAAAATTAGCCCACATGGGTTTACCTGACAGCTAAGAATGTAGTATTCTGTGGCTGAAGGTACATTAGGCATTCACAGGATACAGAAGTAAGTGGCGGCCTGTATAGGCTCCAAAAATTAGCTCACATGGTTTGAACTGACAGCAAAGAACGTAGTATATGATGGTTAGAGGTACGGTAGGCGTTCACAGTACACAGAACCGTAAGTGTCGGCCTGTATAGGCTCCAAAAATTAGCTCACATGGTTTGAACTGACAGCAAAGAACGTAGTATATGATGGCTAGAGGTACGGTAGGCATTCACAGTACACAGAACTGTAAGTGTCGGTCTGTATAGGCTCCAAAAATTAGCTCACATGGTTTGAACTGACAGCAAAGAACGTAGTATATGATGGCTAGAGGTTCCACGGGTTACATGCTTAACGGCCATCAGAAGGTTCACCCAGTGGTCAGTAAAAGTGATATACCTTCCCTGCCCGTGTTTGCTAGACCATGTGTCTGTGGTCAGATGTATCTTGGCACCAACACTGTGTGCCAGAGATATATTCACTTGCCGCTTAACATGGTCATACAGCTCTGGAATGCCCTTTTGAGAGAAGTATTTCCTGCCTGGGACCTTCCATTGTGGTGTTCCAATGGCCACAAATTTATGAAAGGCCTCTGAGTCCACCAGTTGATATGGCAGTAGTTGGCGGGCTATCAGTTCTGACAAGCCAGCAGTCAAACGTTGGGCAAGAGGGTTATCCGGCGTCATCATTTTTTTCTTCGCCAACATTTGGACCACAGAAGCCTGCCTTTTTCGAGAACGACGTGACAAAGGCATCATGGAAGGTGGAGTGGAGGGCAAATGTGAGGAGAGAGGAGAAGGAGAAGCAGAAGGAGAAGGGGCTGGATGGTGAGAGCCTGGAGTGTGGCTTTGTGGGTTCAACTTCTGACGGTGTTGCTCCCACTGGGCTCGGTGATGGGAGTTTAGGTGCCTTCTTAAGGCAGTTGTCCCTAGGTGAGTGTTGGGCTTACCGCGACTTATGCGTTTACTGCAAAGGCTGCAGATGGCAATGTTGTTGTCAGCAACGGACACATTAAAAAAAGCCCACACTGCGGAGCCATGTGCCGGCATCCTGGGAGCGCCAGATGTGACTGTACATGGTTAATGGCTCGCTCCTGATACATTTGCAGTCTGCTTTCTACCTCTTGTGCAATGCAAGTTCTGCCTGCCTCTCCTCCCTATCTGCCGGTCCGTCTCTCCCTCTGAACTCCCTTCCTCTTCCTCTCTTGTGGACTCCCACGTGACGTCCATAGACTCGTCATCATCCACGTCATCTTCCCCACCACTAACATTCGAGATCTCGAGTAGGCAGCAACAGCGGGGACCAACCTCCTTGGGCTGATCTGGGTACTGTCGTCAGACTGCTGAGTGGCGGCTGTTGCTACCTCCTCTTCCTGATCCAATGCCAACAATGGCTGTGCATCGCAAACGTCTTGTGATGGTTGGGAAAATAATTCCAGTGACTCAAGTGGAGGGTATGTGCTGGTGGTGGTGGTGTCTTTGGGGGTGCACATAGCAGAGCGTGAAGAGGGTGCAGATAGAGAGGATGAGGAGGGTGCAGAAGAGGAAGGCTGAGTGACCCACTCAACCAAGTCTGGTGCATCCTTTATCGTAATTGCATGCAGCTTTTGAAACTTCACACTTAGGCTCCGGCCTACTGCTCCTGCCCTACTCCTGCGTAAGTCTCTGCCTCTTCCTCTGCCTGTCATGTTTTTTAATTACCATGTGACAAAAGTCTCTAGAGAATCGCAGTATATCTGGAAAAATGTAGATAACACCCCGCTTCAATCTGTGGTATTGGGGGGCCACAGGTTTATCACACCAGTTCTACAAATAATTGGCCAGTAACTGTTGTCACTGTGTGTAGCACAGGCAACACAGCAAGAGAGGCCAAATTTTTGCAGGACTAAAATACACTCTTAGAAAAATATACTGTTAGATAACACCCTGCTTCAATATGTGCTATTGGGGGGCTACTGGTTTATCACACCAGTTGTTGAAAAAATTGGTCAGGGAGTTTGGCGCTGTGTGTATCAGACTTCACACAGCAACAGAGGCAATGTTGTTGCAGGACACAAATACACTTGTAAAAGTATACTCAGATAACACCCCACTTCAATATGTGCTATTGGGGGGCCACTGGTCTATCACAACAGTTCTACAAATAATTGGCCAGGGAGTTTGCCACTGTGTGTAGTGTTGCTGCAGAAACGCTCAGTCTCACCACCACACCTGTCACAATGCTGCACAGTGCACAATAATAGTACTAACCCACTGTAATATGCTTTTTACAAAGTATATTATACTATGGATTAACCCCCACCCCCCTTTTTAGTGCACTGCACAGCAATACCAAAAAATTTGCAGCCCTTTAAATGACTTTTGTGGACATTGACAAAGCGATTTCTGTGTGGCTGCAGCCGATCTCTAACTGCCCCTAAAGCAACCACAGGATACCTGGCCCTCATGTTAAAGAGACTTTAATAGACCCTAAAATGACATTGGAGCTTTTTAAATGACTTTGGTGGACATTGACAGAGCGATTTGTGACTGCAGCCGATATCTAACTGCCCCTAAAGCAACCACAGGATACCTGCCCCTAAGCTCTAAAGATACTAGACCTATACCTAAATACCAGCCCTCAAAAGGACTTTTGTGGACATTGACAGAGCTATTTGTGACTGCAGCCGATCTCTAACTGCCCCTAAAGCAACCACAGGATACCTGTCCCTAACCTGAAAAGAGACTGTAGAAGGCCTTTACCAAAATACCAGCCCGTAAAAGGGCTTTTGTGGATCTTCACAGCACTATATGTGTCTAGCAAACTCTCCCTAATGAGCACAGCAGACCTCTCCCTACACTGTCAAAAAACGGAATGTAAAATGGCCGCCAGGTAGGTCTATTTATAGGGTAGGGGGCATGTCCATGTGCTGAAATGTTTCAATTGGCTGTCCAGTTCCACCTGACGGCTGTGTCACGGGTCAAAGTTCTCCCTAATGTAAACAAATATGGCCGCCGCGAACAACGCCATCCCGTGTCTGAAAATTTGGTGGATAGCGAACAAGCAAAGTTTGTCACGAACCGACCGCCGGGCGAACCGCAAGGCCATCTCTAGTAGCCATATTGCTTTGCATTTTCAGAAAATTACAGCGGCTGCAGATTGAAAAGGAAAGGTCATTTTTAATAACATTCAATTACAATATGACTTGTGTCTCAATTGTGTACGCTATATTGAAGTTCCGAATGTAAGCTGGTTTGTAGTTTTCAATTACACTTTTTAGTGGATAGGTAAATTTAGGGATCAGACCATAATCCAATTTTTTTAAGTACCATCTGCCAGCTGCCTCTTGTCCTCTTATATATATTTGTTTGTTTCTTGTGTAATTGGGTTACAAAAAATATTTTTATTGCAAAATCACTAATACAGCTACAATCTTCTCAAACACTCAGCTCTGGTAATCCCCAGTGATTAGCATTTAGGCAATGTTACTTGATCAAAATTATTTCTCTGCTTTACGTACAAACTCTGTTTGCATTATTACAAGCCTTTTTGACTACTCCATGTTTTGTAACCCCTAGTCTCTTTTAAGCATTGACAGTCTGTTCTCTTTTTGAGTAGGGTATACCTGCTGTTATTACTTTTATTACTGCCTCTGCAGAATTACCTTGATCTTACAGTGAAATATACTTTTTTTATTTGTTTGGTGAAAAACACCCTCCGATCAGAGAAAAGGACATACAGTATGTTACTATACTTTAGTGGGAGAAAGTGGACTAAACCTTGTAAGGATCCCTCTTTACAAGTATTTTAAATAGGAACCAAATTATGGAATCTGTGCAAAGAAAAATCCAGAATAGAGCAAAGAAATAGTCATTAGTATTTCATGGGGTCTCCCTGCAGTTGATCTTTGCTCCATTATGTATTGTGTCACTTTGTGGGGGCAACTATCTTGGTAGGGGCAGGTGTAATACTCGCCCAATAGCAGTGGTCAGAAATACTAACTATATATAATAAAGCATCACCTATAGCATCCCCTATTTCCTTAAACAAGCAGGCATTGTGGTAATGGGGTGACGTCAAATCCATGACGAAACACGTTAAGCTGACACGCACGTTTCCTAGTTGTCAGCACAGCTTGGAACTCACGCTGCACTAGGAACTCCCTGAATAGTGTGTGGGCAATCCACACGGGCTCCCTAGTGCGCGTCTCCCTGAATAGTGTGTGGGCAACCCACACGGGAGACCCTGGGCTTGGAAACAGAGGGATTTTCAACGGTTCTATTACTGCAACTATTTTATTTCCTATTATAAATAAACTGAAAATTTTATGGATACTACACCATGAAGAGGCCATCTATTGTGTTCCCTAAGATCTGCATATAGGAATACCCTCCATAAGTAGGCATGGGCTGGTGGACCAGAGATCACGGGGATCTCCTAAGCGCTATTTGATCTTCTTTTGCCATTTGGTAAAAGAGATCAACAAAATCTGGTGAGTTTGAATTCTCTCTAACCTCGTAACACACGGAAGATGTCACCATCACTACTGGTTCGGGCAGATAGCACGTTGCACTTTTCTTCTTTTCACTTTTCACTTTCTTCTTCATATTTATTTGGAATTAATTGTTACTATTTTCTTCCTAATTTATTATAGTGTTTTTATGTGTATATGTTGCACTTGAGCACCTTACCTATGGTATGATTTTCTTATCACAATATTTTACACTGGGATTGATTGATTTATTCAAGGAATTAGCTCTGCTAATAGTAATTTGCTATTCATTTTGTTGGATTGTGGGAATAAGTTGTTCCTAGTAGGGATGATCGAACGGTTCGGGTCGACCATCGGTTAGACCCGAACATTGGATGTTCGAAATTCGGCCGGTAAAAGTTCGGAATTTGGTCACCAGAACCGCCCGAAATGCAATGGGACAGGAAGTGGGCTTTAAAAGCCAATGAAGGGGCAGGAGTCTGCTAGGAACGTGATTGGAGTGACTACGGGGACCAGAGGCCAATCAGGAGTGAATACGCCCCCCAGTATATAACATAGCCCCGCCTAACCTCTAGCACTGTAATACAGAGGCTTTGGAAGAGAGTGGAAGCATTTGTGTTTCTCCTGCTGTGTTAAACAACGTTGCTGCATAGCCGATTGCTTGTAAAGCTCCATATCAGCAGAAGAGCAGTCAGCTTACAGAAAGATTGTCAGTGTAGTTAGAAATACAGCGATTGTGCTGTTTGAGTTAGAAAATGTTTTTTTTAAAGGGACAGTGTCAGTTAGAAATTATCTTCTGCTGTATGGAGCTGTTCTTTTAGTGTGAGGAAAGGGATATGCAGTGTAGTTAGGGTACTATATACCACTATAGTTAGATTCAATAATCTAGTTTTTGTAGGGATCATTTTAAGTGTCAGGGTTCCGTCTAGTGAGCACGTTGCACTGCTGATATATCTACAGCAGGTATACGTGCTTGCTAGTCAGCTATTGTGCAAAATACATTTCAGCGATACACACATCTGCTGTATTTAGCGACAACTTTGGGTCGCATAGCAGTGTGCGTTTTGCAGGTGAATTTCACCGCGCAGAGTTGCCAAAGCCTCAGTGACAACTATACATAAATTAAAATTGATCACAAAAAAACATATTATTTTTCTTAGAATTTCAGCAGTGCAGGGATGGTGTTACCCTCCTTTCATAAAGTGCAAATAAATAAAGTGCATAAATTGCATAAATAATCCAAAACATTCAACTAAGCAAGAACAGAGTCCTTCAAAAGTCTTTGTTTATGTAGTGCCAGAGCAATACACAGTGCCTTTAATGCAGGGTCATTGGTGTCAGTTATAGGAACCACCGTACAAAGTCACCACCACCAGCTCTGGCACTACATAAACAAAGACTTTTGAAGAACTCTGTTCTTGCTAAGTTGGGTTGTTTTGGATTATTTATGCAATTTATGCACTTTATTTATTTGCACTTTATGAAAGGAGGGTAACACCATCCCTGCGCTACTGAAATTCTAATAAAAATAATCTGTTTTTTTTGCGATGAATTTCAATTTATGTATAGTTGTCACTGAGGCTTTATTAACTGTGCGATGTGAAAATCACCTGTAAGACGCACACTGCTATGCGACCCAAAGTTGTCGCTACAGATGTGTTTGACGCATAGTAGCAAAGCCTTTTGCAGGGGACTTAAAGTGTCACACACATCTGCTTTATTAGGAGCAAAAGAAAGGCGCGGTTAAGCAAAAAAGTCATTTTTGAAGGTTTGGCATGCTATAATTCTGGACATGCTACAGAGCTGAAACTTCACAGGTACACTTTTTAGACCCCCCAGACACTAAATCCAAAGAAATCTCATTTTTTTCAATAATTTTTTCAATAATTGGCTCTCTATCAAAAACTACAATTTTTAAGAACTTTTTTTGCCTGATTCATAGTCCCTGGGGCATGACCCAGAACCCTAGGCACTTTTTAGGGGCATTTATTAGGTTTTAGGGCTTCAAAATTGTGTTTTTTGATTCCCGAAGTTCGGGTCCCATTGATTTCAATGGGTTTCGGGAATCCGAACCGAACTTTCGAGAAATTCGGGTGTTCTGGTCGAACCAAACTTTTCAAAAGTTCGATCATCCCTAGCTCCTAGTACTTAGAACACAATGCTTCAGTCACAGGAAAGATGGTAAAAGAGGGAAAGCAAAGCAATACAAAGTAACATGAGCCAATCATGGACTGATGTTTTAGAAGGCATATAGCCAATAGTAGAAACCAAAGGCAGGTGATGGTCTGGTTTGGTACCTATCAGTGGCATAATCCAGAGACAGGCAAGGGTCAGGACAGACAGCATAGAATAAGTTTAAATAGAGTGCCACAGCACTGAGTCTATCAGAGCAAAGGAGGTAATGTAGGCAGTGCCGCCTCACTGTCTGGCCCAAAGGGAGTACCACCTCTGCCAATGAAAATTGAGCAGGCGTTGTTGCCAGAGCAGGACTGCTTGATAACTGATGTTTGGGCCAGGAGTAAGATAGCAAATGAAAAGTAAATAGCACACTAGTGACCACCCCATTCTCTAATTAGCCTTTGCAAGTGAGGTGCACATGAAAGGGCAACGCACATCACAAAAATCAAAAGATTTCCTGGCACACTTACCAGCCAGCCTGCAAAACGACCAAGTTGACCCTGTCTAACAATTCACATTAAAAAAAGAGGGTTTTGTTTGCAGACATTTGCAAAAATATGCCTAAGCCACAATGCCCACGTCAAGGCTTCTCTGTATACTGTGGTCCTCACCCTAATTTTCAGAGTTTGCAAAGTTGGAGCACATATAGTAGTGGATAGATTAAGGTAGGTGTGCCTGGAGGGAGCCAATCCCTTAAAGGCACAGGGACAAAACTAGCAGTCAAAGGCAGAAGCCCCTTAAGTCTTCCACAGCAGATACACAGATATGAGGCTGTAGTAAACACTTACATACCAGGTAGTGCACTGACATTTTTCAGGAGGTTTTCCAGACAAAATTATATCTTTGAGTGTAATTAACTTTATAAAATGTTCCTTAGAAACATGGCAATTTTTTATTTTTCTTCTAGTACAGTTCCACTTTAAACAACCTTTCTCAGAGTTGTTGGGATAATGTACCTTTAAACTGTTACAGCTGCTGTGAAATAAAATATAAAGCATACACTGCAGCAGAGCCCTCTGCACATTAATCTACATAGTTTGACATTTAGGCATGTTGTGTTCTGAAGATGCACATTTTATATGATAGCCTATGTTTATTATTAACCACTTCTGGACTGGAAGTATTTGGCCCCTTAACGACCAGGCCATTTTTTGCGATTCGGCACTGCGTTATTTTAACGGAAAATTGCGCATTGGTACGACACTGTACCGAAATAAAATTAAAGGCTTTTTTTCCACAAATAGAGCTTTCTTTTGGTGGTATTTACCTCTGCAATTTTTATTTTTTGTGCGATAAACAAAAAAATAGCAACAATTCTTAAAAAAAAAAAAACAATATTTTTCAAATTCTGTTATATAACATTCCCCAATTTTTTTTTTTTTTAAATCCAAATTTTTCATCCTTACAGGCCAATTTGTATTCTGCTACATATTTTTAGTAAATTGCAATAATAATTTTGATTGGTTCGCGCTCCTGCGACTGACGTACCCCTATGTCATTTCACGCACCAAGCCAGCCTGCCGCAGTAAAACTGCAGCGGGCAGTCGGCAAGTGGGTAAAGTAAATGCAGACTATAGACATACAAAAAATGTGTATCGCATACCACATTCTCTTTCCTTGCTACTGTAAGTGTAATGTATCCTTGCAGATCAAAATGCCTGTGTGGAAAGGACTTTTCTCATCTGTCACTAAGCTGGAATACATGAGGGATGTGATTATTTAAAATTATGGTTTTTAATATTCATAGATTAAGGAAAGCTTTGAAATAATTTCTAGTTTAAGCTAAATTTCATAATTTCTATCTATCTATCTATCTATCTATCTATCTATCTATCTATCTATCTATCTATCTATCTATCTATCTATCTATCTATCTATCTATCTATCTATCTATCTATCTATCTATCTATCTATCTATCTATCTATCTATCTATCTATCTATCTATCTATCTATCTATCTATCTATCTATCTATCTATCTATCTATCTATCTATCTATCTATCTATCTATCTATCTATCTATCTATCTATCTCCATTTACATGTTTAACTGTATTTACCGAGCTGCAGAGTAATGTGTAAGCAAATCAGAAATTTACCTACACTGAAAAAAAATACATTGGTTACTATGTGTTTTTACGCTTTGCATACCTTTTTTTTTTTTTCTTGCATTACCTTATCTTATAAACTGGATACTGTAGGACAGATTTTTGTTTTAAATAAATTCACAGTCATAAAAATTGTCTTTCTGCACCCATGATCAGCTCTTGTCAGATATCATAGAAACTGCAAGCAAACAGGAATGAAACAGCTCTCTTTTTATGCATGGATATGTGCTGGATATGTAGTAATACATAAGTCATACCTATGCTTCAGAGTAGCTGAAAGCTCTGATATTCAAGTTTGTCAACTGCAGTGGCTCTGGTGAAATGCGGGGGAAGAATGAGCAAGGGGAGGGGGATTTGATTCAAGGTCTGCTCCCTGCATGACTGATCAACATCATTTCCATACTATAATTACATTGCCCAATCCTCTCCTGATTTTACTGCTATCTTGTAAGGCATCCTGGTTCTGAGTAATTTAAAGCTATATGAGATGTCAGACTGCTTGAAACAATCAACCTCTGAAGAAATATGGTCAGAGATAATAATTGATAAGTCCCTTTAGGTGATAGGGCCTCTTATTCCTACTTGGCCTCTTGTGAAATGGCCTTGTTGATTCACTTCATGCAGATTTCCTCACTATATTGAGAGCAAAGAAAAGCAGTTGGTCTGCTTCAGAAAAATAAAGAGGAAAATATAAAAGGGTTAAGGCAATTTTAGAAACACTGAAAGGAAAGCATGAACTTTAGGTTTACTTTCATACATATCAATGGGGTGTTTATGTCTGAGATGGCTATAATTCTTTTCAAGCAATTTTTCCCTGTCCTGCTGAATCCCAGTAGGCCAAAACAGTACCGTCCATCGCTAGGTGTTTGGGATCAACTAAAGCCAAGTGAAGCTTTAAATACATAATGGAAAAATAAAGCCATGCAAAAATAGTACTTACCCAGAAGTCCTTTCTCCTTTTAGGGAGGTTTTTTTTTTTTACATGCACTGTTCTCTAAACTTGGGAAATGCAGGCTTTTTAAGGGTGGGTTTCCAAATATAGCACTATGTGGGGTAAATTAACATCCAATTCCCACTTAGTAGTCTTTTATTGTCTTAGGCTTAGTTAACCACTTCTGGTTAACTAAGGTTTTCCCCCTTAATGACCAGGCCATATTTTGCAATTCGGCAATGCGTTAATTTAACGTACAATTGCGCGGTCATGCGACGCTGTTCCCAAATACAATTGATGTATTTTTTTCCCACAAATTGAAATTTCTTTTGGTGGTATTTGGTCACCTCTGAGATTTTTATTTTTTGAGCTATAAACAAAAAAAGTGCGACAATTCTGAAAAAAAAAAAACAATATTTTTTACATTCTGCTATATAAAATTCCCCCAATTTTTTTTTAAAAAATCTACATTTTTTAAAATTTTAGGGCATATTGTTTTCTGCTAAATATTTTTGGTAAAATAAAAATCACAATAAGCATATTTTGATTGGTTTGTGCAAAAGTTATCGTGTCTACTAACTACGGGAAAGATTTATGTCATTTTTATTGTTTTTTTTTTGTTTTTTTTACTAGTAATGTGATTTTTAGCGGGACTGCGACATTGCGGCAGACAGATCGAACCCCTGACTGACATTTTTGACACATTTGGGGGGACCAGTGACATTATTACAGTAATCAGTGCTCAAAATATGCACTGTTACTGTATTAATGACACTGGCAGGGAAGGGGTTAACACTGTGGGTGATCAAAGGGTTAAATGTGTACCTAGGGGTGTGTTTATAACTGTATGGGGGTTGGGCTTGTGAAATGATCACAGAGACCTGTGATCCTATATAGAAGGATCACAGGAGCTCTGTGATCATTTCAGAGAGAAGAACGTCAGCTGTGTTTACAACAGCTGACTGTTGTTCTCTCTCAGCGGGGAGTGATCACGGGTGTCAGGTGGCAACCGGAGCCGCCTGCCCTGTGCATCGGAGTCACTGCTGCCGAGTGGGGGCAGGAGTGCGCCGGTGCGCACTTGCCCCCTAGCTGCAGGTGCACGACCGACGTAGTGCTACGTCGGTTCGCGCAGGAGGGCCGCCCTGCCGCAGTAAAACTGCGGCGGGCGGTCCGGAAGCGGTTAAAGGGGTTGTAAAGACAAAAGGTTTTTTATCTTAATGCTTTCTGTGCATTAAGGTAAAAAAAATCTGTGTGCAGCAACCCCCCTCAGCCCCCTTAATGCCCACCTGAGCTCTCTGGAGAACCAATGATGTCCACGACTGTCTCAGCCGTCTGGGCCTCCCCTCCTCATTGGCTAAGACACAGCAGCAGCTCCATTGGCACCCATTGCTTTCAATAAAAGTCAGTTAGCCAATGAGGAGGGGGGGGAACCACAGCTCAGTGTCTGAATGGATACACAGAGCTGTACCTCGGCTCAGGTGCACCATAGCAAGCTGCTTGCTGTGGGGGCACTCAAAGGGAGGGAGGGGCCAGGAGAGCCGAAGTGGGACCCAAGAAGAGGAGGATCTGGGCTTCTCTGTGCAAAACCAACTGCACAGAGGAGGTAAGTATAACATGTATACAAAATAAATTATAATATTCAGCACACAATCTACAATAATAAATGACTTAAATAACTGCAGCTGAACACTGAAAGGTCAAACCAAAACCTCCAATAAAATGACATAGAAAATAGTGCAGTGCATGATACAATGATTTAAACAAATAACATATAAAAAGTGGAAAATCCAAAGTGATCAAATTTCATAAGAAGTAGGAGTTATGACGTCACCCGCGGCCACCACGCTGTTTGATTGTTTCATGCTGCCTGCTTCTTGCACTGAGACAGTGCTATGCTTGTGAGTAAATGAGTTTGTATGCTGCAATAAATTGTTTGAAACTAATCAGAGAGCACTAAATCCTTTCTCTCCCTTTACATGATATTCGGAGATCTGTGGAGATTATACTGGGATCCTTCTCTGGGATTGGATCAGTCCTTGGATGTTTGTACAGGCTTTGTGACCCCTAGTGGTCGAGTTGTTGAGGTGAGAGGCAGTGTTTGCCTTGGTGGATGGGCTGTATCCTCATGGAACTCACTGCATGGAGTTTGATTTCAACTCTTTCCGCACAAGGCTTACTTTTCTCCTTTAACCAGCCACAAATTGCATTATATATGGACCTATGTTTATGAAATTTGATTACTTCGGATTTTCCACTTTTTTTATGTTATTTGTTTAAATAATTTTATAATGCGCTGCCCTATTTTGTATGACAAGTTTGTTATTTTTTATGAAAAAAACAAGACTTTACAATAACTTTAGATCTTTAAGAACCATTACTTGGATGATTTGTTTTCAATATGAAAAGTTATTTATTGTTGCTAGCTTACTTGATGCATTTGCCATTATTTGGATTTTATAGTTTTATTCACTATTTGTGAATCTAATAAGCACAAAGTTTTATGGAAATGGTACAGTGTGATGCAACTTTTAGTTTTAGAAAAGCAGAAGACATATTTAATTCTTCATAGACAGGAGGAAGGCTACTATAGGGTGCTGGGAATTTTAGATCTGCATAGACTATAATTGGGGGCATAAGGGAGTTGGAGCCCTGTAGAGAGAGAAAACGGAAGTACAGTGTGCAAGGATTTGTAGTTTTAAATTTAAAAAAAAAGGAAATTCAAGTAAAGTGTCCTGGAGCTCCAGGTTCTACAAATATGGGGATATATTACCGGGACTACTGGGACTTGTAGGTCTACAGGAGTAGGGAATTCTTCCCTCTGTACTGAGGCCTGTGTTGACTGTCAACACGGGCCTCTGGGCTGTGGTTGGACACAGCCTATCAGCAGGATCCAGTCATGAATCATTTGCCGAGACCTGCTGACAGACTCCCGCTGTGTACAATCACAGTGCGTGTCGACGGGTTCGCCAGAAATAGGCAATGACATATCAGTACATCGCTATGCCTGTACGGGACACCCATCGCAATAAATTGTGGGAGGGCGGTCCATAAGTGGTTAGCAGTTGTTATAAAGCCAGTGGACAGTAGAACCTGACTTTTGCTGTCTTGAAGTGGTATGTCCAACTAGAAATGTGCTGGACACTGAATATTCTTTGGCAGTGAAGTGATAGCTCTGGAAGAGGGTAAAGATAAGAATCACCACCCACAAGACTGATAGGTACTCTTTTGCTGGGTGCATTTTTTATTATTCATTTTCTGGAAAAATATTGAAAAGTATTTTAAATTGCTCTTCGGTGTTATGGACGGTCCTTTTCACTATACTGGGCCTGTTTTATATGCCAAAAAGACCTTCATTAGCTGGGAACATGGTGTCAGATACTGTAGAGCACATGGTGGACTGTAATGATTGCTTATTTAATGATTACATATTATACCAATTGTGTCAGGGATGCGCTGGCCATAGTGCATTTGAAGTTCCGAGCGCACACAAATGCACAGGCATGGTCCTGTGGGTGCCCGTCTGGCAGTGCACAGGTGTGCACGCATTTGCCACTGACACTGGTGCTAAATGACCTATATAAGTGCAGCAGCTGCACTAATAGGTTGCTGTCTGATCTGCAGCTGTTACTCATGTTCCTGTTCCTGTGTTTGACTCTTTCTCTGCCTGCTATTTACTGTATGTCTGTATCTGATCATCTGTTGCTGACCTGGCTTGTCTGACCCTGCATCCAGTTATTCGTCTGTCCTGCTCTGCATACTGCCTGATTACGCTGGTCTGTAACTATTTTGCCTGGCTTTTACAAAAATATAATCATAGCCCTTTGCCGTGTGCTGCCAGTCTTCCTGCACCTGCAACCAGCTGCTGTCTGCTAAGCAACTGCTGGCTGCTGCCTACCCAAACAAGCAAATGTACTGTCGATGCAGCACCTATTCCCTGCGCTCTGAGTGGTGCAATCCTCTTATCCAACCTGACTGTAGGCTTGTAGATGAGAACAGATGACACGGCAACTTGATAATACTTCAGCCTGGCAGCCCCTCGCTGGACCAGGGTGGTCCGGAAAACACTATAAACGACAACAAACACAAGGGCGCACCGGCCTAGTGCATTATCTCTTAGACAGGTTTATTAAAATAATAGATTGAAAATACTCACAAACAAGTTTCTTGATAAAAAGCACATCAAATAGATATAAAAGCCTCAGCAAAAAGATCGGGTTTGAATCGTCCCCTGAAGCTGTGCAGGCTTACGCGTTTCAAGGCAGCGCCTCTTCTTGGGTTCTTTGGAGGCAGGCAAAACATCAGAACTTCTGTATAGGGGTATATATACACACACACTTATATGTATTTTACACTTACACATATATAGGTGTGATAGGAGTGGAGCCATATTAGTGTTAATTATTTAATTAGCGCAAGTATAGTTTTCTGTTCCTTTCACACCTATATATGTGCAGGTGTATATATACAGACATGTGTGTGTATATATACCCCTATACACATGTTCAGATGTCATGCCTGACTCCAAACATGTCCTCAAAAAAGCCCTATAAACGCCTGCAGCAAAAAGAATGCTCACAGGTGAGAAGCCATATTAGTGCACTGAATGTGACACAAGATCTTTTCTCTATAGCGGTCACCCTGATATGGAAGGGTTTTGTCACCCTGCCATAGCAGTCACAGTCAGTTAACCCTACACTACACTACGGTCCCCTTACACTTAACACTTTCCCTACAGAAACTGAATAATTAAAGCTAACTATAGTGGAAAATAGCACCCTAACTACACTAGATATCCCTTTCCTCACACTAAAAATTGCTAAATGACACTTTGTAACAGAAGTCACAGAACTGCTTCCACTCTCTTCCATATCCCTGTATAACAATGCTAGGAATTTGGCGGGGGCTATCCTATATACTGGGGGGGCGTATTCACTAATGATTGGCCTATGGACCCCCTAGTCACTCCAATCACATTCCTAGCATTCTCCTGCCCCCTCAATTGGCTTTTACTGATGGTTCTGGTCCAATCACGGGCTTTTAAAGCCCATTTCCTGAACCATTTCATTTTGGTCGGTTCTGGTTGCCGAATTCCGAACTTTTTCAGCAAAAAGTTCTAAATTCGGCCAAACCTCGAACAGCCGTTCGATCATCCCTAGTTCTCATACCTTGTCGCCAGGTTCTGCCACAAAGTACATGCCTATTTCATGTCCATTTATTCTCAAGATAAAAACGAAAGTTGAAGGATTAAAAGAGGTGCATGGAAGCCAGCCAGCCCCCAGTCTGATGTACTCACCCTCCAGTCTGCCACCAACCAAATAGGCCTGTCTCATGATATATAGAACAGGGGTTTAGTTGACACGCATTTGCAAATGCATATGTAAGCTGCAGGGCCACTACACGGCACCCTGTTTTACCTGCAATCCTAACACTTCCTAATTTGAGCGTCTCCACAATGGAAGCACATGGCTGCTAATGGATGGATGGGGAACAGGTGGGAGGGAGACAGCCCAAACCTCCCCCAACCCACACCCATCCATGACTGGTCTATTATATCAAAACTCAAATAGTGAAGTTGTAGCGATGATACAAACTGAAAAGGACCAGCTGAGAAGCATTACACCTCCATCCCCTCGGTGGATACAGTATAAAACACAGATTGGGATTTTATATGAGGCATTGGCCTGTAAAGCACAGTGCCTCCATCCCTAATTTCATAAAATATTTGGGACTTTACATGAGACAAGCAGGTCATGCTATTGGTCTCCATCCCTGTATATGAAAAAACTGAGGTCAAATCAGGCTGCATCCACCAAAAACGCACAAAAATCGCACGGTGGGACTTTATATGAGGCACCAAGCTGTAGGCAAGGCATCTCCATCCCTGGTTACATAAACAATGTAGGCTATGTGGGACTTTGAGTGAGACCCCAGCAGGTAATGCCCAGCGTCTCCATCCCTGTATCAGAAAAAAAACAAAAGTTGAAGGATTAAAAGAGGTGCATGGAAGCCAGCCAGCCCCCAGTCTGATGTGCTCACCCTCCAGTCTGCCACCAACCAAGTAGGCCTGTCTCATGATATAAAGAACAGGGGTTTAGTTGACAAGCATTTGCAAACGCATGTGTAAGCTGTAGGGCCACTACACGGCATCCTGTTTTAATTTCGTTTTTTTTCTGATACAGGGATGGAGACGCTGGGCATTACCTGCTGGAGTCTCACTCAAAGTCCCACATAGCCTACATTGTTTATGTTTGTACCATCGCTACAACTTTGCTATTTGAGTTTTGATATAATAGACCAGTCATGGATGGGGGTGGGTTGGGGGAGGTTTGGGCTGTCTCCCTCCCACCTGTTCCCCATCCATCCATTAGCAGCCATGTGATTCCATTGTGGAGACACTCAAATTAGGAAGTGTTAGGACTGCAGGTAAAACAGGGTGTCGTTTAGTGGCCCTGCAGCTTACACATGCGTTTGCAAATGCTTGTCAACTAAACCCCTGTTCTTTATATCATGAGACAGGCCTACTTGGTTGGTGGCAGACTGGAGGGTAAGTACATCAGACTGGGGGCTGGCTGGCTTCCATGCACCTCTTTCAATCCTTCAACTTTTGTTTTTTTCTGATACAGGGATGGAGACACTGGGCATTACCTGCTGGGGTCTCACTCAAAGTCCCACATAGCCTACATTGTTTATTCTCAAAATTGCCCATTACTTGTCCACATTTTGTCACAATTGCTTGTCTGTTGTCCGTGTATTGTCATGGGTGTTCAGTTGTTGCTTGCGCATTGCAACAACTGCCTATTTGTTGCCTCCCTATTTTAACAAAACTGATTTCATAGCTTAGTGTCACATCTGTCACTTTCTTACCCAAATTTTGTTAAAATTCCCTGTTTGTTTCTTCTTTATTTTAATGATTGCCCATATGTTGCCTGCTTATTGTAAGTATTGCCTTTTTGATACTTGCTTATTGTAAAGAATGCCAAATTGTTCTATGCATATTGTTAATTGCCCATTTCTTGGCAGCATTAATGTAACAATTGCCTGATTGTTGACCACCTATTGTAACAAGTGCTATTTTGTTGCCGTTATTTGTTTTGTTGCTTTTTTGTTGCGACTATCTGTTTTGTACCAACATATTGTCAATATTGCCAGTTTGTTTCCCCTTTATTGTAATGGCTGCCCATTTGTTTCCTTCTTATTGTAAGTATTACACAATGGTTGCCATATATTGGCCTGATTGTTTCTTGCCCACATATTGTAATTATTGCCTGGTTGTTGGCAATCCTTTTATTTAAACAATCTTATTTATTCTTTTCACCTTCTTTCATATAAATATGTAGTACATGCCTTCTAATCAAAACTTACTTTGGTTTGTCTTTTATATGTTCACCTGCATATATCCTAAGACATTGATGACAAAGTAAACAAAAGATTCACCTTGTAGAGCTGGGTCCCCTAAACATTTACATAAAAGTATTTTTTACCACTGGAATACCTGAGAGATAAATGATATGGTGATTATTTCTACAGTATTGCCCAATAAACATAAATACTAGTTTTGGGTGAACTGACCCTTCTAATATTCATAATTTGTAGGTATACTTTCAGAGAAAAGTATACTTACCCTGCCTGCCTTCCCAGCTACTGTAAGCTAAACTAACCAAGCCCCAGCTCCACACTTACTTGAATCGTATGACCTCAGACTGTTGCACCGTTTATATCCTGCTTGCTGAACCTTTTTTCAGCTGGCTGAGCTTACATGCTTAGTCATCATTAAGTACTATATAACCATCTTCCAAGGCTGGACATATTCAAGGTTTCTTTAGGTCAAGGCTGTAGGCAGGGTAAATGTGCTTTCTCTTAAAGTATAATTACTCTTTAGGTGGCTCTGATTACCCCCTTACAGGTTAAATATCTGGTCTGCTGGGCCTGATCAATACACAGACACAATACAGATAGGGAATGCCACAGCTGGTGACTACATCACCATGAAAGTAGCATTTCTAATTAATTTAAACACCTTCTGCTTTTGGGAAGTGGTGGTTACTTGTGTTCCATCATCTGCTGCCTTATTTTACTCAAACTCTTTGTCCTTTGAAATAGACATCGTGTTTCTTTGACATCTCTGCTTGAATCATTCTTACAGATAATATGACGGTGATCCACAATACATACTGAAATTGAAAGTGGCTTGTAATTTTGAGTGATATTTTGAAGTTTTATGTTGACTCACATACAGTCAGATCCATAAATATTGGGACATCGACACATTTCTTATCTTTTTGGCTCTATACACTACCACAATGAATTTGAAATGAAACAAACAAGATGTGCTTTAACTGCATACTTTCAGCTTTAATTTGAGGGTATTTACATCCAAATCAGGTGAATGGTGTAGGAATTTCAACAGTTTGTATATGTGCCTCCCACTTTTTAAGGGACCAAAAGTAATGGAACAATTGGCTGCTCAGCTGTTCCATGGCCAGGTGTGTGTTATTCCCTCATTATCCCATTTACAAGGAGCAGATAAAAGGTCCAGAGTTCATTTCAAGTGTGCTATTTTCATTTGGAATCTGTTGCTGTCAACTATCAATATGAGATCCAAAGAGCTGTCACTATCAGTGAAGCAAGCCATCATTAGGCTGAAAAAACAAAACAAACCCATCAGAGAGATAGCAAAAACATTAAATGTGGCCAAATCAACTGTTTGGAACATCCTTAAAAAGAAAGAATGCACCGGTGAGCTCAGCAACACCAAAAGACCCGGAAGACCACGGAAAACAACTGTGGTGGATGACCGAAGAATTCTTTCCCTGGTGAAGAAAACACCCTTCACAACAGTTGGCCAGATCAAGAACCCTCTCCAGGAGGTAGGTGTATGTGTGTCAAAGTCAACAATCAAGAGAAGACTTCACCAGAGTGAATACAGAGGGTTCACCAAAAGATGTAAACCATTGGTGAGCCTCAAAAACAGGAAGGCCAGATTAGAGTTTGCCAAACAACATCTAAAAATGCCTTCACAGTTCTGGAACAACATCCTATGGACAGATGAGACCAAGATCAACTTGTACCAGAGTGATGGGAAGAGAAGAGTATTGAGAAGGAAAGGAACTGCTCATGATCAAAAGCATACCACCTCATCAGTGAAGCATGGTGGTGGTAGTGTCATGGCGTGGGCATGTATGGCTGCCAATGGAACTGGTTCTCTTGTATTTATTGATGATGTGACTGCTGACAAAAGCAACAGGATGAATTCTGAAGTGTTTCAGGCAATATTATCTGCTCATATTCAGCCAAATGCTTCAGAATTCATTGGACGGCGCTTCACAGTGCAAATGGACAATGACCCGAAGCATACTGCAAAAGCAACCAAAGAGTTTTTTAAGGGAAAGAAGTGGAATGTTATGCAATGGCCAAGTCAATCACCTGACCTGAATCCGATTGAGCATATGTTTCACTTGCTGAAGACAAAACGGAAGGGAAAATGCCCCAAGAACAAGCAGGAACTGAAGACAGTTGCAGTAGAGGCCTGGCAGAGCATCACCAGAGATGAAACCCAGCGTCTGGTGATATCTATGCATTCCAGACTTCAGGCTTTAATTGACTGCAAAGGATTTGCAACCAAGTATTAAAAAGCGAAAGTTTGATTTATGATTGTTAATCTGTCCCATTACTTTTGGTCCCTTAAAAAGTGGGAGGCACATATACAAACTGTTGTAATTCCTACACCGTTCACCTGATTTGGATGTAAATACCCTCAAATTAAAGCTGAAAGTCTGCAATTAAAGCCCCTCTTGTTTTTTTTTTAATTTCAAATTCATTGTGGTGGTGTATAGAGCCAAAAAGATTAGAATTGTGTCGATGTCCCAATATTTATGGTCCTGACTGTATATTTTAAAGGCTAATTCACCTTTTTTTTCTAAATTCCAGATCCCCTATGTACTAATATACCATTAGTGTACTTCTTATGCAGAAAAGACAAAGCTTTCTCTGTCTCTTAGGCCAGGCTTTACCCAAGTCTCCAGTGTGTTCCATAAACAACTCCTCCATTACTTCCTGCTCCATCCTGAAATGTGGTATTTTAGATGACAAAACCATTAGAAGGAAGTACCTCTCCAACTGACCCCAAAAACAGACTCTGCACCTGCCCCCCCCCCCCCCCCCCTCAGCAAGATTGCTCCCACCCAGCCACTCCGTCACTGCTTTTCCAATGCAGGCAATGTCTGCTCTGTTCTCACTAAATACACAGCCAGGCTATTCCTCCTTTTGTATGTTACATGTTATGCTGGTTGAAAAAAGACACAAGTCCATCTAGTTCAACCAATAAAAGGGAAAAAAATATTAAATCCTATATACACAATCCTATATCCACAGTTGATTCAGAGGAAGGCAAGAAAACCTAGCAAAGCATTATCCAATTTGCTCCAGAAAGGGAAGAAAATCCTTCCTGATCCCCCAAAGGGCAATTGGATATTCCCTGGATCAACTTTGCCTATAAATGTTAGTATTCAGTTATATTATGTACATTTAGGAAAGAATCCATGCCTTATTTTAAAGCAATCTACTGAGCTGGCCAGAACCAGATTTTGTTGGAGTCTATTCCACATTTTCACAACTCTTACTGTGAAGAAACCTTTCCGTATTTGGAGATTAAATCTCTAATCTTCCAGACATAAAGACTGCTCCCCTGTCCGCTGTGATGACATTAGAGTGAATAACTCAACACCAAGTTCACTATATGGACCACTTATGTATTTATATATATGTTGATAATATCCACCCTAATCTCCACTTTTCAAGAGAAAATAAATTCAGTTCCTTTAATCTTTCCTCATAGCTGAGCTCCATGCCTCTTATCAGTTTGGCTGCCCTTCTCTGCACTTTCTCCAGTTTCCCAATATCCCTTTTGAGAACTGGTGCCCAAAACTGAATTGCATATTCCAGGTGAGGTCTTACTAATGATTTGTACAGGGGAAAATGAGTCAATATCTCTTCTAATACAAGAAAGGGTTTTGCTCACTTTGGAAACCCCTGCTTGGCATTGCATGCAATTACTAAGCTTATGATCTACCAGAACACCCAGATCCTTCATCCCCAGTTGTACTCCCCCTAGTATGCATAATGCATGCATATTCTTTGCCACATAGTTGCCCAATTAAACAGTGCATTGAGGTCAGCTTGTAAGTTGTAGACATCCTGTAGGGAAGTTATTCCACTGCATAGCTTGGTGTCATCTGCAAAAATTGAGATGGTACTATTAATCCAAGACCCTATATCATGTATAAATATATTAAAAAGTAAGGGTCCCAACACTGAATCTTGGGGTACACCACTAGCAACCCTAGACAATTCAGAGAATGAATCATTAACCACTAATCTGTGAATATGGTCTTTATCCAGTTTTCTATCCATTTACAAAGTGATTTTTCCAAGCCTATAGATTTACCCTTAGGCTCCATGTACACGGGACGTTGTTAAGTCCATTGAATGCTGTAATTTTTTTTTTTAGGACGTTTAAAACATCTGTTGTGTCGCGTTTGCACCCGCGTTTGCAGGCGTTTGCGTTTAAAACCGTTCCTAGAGGTCAAAAAAATCATTCCCCTTTAAAATGAAAAAACGCGAGCGCCAAACCCGGGTCATCGCGTTCGGTCACGTTCGGTTTTTGCGTTTGAAACGCCGGGAAACACACGTTCGAACGCAAATAATTGCGTTCCAAAAAAACGTCCCTGAACTCAAATGCCTGTAAATGACTGTAAACGACCCTGTGTACATGGACAGATAAGATAACATGTAGGTTGGTTCAGGGGCTTCTGAAAAAAACGCCCAACTGCTCCTAAACGGCCATTTACAACATCCCGTGTACATGGAGCCTTACACATTAGCTGTGTGTGGGGAACTGTGTCAAGCGCTTTAGCAGAATCCAAGTATACTATATTCACAGCCACTTATTTGTCTAAGGTTTTACTTACCGCCTCATAAAAATAAATCAGATTTGTCTGACAACTTCTGTCCTTTGTGAATCCATGCTGCCTGTTGCTAAAAGTATTTTTTTCCAGCAGAGTTTCTATATGTGGTATTTTATTAAACTCTCCAGTATCTTCCCAGCTATAGAAGTTAAACTAACAGGTCTATAGTTACTTGGTAAAGGATTTGATCCCTTTTAAATATAGGCACCACAGTGGCCTTACACCAATTTTGGTACTATTCCAGTCATTAAAGAGTCCCTAAAAATTAGAAACAATACATTTGAAATGACAAAGCTCTATTCTTTTAGGATCAATGGTTGTATGCCATCTGGTCCAGGTGCTTTATTTACCTTTGTGCTGTCTAAATATTTCTGGACCATATCAGTTTTGGGCCATAGTGGATCATTTGAGGCTGTACCAATACCATCCCCATTATAGACATGAGCTCTAATATCCTCGCTTGTTTGCACAGAGCTGAAGAAGGAATCTATTAAATATGCCCTCCATTTGCCACAGACACCCACTCCTGATTATTTTGTAAAGGGCCTACATGCTCAGACCTGACCTTTATACTATTAATACTGAATATATGAAGAATTTCTTCTTCTTTTTCAATCTTTCATTGGTTTTTAATTTTTGCGGCCTTGATTTCCTTTTAACATTTTTCTGTTATATTCTTTCTAGCATTTAAATGATGATAGTAATACTTCATTTTCTTTTTTTTAAAAAAACTCTTTTCTTATTATTTATGGCTTTTTTAACTTTGGCTGTGAACCACATAGGTTTTATTTTTAGCCTTTTAAACTTGTTGTCCATGAGAATATACTTTGCAGTGAGTTCGCATGCAGTCTTTTTAAAGAATTTCGATTTCTGTTCTGTGTTCATCATCAATTCCAATATTCCCTTCCAGTCTAAGGCTGGCCATACACTATACAATTTTCTTGTTCAACTTTCCGTTAGATTTACCAAAACCATGTAATATAGGGTCAAACCTAAACACTTCCAATTTGTATGCAGTCAGGCAGGACCTTGCACTACATAGTTTAAGGTAAATCTAAAGGAAATGGAATAAGAAAATTGTATAGTGTATGGCCAGCCTTAGTCTTAGAGAGCAGGCCTCATCCTTGGAAATTTTGCTCTCTTAAAGTTAGGTTTTTTCAATTTTCAGTGTGTGCTTATTGTTTCATGTTATAGTCATGTTATAGTCACTGCTACCCAGATGTTCTTTTATATGAACATTGGTAATAAGCTCTGCATGGTTTGAGATTACCCAGGTCAAGCAGAACATCATTCCTAGTTGGGGTCTCTACGAACTGTACCTTAAAATGGTCCTGTAATAGGTTTATACATTTTGCCCTTGTTTGAGCAGTGCCGTTACTCCAGTCAATATCAGGGTAGTTAAAATCCCCCTTTATTATCCCTGCCCCAGCCCTTGCAGCCCTTTCTTTTTGTGCCAGGAGCTGAGTATTCACCTCCTCAATAACACTGAGTGGCCTATAACAAACTCCAATAATTACTTTTGTAGTACGAACACCCATGTGCAGTCTCAACCTCATCACACTCTCCATCAACTGGGTCCTTTTTTACACCCACTTTAATATCACTTCTCACATAGAGACAGACACCACCACCTTTCCTTTTTACCCTTTCTCTCTGAAAGAGAGCACAGCCAGGAATATTAATAGCCCAGTCATGTGACGAATGAAGCCAAGATTCAGAAATACCAATTAAGTCATAGTTCTCTTTGTGCACCAAAGCCTCCAACTCACCTATTTTGCTTGGCAGACTTCTTGGTGAACAAGCACTTTAATTTATTGTCACATTTTATTATTATAATTATTATTATCATACAGGATTTAGATAGTGCTAACAGTTTGCAACCATCAACTATGTAGTGTAAGAGCCTGCCTGACTGGATACAGAGTGATTGGATAGATAGATGTGTCCTCCTATTATATAGTTTTGGTAAATCTAAGGTAAATTTTACAGAAATTGTATTGTGTATGGTATGGAATATACACCTAAAATGAAATAGTAACGCTTTTGGTGCCATTAATTGTTAAGGGTACCCCGAACACAGAAGCAAGTTCACATTTTTCCATGTGAAAAAACTAGCGATAAAAGCAGCAAAGCATGCAGTAAAAAAGTAAAAAAAAACGTGTAAACCGCAATACGCCAAAATGTCCCATAAGCTGTTTTGTCATGTGTAGAGCAGCACATTGAAATCAATGGACTGCCCTATGTGTTTTAAATTAGCCCAAAAGTGCATTCCCACTATGCTAGGTGTGAATGGGTCAGAATGCAAAATTGGTGTGTTTACACTTCAACAATGAGGCACCATTCACATCTGCGCATTTCCAAACGTACGGCAAAATGCACAGAAAATGCATGCTTTGCTGCACGCTTTGGAAATGTGCTGCAAACGTGCATCACACTTGTGTTTACATTTAATCTTAATGGCACCCCAAGCACGTGTAGCAGGCATGTGTCTGCATTGCAACAAATGCATTACAAGGGCACCAAAATGTATGGTAAAAAATGCACCAAACTCCGCCCAATAACAAAGACTTCTGGATCTTCTTTGGGGCATTTGTCACACAGCCTATACAAGCGAAGGGGCTGACCTATGTGTGACAAACCCTAAAAAAAAAAAAAAAAATGCATGTGTGAGCACAAGTTCCCGCTATGCTGAGATGTGGGCCAGACAAATGAGTGTCTCCATTTACTTCATCCTATGTACTTTTATAACGATGTCCATACACTATGCAATCTGATTGTATAATCTTTGTACAATTTTCTTTAGATTTACCAAAAATATGGTATAGGAGGACCCACAATAGAACAACCTATTCAATTGGTATCAAATCAGACATGCACTTGCACTATATCGCTGATGCTATGTCTAAAGGAGATAGTAATGTGTAAGGATGCCTTAATAGAAGAATTAGGAAAGTGGGTGGAAATTGAAGAAGAGGCATTATATAAATGAGGGAAGTGTAGTCCAGAGTGCTAATATACACCTATTCTGTGATGTATTAAGCCACTTCAAGATGGGTGATCATCTACAGGAAGTGATGAAAGCAGTATGTACAAGTATTGGAGGATGAAAATTTTACTTTGAAACACTCAATTTCCCAACTCCAACCACAGCAGAAAGACTTGGAAAATCGTGAAAGGCGCCAAAATCTACGTTTCAGGGGGATCCCTGAGACCGTGAGGATAACAATCTGCGCTCCTTTTTATTGGGACTGTTCAATACCCTAGCCCCCAATATAGTTGACATAGATTGGCGCTTGGACCGTGCACACAGATCACTGGGCCCGAAACCCCCTGCTGGAACCAGACCTTGTGATGTTATAGTCTGCTTTCATTACTATGACAGTAAGGAGGCCCTAACGTTGGCTACCCGCAACAAGTCACAGGTGGATTATAAGGGGGCCAAGATCCAAATGTTCAACGACCTCTCTCAAACCACCCTGAACAAACGAAGGAACCTGCGACCAGTGACTACTTTCCTGTAGAAACATTGTGTCCCCTATTACTGGCGTTTCCCCTTCCGCCTGGTTGTCACTAAGAATGGTACTCAACACCAAATGCGTGAACTGCATGAAGTGGAGGCCTTTTTCCGCAACTTGGGCCTTCCACCTATGCCCAAAGAGGATCTTGTGCCGCAGCCCGTTTGACTCGTCCTATTCCGTCCACCCCTGGACGCTTGTGGACCCCTGTCGAGGTATGCTTTCATAGGTTGAACTGGATGGACTGGTGTCTTTTTTCAACCTCACTAACTATGTAACTATTACAATGTATGGTTAACAGCAAACACACACACACATCATAGGTTGAACTGGATGGACTGGTGTCTTTTTTCAACCTCACTAACTATGTAACTATGTAACCACACAGAGAAGGAATATTGGGACCCCCCTCTGTCCTCGTCACCTCAAGCCTCCAATTTGAACAGCGCCTATTGGTCCTGATATGGCACTTACCTAGGCCTGTGGCCTCTGCGGCTACTTTGTGGCCCTTTTTTCCACCCTGATGGGGTGGTTACCCTTTCCCCTCCCATGGGGTTATACGTTAGTTGTGTTTTATGGCTATTTATATTTTTTCTTCTTTCAATAGCTGTGTCTCTGTCATTAAGTTCAATGTTTTCTTTTTATTTTTTGTTCCGCTGAAGAGCCGGCGGGACTCACCTCTCTCATCCTCGTAGGAGTTTGTCATCTGGAGGCTCCCGTGTTGTCCCACAAGTACCAGGACTCTGGTTCTGGTCTCCTGAGATTTCATGATCTCTCAGGTTTGGTACTGAAGTTCCTTTTGACTGTTTTTTGGACTTGCTTTGTCCTGTATTACTTTTCTCTTTTTTTTGTTGTTTTTCCTTTTTTTCTTTTACTTTTTTGCAAGACCTTTTTTGGGTTGGGTCTTGCCCTGTCATCATTCCATTGTGGATCGGTGCCTCTGTGCCGCATCTGCGGCCGTGACACAGATTGCATCGGAAACTGTATGCTTTTTGTATGTTTTGAGTGAACAAAATGCACTTATTGTATTGTTTAACGCTTCTGTCCGCTGTTTCGATCCCCTCTTCCCATGGCTCTGAGAATTCTCTTGTATAATGTCAAGGGACTAAACTCTGTACAGAAACGCTGGTTAGCACTTAAGGAGTTTCGCACTTCTGGTGCAGATGTAATTTTGGTTCAAGAGACTCATTTTCGTTCAGATGGTTCATTTAAATTTGCCTCTAGGCATTTCCCCACTGTTTTCATGGCTTCCGATCCGTCTGGCAAGGGGGGGGGGGGGGGGGGTGGCAGTCCTGATAAAAAAAACATGCCCTATTCGGGTTAAAGATTCCATGCTAGATCCTCGGGGGAGATTTGTGGCATTGGTCTGTGATTATCTGTCCATCTCTTTTACGATACTCAACATTTATGCCCCTAATTCGGGTCAATTGGGGTTCCTTAATGACGTTTTTCAATCCACCTCTCACCTGTGGCAACCGTTCACGGTGGTGGGTGGTGATTTTAATCTCATCATGTCACCACATAAAGACCGCCAGTCATTGCACAGCGACACGATGGCTTCTGTCCCAGGCAAAGGCGTTCCGCAGGTGGGTACGCTCACACAGGCTGTTTGATTCTTGGCGTATCAAGCATCCTACTCACCAGCAGTTTTCTTTCTATTTTTCTCCCACAAAATGCACTCTAGGTTAGATCATTTTTTCATCTCCGCTCCCCTTATACCTTGTGTAGTTACCTCTGACATTCTTCCCATCACCTGGTCGGACCACGCCCCAATCATGATGGAGGTTTCCTTGACCTCCTCGCCTCCTAGAGCCTGTCATTGGAGTTTGAATGATCGCCTTCTCCAATCTCAGGAGATATGGGACAGACTGACCCGAAACCTGCAGGAGTTTTTTGATTTAAACGAGGGTTCTGTAGATGAGGTGTCCACGTTGTGGGAGTCTCACAAGGCTTTTTTTCTGGGGCTTATGTATAGCGGAAGGCTCCCGTCTGAAGAAACAGACGGAGGGCCTGCGATCCTCTCTCCTGGCCGACCTTCGGGTGGCGGAATCCCGGCTTGTGCGCTCCCCCACTGTGTCCAACCTCCGCAAGGTAGTGGGTCTCCGGGATAGACTTAAGTCCCTAGAGCTGTCCAAAATGGCTTGTCCTGGTCACGCCAGCGTTTTTACGAATAGTCTAACAAACCTCATATCATGCTGGTTAACCAGCTCCGTCCCCAGCCCTTCCACTCGATCCCGGATCTCTTGATTCGATCTGACGGTACCCCCACTCACTGTCCTTATACCATGGCTGAGGAGTTTAGTGGTTTTTATAGCAAATTGTATAATTGCCTCACTCCTGAGCATCGTTTCAATTTTACCCAAAATAATTTCAAAGCTTTTTTGCGGGAACTGTCCCTCCCCAAGCTTTCAGCTGCCGATCTCCTGAAACTGAACGCGGACATTTCCTTCAACGAACTTGCCTCTATGGTGAAGCATTTGGCTCCGGGCTCCGGGCCCGGGTGGTTTGACTTATCTCTATTATAAATCCTTTTTGCCCACCATTGCTCCGCATCTCCTTGAGCTTTACGCCTCTCTGTTGGAATGCAAGATCCCCCACCCCCACTTTACTCACTCCTATATCTTGGTCATCCTCAAACCGGGGAAGGATGCTTCCCTCCCTGATAATTACAGACCAATAGCACTGTTAAACTCTGATTATAAAATTTTCACTAAAATCATGGCTAATAGACTTGCTAATACTATCCCTAAACTGGTTGATCCGGATCAGGTGGGTTTTGTACAATCTCGTCATGCAGGTGACAATACTAGGCGCACGGTGGACCTGATCGACCTTCTTGATCGATTCCCCCGTCCAAAAGGCCTTTGACCGTCTCAGCTGGCCCTACCTTTTTTCCACTCTACAAAGGTACTGTCTGAAGGGCCCGTTCTACCGAGCCACTGAGGCTCTTTATGCTCTGGTCACGGCGCAAGTCCGTTTGTCCTCTGCCTTTGTGTCACCTTGGTTCTCCATGCCCAACCGCACCCGCCAGGGGTGTTCTCTATCCCCTTTACTCTTTATTTTGTGTCTGGAGCCCTTGGCTGCGGCCATACGCTCCCACCCGGATATCACTGGGGTCCTGATGCAACACAGAGAATATAACCTCTCCTTGTTTGCAGACGACATTCTATTGACCCTGACCAATCCTCTGGTATCCTTGCCCTCATTACACTCAGTGTTGTCCTCCTTTGGTGCTATCATGGGCTATAAGATTAACGCCTCTAAAACTGAAGCCATGCCTCTACATACCCCTCCAGATCTGCTGTCCCAGCTTCAGGGTTTGTACCCCTATAGATGGTGCCCTACGGCCCTTAAGTATTTAGGGGTCCATCTAACTCCTTACCATTCTATGCTGTATAATGCTAACTATGTTCCCTTGTTTGGTGACATTTCTAAGTCTCTCCGACAGTGGATGGGATTCCCACAGTCCCTCTTGGGATGCATAAATGTGTTAAAAATTTCCATCTTGCCCAAATTGCTTTATTTGTTTGACACCCTCCCGGTAGCGATCCCCCTGACCCAACTTAAAGCTCTGCAGAGGTCTTTTCTCAATTTTATTTGGAAAGATGGAACTCACAGATTAGCTGCCAAGGTAGTATTTTCTCCGAGGTGGAGGGGGGGTCTTGGAGCTTCAGACGTTATTAAGTACTATTATGCCTCTCACCTCCATGTGGCGGCTTCCTGGTCATCCTTGGTGGCTCCCAACCGGTGGTCAGAGATAGAGCGTGGTGCGATCTTCCCGGTCCACCCTTGCTCCCTCCTCTGTTCGCCCATCTTACACACGGACAGGGTGTTGAAGGAGATGTATCTTGCTCCCATGTCACCATGGAGGTCTGGCGCAGGTGCCTACACAGGTTTTCTCTCTCTTCGCCATGTCCTCCCCTAACCAGTGTCCTGTTTAACCCCTTGCTACCGGATGGTTTCCAGATTGGTAGAGTATGGTCTTGGACCCATGCCCCTCTCTTCCAACTCCACAACCTAGTCCATCCGGTATCTCGCACCCTCTTCTCCTTTGAGACATTGCAAGCTAAATTTGCACTCCCCAAACAAACCTTTTATTTCTATCTACAGGTACGCAACTTTTTTAGATCCCTGGCGCCCCCTCTGTCTCTGGAGTGGCCGTCCGCATTTGAATATTTGTGTGCCCATGGTCCTCACCAGGGACATTTAGTGTCCTCTATATATAACATTCTCCATGATGCTATCCCCCTGACTGAAGACTATCATCCATATATGCAAAAAATGGTCCAAAACCTTGCAACGTCCTATACCTCTCCCTCTATGGAGTAAGATCTGGACTTTTGCCTTTAAGGCATCTAGATGCGTGGTGCAGAGAGAGACTACCTTAAAAATCATTCTTTTTTGGTATCGAACCCCAGCTCGCCTTCACAAAATTAACCCTGCCAGCTCTGCTCTGTACTGGCGATGTGGGGTCGAGATAGGCAATTTGTTTCACATTTTTGGCAATGTGCTGATATTCAACCCTTCTGGAACATGGTCATGTCACTGCTCTCCAGTGTTACTGGTTTGCAATTGCCACTGGACCCGTTGCACTACCTATTGGGCCTTCCATTCCCTGGTATTCCCAAATTGACAAATAGACTGGCTTCCTTTATACTACTAGCTGCCAGGCGGGCTATTCCGCTCCACTGGATCCAAAGAAGCCCTCCTGACAAAACCCTTCTACTGCGATTGGTATCAGAGGTCCAGGGGATGGAACACCTTACTGCATTGGTCTATGATGAAATGACTAAATTTAATGCAGTTTGGGCTGATTGGGATCTCTATCACTCAAGTTTGAGCTGAGCCCTGGTGCTCTCCCCTTGGATACGGTTTATCATTTTCCTTCTATTCCCCACGTTTTCATGTGATCTCAAGTGCCTTGTATTACCCTTATTAACAACGCTGACAATGTATTGTTCTCCACACGGGGGCACCGTCCCTTCCTTTGTAATGTTGGTTCTCTTAATTCTATCTGTTTCTATTCATTGTAACCTTCTTTTCTAAATAAAAATTATAATTTAAAAAAAAAAAAAATTCAAACAGTAAGGTTAAGATTGAAAGCTTCTCTCGATAAGGTAAATTCAGAGATAAGTGAAAAAAGCACATTGGGATGGCTTGAGCAGAAAAGACTTCTATTTATTATGAAAAGTGAAATTCTGCCTGTAAAGGTGAGTTTAGCCTTTAAAAGGTCAGATACACAAAAGCAAAATTTAATTTACAGGTGTTTTTTTTGTCTGCTAATCTCTTGGTTGCTTATTCAACAAGATCACTTCACTTTACAATAGATCCTGGCTTGTACTTTTGTGTGTTTCTACCCTCCACTGGGCATTCCGTTACTTATTTTACGTTTTTTTCATATTGTAAAATCCAACAGAAAGATGGACCATCTTGTAATGGCCATGGTGGGAAAACACTTTTCCAGAGAATGTGTAGTGAATCCTATCACAAGTATGTCCCCTGGTATATACTTTATATTATAGAATAAATAATTTTAAAGTGTAACTTCATTTTTGATGAAAAAACTACTTGGTTTATTTACATTGCAAATGCCATTGTGGACTCATATATGGATTCCACCCACTTTCTACAGTTATCTACTGATTCCTGAGTGAGAGGGTATTTCTGCTACAAACACAGAATCAGCCACAGTGTTGTAGTAACAGATATACTACTAAGAAGAGCAGTGATCCAAACGTATGGGAAGGAAATTACATTTGAGGAGTTCTGTATGTTCAGCCATGTGCAGGTCCCCCTCTTCAATATGAAAAAAAAATTAGTTGATTTATTTCTAGTTTGATAGCTGACTGTCGATTGTACTGAAGGTACATTGCATTAGTGTTAAATTCTGAAAAGGCTTATGTAGAATTTATGTATGTTATCAACTTTTTTAAGTTGTGTTACCCTTTAATAACGCACATGAAATACTTTAAAATACTTTAAACAAACAAGATATGGATAACTTGCTTGGTAAATAACATCCTACAGCTAAGCAGAGTAAAACAAGTCTATCTGGAAAGAGTTATGTTATACATGTTTTTATTATTTTTTTTACTTATAAGTAGTCTATTACTACAGTAAAGAACAGTAAGGAACGGACCCAAGGAAACAAACCCATTAAGCTTTCTAATGAAGTGTTTAATGTAAAGCATTACTGCTTAAGGGTATTAATGGAATAAGATTCTAACACCACTGGGTTCCTTGGCATTAATGCAGACAGCAATATTGAAACTGTTGTAGTTCATTGTCCTGGAGAGGTTTGTTTACTGTGATATTTATGGAGAAGTGGAAGATTAATGGGTACACAGATTAATGGGACATTGAAGAACAGTGTGAGTGAAGCCCAACAGAGACGAACAAGGAAAGAAAGAAAAAATACAATTAACGTAGCCACACAGAAATGAAATAACTCATAAAAATCAAAAGATATCCTAAGAATTTATGTAGAATATTGAAGAACACTCATCGTCCACAATGTAACCTTATATTTGAAAGTATTTGTATTAACGAATATCACTTAGAATGTGTACACCACAAAAACTTCCCATTAAAAGCTTAACAAAAATGCCATGCATACTTTCTTAGTCAGTCAGGCTGCTGCCTATTCTGTTCATTTTAAAGTGACACTTAATCTTTGCTAATAAATACAAAGGGAACAAGAAAACGTGTCTTGGTTGCAATTTAAAGGAGGTTTACATGAATTGTTTTACGTGATCAAAGTTATTGTAAAGTCTCGTTTTTTTTTTTTTTTTTTAAATAACTAACATGTTTTACTTACCTCCTCTGTGCAGTTGGTTTTGCACAGAGTGGCAAGGATCCTCCTCTTCTTTGGTCCCTCTTCTCTGCTTCTACCCCCTCCCTCCTGTTGAGTGCCCCCACAGCAAGCAGCTTGCTATGGGGGTACCCGAGCCAAGCTGCAGCCTTACGTGTTCATTCTGCCATGGAGCTGTGATTCAGCCCCACCTCCTCTCTCTTCTGATTGGCTAACTGACTTTGATTGACAGCCGCGGGAGCCAATGGTGCAGCGGCTGTGTTTTAGCCAATCACGAGGGAGAGTCCCGGACGGCCAAGGAACTCGTGGACATCGCTGGATAGAGATGTGGCTCAGGTAAGTATTAGGGGGCGCTGGGGAGGCTGCTGCACACAGATGGATTTTAAAAGCTTACACATTTAAAATGAGGATCCAGAGAAAGTCAACAGGCCTTGGTATAGTCATGCAAAAACAATTCACCAACTAGAAGTAAGTGAATCAGCCCTTACTGGCATATGATGGTTAGTATATCGTATATATATGTATATATATATATATATATATATATATATATATATATATATATATATATATATATATATATATATATATATATATATACAGTATCCCTCCTCATATTTTTGTAAATATTCTATCTCTTCATGTGACAACACTGAAGAAATGACACTTTGCTACAATGTAAAGTAGTGAGTGTACAGCTTGTATAACAGTGTAAATTTGCTGTCCCCTCAAAATAACTCAACCCGCAGCCAATAATGTCTAAACCACTGGCAACAAAACAGAGTACACCCCAAGTCAAAATGTCTAAATTGGGCCCAAAGTGTCAATATTAATTGGCCACCTTTATTTTCCAGCACTGCCTTAACCTTCTTGGGCATGGAGTTCACCAGAGCTTCACAGGTTGCCACTGGAGTCCTGTTTCACTCCTCCATGATGATATCACAGAGCTGGTGGATGTTAGAGGCCTTGCACTCCTCCACCTTCCATTTGAGGATGCCTCACAGATGCTCAATAAGGTTTAGGTCTGGAGACATGCTTGGCCAGTTCATCAACTTTACCCTCAGCTTCTTTAGCAAGGTAGTGGTCATCTTGGAGGTGTGTTTGGGGTCGTTATCATGTTGGAATACTGCCCTGCGGCCCAGTCTCCGAAGGGGGGGATCATGCTCTGCTTCAACATGTCATAGTACATGTTGGCATTCATGGTTCCCTCAAAAACTGTAGCTCCCCAGTGCCAGCAGCACTCATGCAGCCACGGACCATGACACTCCCACCACCATGCTTGACTGTAGGCAAGACACACTTGTCTTTGTACTCCTCACCTGGTTGCCGCCACACATGCTTGACACCATCTGAACCAAATAAGTTTATCTTGGTCTCATCAGACCACAGCTAAACCAACGGCATCAAAATGGCTCACACACAGCACTGCAGGCTACAGCTGTGACAGGAGGAGATATTTAAGTTAGGGAGGAGATGGGCCGCAATGCATTTCCAAGGCTCCGCCTCCTTCACAGCCTGGAGAAGGAGGCGGCGCCTCGGAAACGCGTTGCAGCTAGGGTTGCCAGGACACATTAATTTCACAGGTCCTGTGGCTGATTAAGGTGGTAAATAAACTCACTTGGTGCCTTATGTGTATTATATAAGCTTTAGAACCTCTGTAATTAATATGTGTCCTCCATTAAAGGGATGAGGTGGCAACCCTAGTTGCAGCCCACCTTCTCCCTAGCTTGTGTGTCTCGTCCTGTCACAGCTGTAGCCTGCAGGGTTGTGAGTGAACCTTTTTGATGCAGCTGGTTCCAGTTAGCTTTACTCAGCGGGTCCTGGTTCGTGTGAACAGCTACTTCTTTTTCTGGCCTTTCGGTCCTTGGCAGTAGGGCTTTTGGAGCCTGATAACACCGTCGGTTTCTAAAGTGTTATCAGTGAGTTCTGACCTGCAATCACAGCTGCTCTCCAGTTCATCCTGTCTATTGTTCATGTGAACACCATACTACATCTGCACGCAATCTACAGTTTTCTTTGATGTAAGTGGATATTTATAAGTTTATAAGATATAAATTGTTGTTGCCTTTTACTCACATTGACCTGGCACCCTTTTTCTCCTTTCATTTTAGGCCTTGGTATAGTGCAATTTTATATTTCCAAAATTTCTATATAATTTGTTTGTGTGTTTGTTTGTTTTTTTCTTTTTCTATTCAATAGTTTTCATTGGATTTAGAACAATACAGATTACAGACAAATACATCTGATAACATAGCAGACGCAGCTGCCAACAATTATACTATATATTGTAGGTCATCCACCCAGGTGTTTGATTACTACAAACAAAAGTGAGTTCCCAGCCACCACATACTGCCTCTTACCAGACACTGGTGGGTTTGGAGCAGTGAGTGGTTAAGGACCACTACAGCCTCTTTCCAGAACCATGCAGCTCCCATTACTTCCAAAGACAAACGTGGTTGCAAGGTAGTGGATACAAATCCCTCTCAGAATCCTGGTAGTACCGTGTCTCACATGTAGTGGAGGATATAAAACAAAAGGGACAGGCACATAGTGCATTATCTCAAGACCACTTTATTGAGGTATAAAACACAAAAATGCACTCACCCATTCAATGCAAAATTCAGGCATGTAAAATCTAAGGTTGCAGCAAGCCGGAGGAGGGGGCCCCCTCCTTTGAAGACGTCGTAATGATGAAACGCATCAGTGGGGGCTAGCCGAGCGTCAATCACGTCACAGCCGGAAGTCCGAGCGTGGCCATTTTGTTGGTTATACGGAAGGAACACTGCGAGACAGCCTCCGGCTTGCTGCAACCTTAGATGTTACATGCCTGATTTTTGCATTGAATGGGTGAGTGCATTTTTGTGTTTTATACCTCTATAATGTGGTCTTGAGATAATGCACTATGGGCGTGTCCCTTTTGTTTGATATCCCCCACTACATGTGAGACACGGTACCACCAGGATTCTGAGAGGGATTTGTATCCACTACCCTGCAACCACGTTTGTCTTTGGAAGTAATGGGAGCTGCACGGTTCTGGAAAGAGGCTGTAGTGGTCCTTAACCACTCACTGCTCCAAACCCACCAGTGTCTGGTAAGAGGCAGTATGTGGTGGCTGGGAAATCACTTTTGTTTGTAGTAATCAAACACCTGGGTGGATGACCTACAAGTGTGCTATTACACATCCTTAAGCATTGCAATGTTGAACTATTGCTAGATTTTACCATCATCCTGCACGCCTACGTCTTCAAGCAATTGAATGCATGTGGAAGGTTGAGATGTTCTCTAATTGTTTTTAGCGCAACTCTTTTTATATGCATTACAGTTTTAACATACCAGTGTTTAGAGTTTGCTGCTAATGTAAGGGCGCGGGGTACTTTTTGTGATACTATATATTGTGTCTATAAAATACAAAGGCTGTTTATATGTAAACGAATAGCTTGTAGGTACAGAGAATAGCACAAACAATCTAAGAGGATATAATGGACGTGTTAAAGCGACAGGTCAAGCTTTGTACATAAATGACATTTCAGTAATATGTGGGTCCAGGACTGGATACATCAGGTGACAATACAGGAGTGAATCAAGTACACAAACCAAGGTAATGGTTAAAGCAAGATAGAGAGATACCAGTCAACCCAGGGTTTCCATGCTCTTTCAAAGGAATGGAAGGAATCCAATTGCAGAGCTAATGCTATTTCATTGAAGTCGTTTTAGTGTATAATATTTACAGCTTCTAACAGATTAGGGGTGAGGTCCAGTTTCCAATGTCTTTTGATTGTTAATTTGGCAGCCAGCAGGGAGGAAATCTATGTCCAGACCTAAGATGGCTAACGCTGGGTTTGGGGGGGGGGGGGGTCAGAATACCCGTGACAGATGAAATGATCTGGAAAATGTTCCACCAAAAGCTGCAAAATGTATTGCAGGACCACAAAATATGCAGATAAGTACCTGTGGATCCACACCCATGCCAGCAGAGCGATGAGGAGGCATCAAACATTTTTGCTAGCTTATAGGCAGTGAGGTACCACTTGTTAGTATTTGATTGAGCAGTGTGTAACTGATGCATTGAATCTAATCACTCTGAGTTATTGGGAATTGGAGAAGGAGTCTGCAGCTCTGTTTTCTATTTAAGCATGGGACTAGTTTTTGCAAACTCGTATTTGCAATGAAGCAAAATGCCTCTGGTGGCTTTGGCCGGGTTGGAAAGAAAGTGCCATATCTTTGGATGCAGGTTCAAATGGAGCATCGGAGCAGTCAATAGAAAGAGACAAATCCAAAGAAGAGTAAAATAAGAGTGTGGAGGTAGGTTATATTTACTCATAAGAGACTCTGGTGGGCAGGGCACTCCCGGATTTAAAAGGTCACCTTTCCAGTGTATACCATAATGGTCCCAATCTGATAAAGATAAGTGTGGGATTAGTCTTGTCAGTACCGTTAGGGGGAATTTATTGTTAAGTCAAACTATTGCGTCATCATTAGAGTTAATGTTTTTCCTCCATGCTAAAATTGAGGCTCCAGTGGTATATGGCAGTGAACATAGCATAAATCAGCAAGAAGCAGATTGCTCAGGTCATCAGTTTTGTTCAACCCCTTCTCAATGTCCACCCACAGTGGTGGTACAGGAGCATTGAACCAGTATATTAATTGGTCTAGATGGGCAGCTGTGTAGTAGTCATAGAGGTCGACCATACCCATACCACATACTGACCTATGCTTCCCTAAATGTGAGGGGAGGCATCTAGCTCTTTTTCCCTGCCAAATAAATCGTTGAAGTAGTTGTGTTAGGGCCTTTAGATAGTATTGTAGGGAAGGAATATGTAAAGAGATACAAAATTTGGGGTAGAATTTGCATTTTATAAGCAGCCAGTCTTCCTACCTACGATAGTTCCACCCGGGATAATAGGTTGAGTTTCCCTTCAAGTGTGGTTAGAAGTGGCTTGTAGTTCACAATAGTGTTGGGAGTGATGACAACTCCAAAGTAAGGAATGCTTTTGTCCTCCCAAGTGTTTGGTAGTTTTCTTTTGAGAGTGAGTTCCATTCTAGTAGGAACACAAAAGTTCAGAATCAGGGATTTTTTAAAATTTAGTAGTAGGATAAAATGCTAAATATGGATAAAAGGATGTGAGCATGTGGCAGCGATACCAAAGGTTTGGTCAGTATTAGTATGACATCATCTGCAAAGAGATTGAATGGTGTGGGTTCTCTCTTTAACCTTGAAGCCTGTGATTTGTGAGTGTGATTCAAATGCTCTCCGCCAATGGCTTTATCAACAGGTTAAAGATTGTTGGGGACAGGGGGCATCCTTGTCGAGTGCATTAAGAAAGGGTTTGTATAAAAGACTAGCTGTATACACTTGGGTGAAGGGTGTAGAATATATAAAACCGCTGAGAGTATCAATCCCTTAAACCCAAATATGGTTAACACTTGCATCATATAACCCCAGTGTTTTCTATTGAACACCTTTTCTGCTGCATGGTGGTCAATCTTTAATATGCGCCTGGAGGGGTCCGAAATTTGTCTACCCGGGACCAATCTCATTTGGTCAGGTTGCACTAATCTAGGAATTACTTCATTCAATCCATGTAACAAGATTTTTGCGTAAAACTTGATGTCTGAGTTTAAAAGGTAAATAGGACGAAAATTGGCTGGGGTGATAGTTGCTTTACCCGGCTTTGGAATAGTTACAACGTGCGGCTTTAGCATTTCTGATGGGAAGGTGGCCTTTGTCACTGCTGCATTGAATAAGGGGGTCAAGTGGGGTATTAGGAGGTCACTGAAGGTGTGGTAGTAAATCACTGGAGAAACCATCAGAACCTGGTGACTTGCCATTAGGCAAGGTCTTAATGCCTTTACAGATTTTTGAGTTGTAGAAGGGCCTGTTGAAGATTTTTAGGTCAGAGGCTGTAAGAGAGGGGAGATTGAGATGGTCTAAATAGTTGGAAATCACTGATGGGGAAGGCTGTGGAGTTACGGGGTCAACCTTCAGGTTATAGTGTGAACCGTAGTAATCTGCGAATGTGTCTGTTATTTGCTGCGGGTTAAAGAGTTTTTGGTTTGAAGTCAGGTGAATGAGGAAGGAAATTGCTCTGAGTCTTTGCAATTTTAAATGTTCTGTCAGAAATGTAACTGCCTTATTATAGAAAGCATAATAACACAATTTGAGGCAGTGTTGCAACACCAGATGGGAGTAGTGGGGCAAGTAGTGGGGTAAGTGTCAGCCTCTGAGATCATCATGGTGACAGTCGCATAAACTGACCATTTGATGTCAGTGATATCAGAAGAAAGCACCTTCTGTAGCAACCATTTATCTACTAAAAATCTATAGATTCCGGAATATGAATTTTGCCTTGGAGAATAGTATGTGAAGTCTTGTTCGGAAGCATGTTGACATCGCCAGACATCATGAAGATCTTCAGTGAAAAAAAGCGATTGAAGGGAGTATGCATGTTTCCCCTGATGGATAGTGGAATCAAGATGGGGGTCAGAAACTGAATTGAGACTTCCACATACTATCAGGCTGCCACTTTGCATTTGCAATCTAGTAACATGCTTGAAAAGCTTACGAAAAATTTCTCCTGGTGAGCATTGGGCGCATACACTCCCACAATAGTATATGGGTTGCTGTTAATGGTACACACCAGGGTGACATACCTTCCATGAGTATCAAATGACTGGGACGAGAAGGTTATTGAATTTCTAAGAGGAATAGTGACACCTCCTTTTTTGGAGGAAAAGTCAGTAGAGTAATCATAAGGAAAGCCTTTATGTTGAAATGTAGGCGTAGCTGAATGTTTAAAGCGAGTCTCTTGAACTATGAGGAGGTCCGCCTTGGCAGACATTGATTATTTTTCCATACAGAGAAACATTTGGCGGGGGGGTTGAGGCCATGGGCATTAAGTGACAAAAGTTTCAGTGGCATTGCAAAGCAGGGGTAAAGATGGTATAGAACAATTTATTCCACATGAGCTCTCTGTAAGCGTAGAGATGAAGGGAGAAATCAAGAACATGCTTGAGTCCCGTAGAAAAGAGAGAAAGGAGTAAACAAGAACAGGAACTGATAAAGAAGGTAAAAGGGTTCCAAAGCCAACCAAGAACAGCTATGCTGCAGAATCAAACAGGGGTATGAGTGCTGTTAAGCAAAAACTAGAACTCTGAGGGGGCCGCCAGACAGATAACATCAACAGTGAGGTGTAGTGACCCAGGTCAGGCTGCCTTTTTCTTCGTAGAGTGCTTGTGGACAACTTTCTTCCATTTGATGTAGGTTTTCAGGAAAGGGCAAGGAGGCACTAGTTGTGCTGGATCTACTGGAACAATACTCCAATCCTTCAAAAGATAAATTTTATTCTCCAGGCTGTCGATAAGAGATGTGAAGCTCTCCCGTGTGGGAGTTGGGATGACTGAATCAATTCAGGGATTCTTCTAATTTTGCAGTTATTGCGGTGTGGGCGATCCTTTAAATCTGCCACCATCGATTTCAAGCAGACAATCTCCTCATCCTGCATTGTGTGGGCATCCCTCATTGCATTATAAGACGTTGCATATGTGCTCATGGTGTCCTGTAGTTGGTTGACCCTTTCATCCAAATGTTGTACTTTTGCGGAGTGTTTCTTAAAACATGCTAACATGTCAGCTTGAAGTGAGGAGCATATTTACAACAGCATATCTTTCAGCATGGTGTCAGATTGGTTTATCTGTGGTAGGATCTGTATATTGGGGGTCATATGATGCATGAGTGTCCAAGCCACATACATGCGTGCATGGTTCATCAGGGGTATCTGGCCGAGAGTCCCTCCTAGGGCAAGATTTGGCTGGGCTTCTTGTGCTGGGAGAGATGGGCAGGGAGGAATCCTCCACAATTTTAAAATCTGCAACTTTTATTTCAATAATACCTGATGATCTTATCAAGAAGGCCCTTGTTCAGGCACTTCCTGTTATTGGATGACTGGGCTCTGGCCCTGCCTCACACTTGTGCCCCTGTGCTGTCACCCTGTCACATGACCCTGAAATAAAATGCTATAAAAATTATAATGTCTGAGGTACATAAAGTCCATTACAATATCAGTTTAAAGGAAGACAGAAGAGAGCCTCTAAGTGTAAAATTTAATGAACATACACTAAATGGAGCAATCAGCTAAATAAAACTCACATGGGGTACAGAAATTAAGGCTCATCTAAGGGTGAAAATCCAGCAGCGAGGAAATCCATGTCCAGAAAGTTTAAAGCAGCCATGTAGCGTGATGGAGTAATACCTGGTGAGAGCATAATGGACAGCAGAATAAAACGTAGCACTGGCTGGCATGTGATGTCTAGAGATGTCCCGAACTATTCGCCGGCGAACAGTTCCCGGCGAACATCGCTTGTTCGCGTTCGCCTCGGCGGGCAAACATATGCGATGTTCGGTCCGCCCCCTATACATCATCATTGAGCAAACTTTGACCCTGTACCTCACAGTCAGCAGACACATTCCAGCCAATCAACATAGAGAAGGGATAGTGCTGCTGCTGCTGCTGCTGCTGAATTAATAGGTAAATCATTAGCTAGGTCAGTGTTCTGTGTCCACTTCTGCTGTAAGGACAGCATCCTGACAGCACCCCAAAAAGCGCTTTTTAGGGCTGGTATATCAGTCTGCTTTTATTTATTTTTTTCTATATATATATATACAGACTGTACTGTGTGCACACCACTCATCGGGTGGCACAGTACCTTGCAGATAAAGTAATTGAATTTTTCCTCTGTAATATAATTGCAGTTGCCTGCCAGTGAGTGTCAGGCCCACAGATTGTACTGTGCCCACTGCAAATGGACTGTTTGCGGTTGTTTGCGGTGCCTTAAACGGGGAGTTTGGTCTGTCAGAGTTTGGTCTGTCACTGTGAAGCGGGCAGAACCCTTACACTACCTGATCAATACAACATCATACCTGATCGTATTCACACACTGGATGTTTTAAAGCATGTTATTCCAAACAATTTAGGAATGTTAGGTGATTTATGCCCTTTATGGATTAAAACCTGACTCTGCGTCAACTACGTAATTTTCCATGGGAGTTTTGCCATGGATCCCCCTCCGGCATTCCACAGTCCAGTTGTTAGTCCCCTTGAAACAACTTTTCCATCACTGTTGTGGCTAGAAAGAGTCCCTGTGGGTTTTAAAATTCGCCTGCCTATTGAAGTCTATGGCGGTTCGCCAGGTTCGCCCGTTCGTGAACATTTGCGGAAGTTCGCGTTTGCCGTTCGCGAACATAAAATGTTATGTTCGCGACATCTCTAGTGACGTCACCTATGGGAGAGGAGACACAATGTGTTTCAGAGCAAGTGCAAGGCTCGTACGGAGCATACATGCTCAGAAAGGAGTCTTGAGGCACGTAGAGATATATAATCTCTAATTTTAACAGATTATGTATATACTTCTGACTGGTACCTTGAGCTGTTATAAAGCTTCATAACAGATCAAGGTACCAGTCAGAAGTATTTACATAATCTGTCATAATTAAAAATTATATATCTCTACTTGCCCCAAGACCCCTTTCTCCATCTCTGTGTTCCATTCTGCTATCCACCCAGCTCTTACCAGGAATTACTCCATCCTCACTGGCGAGTACAGGCTACACTGCAGCTTTAAACCATCTGGACTGGATGCATGGATCTCCCCGCTGCTGGATTGTCACCCTTAGATGAACCTTTATTTCTGTACCCCATGTGAGTTTTTATTTGGCTGATTGCTCCATTTATGTACATTAAAATATTACACTTAGAGGCGCTCTTTTGTCTTCCTTTTTTTTTTTTTGTCACATGAGCCTGAGCTTGATCCTGGTCTAGTGCTGGTTCAGTGCTTCTGAAAGGAAGCAGTGGAAGAGTTGGCAAAAAGGAGGGAACTGAGAAGCTGCTTACCCACATTGTGCACCTACATCATCCATACTGTGCATGCACACAGACACCCTGGCACTAGTGTGGGTGAGGGGGGGGGGGGGAAAGGGGCTAACCATTTTATAATGTAAGTGAAGAAGTTTATTGCTTTCTTTCACCAATTTTGTGGCATATTTTTTCTCACTCTTCACCATTATGGAGCACAATATTACTGAGCAGCACACTTTACACAGTACTTTATCTTACATAATCATTACCCCTGCACTGCATATACTATATTGTACATTATATCCCTGACATCAGCACTGTATATTCTATGTAGTATTATATATTCCTGACTCCTGCACTGTATATACTATGTTGTACATTATAGTCCTAACGATTGTACTGTATACACCATGTTGTACATTATACTCCTAATTAGAGTTGAGCGGACACCTGGATGTCCGTGTTCGGCCGAACTTGAAAAAAAAAGTCCTGGTCCGTGTCCCGGACTTTTTCCGAACTTTACCTGGACACCGAACCCCATTGAAGTCAATGGGGACCCGAACTTTCAGGCACTAAAATGGCTCTAAAACAACAAAGGAAAGGGCTAGAGTGCTGCAAATGGCAGCAAAACGTAGTTAAGAGCATGGCAAGTGCTCTGCAAACAAATGTGGGTAGGGAAATAACTTAAAACAACAAAAAAAACAGAAAAATAAAACAATGTTCTTCATCTCTGAAGGAAGAGGACCATATGGAGTAGGAGGGAGGTTGAGGTGGTGGTGGATGTGGCGGTGTCATAGGCGTGCGCACAGGGTGTGCCGGGTGTACCTGGGCACACCCTAATCACCTAGGGCACATTAGCATTATCGCTCTGTTTGCCAGCGAGGAGATAGGAAAGATCTCCCTCGGACCTGCTCTGCTCTATTTCACTTTGCCAGCAGGGAGAGTAATGTATCGGGCCATGTACCTGTAGGCAAACACATGCATGTGTATTTCAACTTTGGGGTGCACACCTTAATGCAATAGGCTGCGCACACCTATGGGCGGTGTAGGTGGAAGCGGCGGTGGAGGAGGACCAGGGCCGGATTAACAGCATCATGGGCTTGGTGCCTTGCCATGCACCCAGAGGAGGAAGGGTGCAGCCATGCATGCCTAATTCAACATGGGATGCTGTCTCTGAAGCCCATAAACACATCCATGCATCGCCAACTGTCCCTCCTTGTCCGGCCTTCACGCTGTGTGGGGAGGTTCTGAGGGTGCTGCCTGGGGAAGCGAGCATAGAAGCCAGACTTCTGTGTTTACAAGTGACAGAAGAGCGGTAACAGTGAATATGGCCAACCCGGGGCCTATATAAAAGGTAGGGGCCTGGAGCTGCAGCTCCAATAGCCCCTACATTAATCTGGCCCTGAGGAGGAGGACGAGGTAGCCAACACTGCTTCTTTTCA